>NC_134691.1:53899605-54246605 GCF_050947455.1 Rhinoderma darwinii
TTTTGACACGGAAACCGCGTCGCAAAACTCGGCAGAAACGACCCGGGAACGCCTCCCATTGATTTCAATGGGAGGCGTCGGCGTCTTTTTCCCGCGAGCAGTAAAACTGCCTCGCGGGAAAAAGAAGCGACATGCCCTATCTTCGCGCGCTTCCGCCTCTGACCTCCCATTGACTTCAATGGGAGGCAGGAGAAAGCGTATTTCTCGCTGTTTTATGCCCGCAGCGCTCAATGGCCGCGGGCGAAAATCGGCGCGATAATTGCCGTGAAAATCGGCGTGCAGGGAGAGGAATATCTGCCTCAAAGTTCCAAACGGAATTTTGAGGCAGATATTCCTCCCCCAAAATACTCCGTGTGAACATAGCCTAAAGCAGGCATCATTTACAAAAGGGCTGCCCTACCGGCATGGGCCTCTTTTACCAAATGGAAATACCCGGACAGTTTAAGAGAGCTTTCCAATCTGATATTTTTTTAAATATTCCTTTATTATATATTTCCACTGGTAATGCTGTTACCTTAGGCTCATGACCTGCATGTGTGCTGCCAAATGCATACACAGGACACACGGTAATAGAAATATATGCCTACAACGCCGCTGACTACCCCTAAAAATATGTTTACTGTACAATATGTGATTATTTACTTGATTACTTTGTATTGAAAGGCGTACTAGATTATGCTTATAAATACAGTAAAAAAAAAAGTATCCCCGCCAAATGTGTGCTGAAAGGACACTCTTTTGGCATACATTTGGCTTTTGAAGTCATGATAGACATATAACCCAAATGCATAAATCACAAACATGATGTGAACAAAGCCTAATAAAATTCTGTGTTGTATTGGAATTACTTAAATGCTCCCATGGAAAACCAAATGATCTATGGGGATAACTAGCGAGCACCACAAAGACATCTTTGTCAATTCATGTTCAAAGGAGAAGGAATAAAGTTCTGATAATAAATACATCACAATCATTTTATTGTACTGTGTTTAATCTTCAAAATGATACATTGGTTTGTTCCACAGCAAAATTGTCACTATTCAAGAATTTGGTGGCAATAATGATGATAAAATGCCTGGGCAAGTAAATATTTCTTCCCAACCTGAAAGATCTTTTATGGGAGCTTTGCATTTGGCTTATAAAAATATTCCACTGTGCAGATGGCACAATAAACCTTCGGAATTTAAGATGAACTGAAATCTAGAACGTATTCCGAACATACACAAGTGGATGGTATATGGTAAAACAGGAATGTATACTAGAATCCAATCAGGTTAAAAAAATGAATATATATATATATATATATATATATATATATATATATATATATATATATATATAAAACAACAGAAAGCAGCAGCACTCACTACACTACATATAGATGTATAGGTGCCAAGCAAGTCGTCCCAATCCAAGGACAGAGCAATATACAAAAGTAGAAATCTTGCAGCACTCCAAATGTCAAATAATCGTGCTTTTATTCAGCCAACAAACAGCGACGTTTCTGTCCAACAATAGGACCTTTATCAAGCATGATAAAGGTCCTATTGTTAGACAGAAACTTTGCTGTTTGTTGGCTGAATAAAACCACAATTTTTTCACATTTGGAGTGCTGCAAGATTTTTACTTTTGTATCTCCAATATACAGCTGATACCCACTGTGTATAGAGCGGGCTAAGCTCCTGAGCCCGCTCCATACATAAAATATGACGAACAAATGATTGGACAGGGTTAAATTAGAGAGAACACTTCTGGAGATGCTGATTGGCTACCTGGAGCTGAATGACTAAAGTTTCCTTATAATGCTCCACCCAAATGACAGCCTACTATGACAGTGGTGCTTTAAAGGGGTTGTCCCATCAGAACAAGCCCTATAAAAATGCCCTATTATTGCATATGTATGTCATAGGTGCCGTCATCTGAATGGCCATCATGTAATACTTTTCTTTTTCCCCTGCAGTGGCCCATTTGTTTGCCGGGGGTCTCAGGAGCTGCTCCCATATCAAAGGGGATGTCTTAAATGAGACAACCCATCTAACAAGCACCACAACAAGTACGAGGTTTAATGGGACAATATTTATGTTGCTGATGTGTACAAGGCCAGTTTTAGGCAATATGTGAGCCTCGGCAAAATCACAAGGGGCCCCAAGTTTTTAAATAATGTACCCACAACATAGTTACATTCAGTCAATTCGGTAAATGAAAACAAATATAAATGTTGTATTGCTGTAACCATATTTACCCACAGAATAAAGTTAATGTGTAACTAAACGTTCAACAAACTTCTGACGTGTCATAGTGACATGTCAGAAGTTTTGATTGGTGGGGGTCCGAGCACTGAGACAATCGCTTAAACAAAGCGGCAGAAGTGCTCGGGTGAGCCCTTAGCCGCTTTGTTTCTGTTCGGCTTTTTCAGAAAATTGATGTATCGGAGCACGGGCTGAATAGAAAGTCTATGAGTCCGTACTCCGCTACATCGGCTTTCCGTAAAAACCCAAACAGAAACGAAGCGGCTGAGCGCTCACACGAGCACTTCTGCTGCTTTGTTTTAGAGATTGGTGGGTGTCTCAGTGCTTGGACCCCTACCAATCAAAACTTCTGACATGTCACTATGACATGTCAGAAGTTTTTTTAAGCATTTAGTTACACTTTAACATGTAATTTTTTACTGCACGCTGAATGCCGTAAAAACAAGTCCCCCCCAAAAAATAGAGGAATCACTGTTTTTTTTCCACAATTCACACCACAAAGAATTTTTTTCCAGTTTCCCAGTACATTATATGGTACAATAAATGGTGCAATGAAAATTTACAACTTGTCCCGCAAAAAACAAGTAAGAAATAAAATAAAAAAATTATAGCTTATGGAAGGTGGGGAGGAAAAAACAAAAGTGAAGTACCGAAAAATGGTTGCGGCGGGAAGGGATTAATCACGTCCCCTATTCACACTCACTGGTCTACAGAACACCCACCTCTTGCCTTCCATTACTTTACTCTGGCTGCATAGTATATTCACAGCAATATATATTCAGACCACAGATAATATATGTCACAATAACTGAGAATATTTTTTTAAAAATTCGGGCCCCAGACCAGAAAACAGCTGCAACCATGCCATATAGTACTTAAATGGGTTGTCCGGGCACAGATCGTGGGGGTCCGTCACCCAGGTCCCAGACCGATCAGCTGCTTCGCCTGCCCCCGAGCACCGGATGTTATGCAGTGTGAGTCAGAAGCAGATGGCTCCGTACATTGTATAGTGGCCGTGCAGCAGAACTGCAAATCTGCTCCTATTCCCTTGAACGCTGCAGGTCGGAGTCAACAAACTATGCTATTGTTTCCGTAAAAATACCCAGAAACCTAGCGGAGTGGAGGCAAACTGAAACCAACTGAAAATCAAAAAAATACCATTGAAATTAATAGTAATGCAAACAGAAACGATACTTTACTTTTGTCTTTCCGTTCAACCGTTCCTCTGACGGAACCGATGAACGGAAAGACCAAATGGGAGGCAAATGTAATGTGAACAGGCCCTAAACATTGTTTTTTCGGCTTTTGTCCTGAGGCTGTGAATAAGGTAAAAAAAAAATACTGCATTGCTGGTGGAATATTGGCGGATTCTGTTTGGATTTAGGCGCAAAATCCAGACCTAAATCCTGAAAGAATCCCAAACGTGTGAATATGGCTCTAGGATATGTTTCCATTAATTTTGTTTTCACGATTTTGTACGAGTCATGTCAGTAAATAAATAAGCAAAGATACTGTATTTTCAACTCACAGTAATTTTTCATAAATACTGTGGATTTTGCGCAATGGATTTTGTTGCAGAAAATCCGTAGCATAATACAGTAGCAGCAGAGTGGATAAGATTTGACTAAATCTCATCCACACGCTACATAAATTATAAGTGGGGGAAAAAACGCTCAGAAATTAACCTGCGGTGCGTTTTTTAATCCGCAGCATGTCAATTGTATTTGCGTAATCGCTGCTTTTTTTGTTGCGGGCTTTCCCCATTGAATTCAATAGGGAAATCCCACTACAAATAGCAGATGTGTTTTTTTGCAGTGGAAAAGCTGCGATTCCTCCGCCAAAAACGTATCCGCCCTATATGAACATAGCCTAATTCTCCTCCAAACGTTAAGCCTGTCAGTGGCTTAGGGATCTGATTGCATTTAATGCCGCAATTTTCTAAATTGCGGCAATACCACGCCATTTTTGCCGCAGTTTTTGTAATCGCTGTAAAAAATGGCATGGTTTTGTCGCGATTTTTGTAATTGCGGTAAAAATGTCGTCGTTTTTCCGCGATTCACAAACGCAACTGAATCTTAAAAAAAAAAAGAGTAAAGTCATGTAAACATGAGTGATTGGGGGAGCACTTACTGTAAGAGCCCTGTAGTGACGGTCACAGCCCTCTGCAGTCTCTAAGGATCAGGGGAATCGCTGAGGACTGCTGATGATTGGACTGATCAGGGGAATTGCTGAGGCCTGCTGATGATCGGACTGCAGGTTCCCAGTAATGTCTCACTCTTAGGAGTTGCCCTGACTGGTGGGCGGGATCTTCTCTGTTGGGCGGTGGCAGCTGATTTATTTTATGTTCCGCCACCTCCGGTCTTCATGCTGATTTTTGGCAGAGACTCTCGACCTGACTGTTCTTTTCAGCTACCCGCCCTCTTGATTTAATGGACGGGCAGCTGAACAGCAATGCTAAAGGAGGTTGCCTCTTTAGGGATGGGGGCCCTGGGCAATTGCCCTAACATCGGCCCTGGATGTGTATATTTTGAGCTTTGGAGATGACTCCTATATTTGTGAAGAGCCATAGTCATGACTTTTTAATATAGCATTATATATATATTTTTTATAATAGATCAATAAACCAATGCATATGATATAAGAAAAAGTGTGTTTATACTTTCCTAAACATTTTAATAACACAATATCTCTTTAATGCATTTATTTTAATAAGACATAAAATATACACAAACATTGTATTACCAGAAATGTGTTTCAGTTGCTATAACTCAATACTAATATTCAAAAAAACAATAAAAGTTCATCTCCAATGCATTAAACCGAGTTATAATGAAATTTGCGCTGGGTGCTGCCAGAAAATTAGACGGATGAGATAAAAGTCAAGCGTTTACATTGTAATTGTACAGTAAATCACACAGATAATAATTGCATTACACAATTGAATGTAGGTATCTTCAGGAGATTCAGGGAGCTGCAGCTAAATAAGAACATAGTAATTTGAAGTAACAAAATTCTTATTTATCAAAGGTTTATTTATTTAGAAGTATTAAAACACAACTCCGCCCAAAACAAAAAAACCGGCGATGCTCTTATCATCACAGTATTAGATGTGTTAATGCAGCAATTGTGCTCCAGATCTGCTCTTACTAATGTAGCAGGGAACAGGGAATATAAACCACAGCCTGCCATTCTGAAGGGTATGGAGAACTGACTTGTGTCACCCAGTAACTCCCATACTTACACTACCCCAGCATTGGACTGTTTCTTTTGGTCCACCAGAGAAAATCATTCTCAGAGTGGGCCCTCCACCAACACAGAATCAGTGCATGTCCTCTCTTAGGCTATATTAACATGACCGGGTGTCAAATCAGCCGTGAAAAATGTCGTATTTTTTCCTGGGTCATTCATACGGTCCGTTAAAAAAAAAACGCCATGTGAATAGTCCCATAGACATGCATTAATATTAATGAAGCTATGTGATCGCCGTTATAAAAACAGCTGTTACACTAAATAAGCCCTTAAATTGCCACTAACTTCTAAAAAAAAATTTGCATAAATCCATAGTACAAGCGAATATAAGGAACTTCATAATATACTAGTCCTTCTCAATGAATTAGAATATCATCAATAAGTTAATTTATTTCAGTAATTCAATTCAAAAAGTGAATCTCATATATTCTATAGATTCACTGCACACAGAGTGATCTATTTCCTGCATTTTTTTTCTTTTAATGTTGATGATTATGGCTAACAGTTAATGAAAACACAATTTAGTCTCAGAAAATTTGAATATTGGATAAAAGTTGCAGATTGTAGACTCATGGTGTGACACTAATCAGCGAATCAACACAAAACACCTGCAAAGGTTTCCTAAGCCTTTAAATGGCCCAGTAGTCTGGTTCAGTAGGCTACACCATCATGGGGCGGACTTGACAGTTGTCCAGAAGACAGTCATTAACACCCTCCACAAGGAGGATAAGCCACAAAAGGACATTGCTAAAGAAGCTGGCTGTTCAGAGTGCTGTATCCAAGCATATTAATGGAAAGTTGAGAGGAAGGAAAAAGTGTGGTAGAAAAAGCTGCACAAACAGGGATAACCACAGCCTTGAAAGGATTGTCAAGAAAAGGCCATTCAAGAATCTGGGGGAAATTCACAAGGAGTGGACTGCAGCTGGAGCGGCCTGGTCGAAATTGTGTCCTCCGTGACCCGGTCGTAATTGTGACCCGAATGTGGCAGTCGCCGGGGATCCGGGGCATTGGTCCAAAGATCCAGGGCTTGGGCCCGGAAGGCCCGGTGCTAGCGACACCCCTGCACTGAAACACATTAGTCCTGCTGACCTGGCAGTTTCAGGTCTCAGTGCAAGGTACAGCTTCTCTGAATACAGGATGCAAAGCAGCTGTAGCTCATAAAGTATACATAATTTTTAATAAAAAGTATTTAGAAAGTTGCACCAAACACATTGATAGACATTTATATTTACAAAAAAAATAGAAAATATTTCAAAAGTGTACATAGCCTTTAAGATCTGGTATGTTACCAAATGATGACCAAAAAACTTCCATGTGCTCATCAATGTTCTTATTACCTTTTTCTCTTCTCCTCCAATTCTAACAATCTTATGTATGTTACTTCTAAAGTATCAACCTTCTTCCTGCGATTGATTAGGAAAGTTCACTTGCCAACTTATATTCACATTGGTAAATAACATGAATCCAATATATATATGCAGTAATAATGGGACACATCATTGCAAAAAAGACTTAACAATACTCTAATAATATTAGTGGAATATATAAGAAAAATCGATATTTTAGACTTTTTAACTTTTGCTTAAATCCATCACAGTCCGTCCCTTCTGCACTATGTAGCTATCCTCAAATGACCTTTAATGTAGGTCTTCTTAATCATCCCATTGGGAAGAGGATGAGTATGCATTACTTAATGCCTATTAAATATTTATAAAGCTGACATCATAACATCTACATTTATATCCTTGCATAGTTATTCTCTACCCCTAGCATGATACACTTACAGTATATGGCATCACTGGTTTGTTACCAATGAAAACTTTATTTTACCCCTTATTGACCAGAGCGTTTTTGTCCAAATGACCAGACACTTCTTAGCGATTTTGTGCAGGTTGCAGTGTTTAACAAACTTAGGGCCTGCTCACATGAGCGCCGGGTTTCGTTTGGGGCTTCCATTCATCTATTCCGTCAGAGGAACAGATGAACGAAAACTATAGCTTCTGTTTGCGTTACCATTGATTTCAATGGTAATGCTTCAGTTTCAGTTGGTTTCCGTTTATTCCCGTTCAGTAAAGTTTAAATTTTTTTAATGGAAACAATAGCGTAGTTGACTACGCTATTGTTTCCGTAAGTAAAAACCTAAAACTTTTACGGACATAATTGTATGCATTGGCTGTGTCCCTTTCACTGTTACATCTATGCCTGAGGAAGACGCTCGTCCAGCATTGAAACACGTAGCCAATGAAAATGATTCTTAACCTTTTGGCATGGTCTTTGTCTGATGACATTAGCGCCGTTACCGAATTTCCCGTATTTTATCCATTGTTGATATCATATCTTCAGTGACTGTCCCACCTGACATGGAATGAATATATAAAAATGTTGTACTCCCAATGGTTACTATAAAGGAATGCATAAGTAACCTGGTTACACTCCAGTAATAATAATATTGGTCAGTTCACATTTTGGAATATTGTAAAATATTAGGAAATTCTCAATGTTGTTGAAATTCACGGTGCATCGTCTCATTCATCTTCTTCCATTACATCCATATATTATGGCAGGGTGCTATTCTGTCGTTCTCCTCGCAATGCTTTCTTTATTAAGAATTCTTGTTGCACAAAATGCAGCCATCAGTGTCAGCCTTTTTCAGATATATGTAAAACTGACTATGGAGATTATACCGGAGGGATTTCTTGTTTTAGTACACACACACAACAATTATTTCCCTATGGCACAACTAAGTCCATTAGTCACTTTAAATATTGGGGTTTACAGCTAAGTCATTCATCACGCTAACTAAGTCAGTAGGGATGTTCTCTTCCTTGGGTCTTGTAAACATGAAAAACCTAGACACATAATGAAATATTTATTTTAACCCAGCATGCACTGCACCAGTACTGTCTTTCTTATGCTTCTAAAGACATTGGAACAGCTTATTAAATATGTAAAGGCAAGAGAATTTTTATCTCACAAACTACAGGAAAAATACAACTAAACCCATTACCAGAACTTATATCACACATATTCCTTTATTAAACATTTTACTACAGTGTATTTCTATAACCCAGGACTGGGACGATGGGTAGGCAGAGTAGGTGTAGGATGCCACTAAGAGGGGCAGGTCAAAATTTATGGATTTAAAAAATAAACCTCTTGGTCTTTAATCCCTTAAGGACGCGGCTGATTTTGGCCTTAAAGGCTACGTATACATTTGAAAGACATTTTTTTAATATAAAAAATTGTTTTACTTTTTGAAATACAGCTGCTTTGTATTCTCTATACACAGCAGCTGTATCTTTTGCTAAATCCTGCTCCCGTAAGGTCCGCGGGACTGACGGGTACAGTCTCTGACACGCAGGATCCACCTGTAATCTATCACATCTAAGTTTATAACTTAGATGTGAAAGATTACAGGTCGATCCTGCATGTCTCTGACACTCAGCACCCGCCGACACTGAACCCATCCGGTCCGAGGGACTGACGGAATCAGGTCATAGCGATGCGTACAACAGCTGTGTATAGAGAATACAAAGCAGCTGTATCTCAAAAAGTAAAACAAATTTTTAATAAACACTACTTAGAAAGTTGCACTAATCACAATGACTGACCTTTTTATTAAAAAAACAAAAAATTGGCTTTCAAAGGTTTACATAGCCTAGGGTTTTTGCCTCACTGCATTCTACAAGCCATAACGGTTTAATTTGTTTGCTGAAGTTGCTGTGTGACGTCTTAGGGTATGTTCACACACCCTTTTTTACGGAAGTAATTCGTGCATTTTACGCCTCGAATTACATTGGAAAATACGGCTCCAAACCACCGGCAAACATCTGCCCATTGAAATCAATGGTGTTACGATGTTCTGTGCACACGGGCATTTGTAAAAAGACGCCCGCGTCAAAGAAGTGCATGTCACTTCTTGAGCCGTAAATGGAGCCGTTTTTCATTGGCTCCATTGAAAAACAGCTCCAATTACGTCCGTAATTGCCGCCGCCAAAAACGTGAGTACGAGCAATTACGTCTGAAATTCAGGAGCTGTTTTCTCCTGAAAACAGCTCCGTAATTTCAGCCGTAATGGACGCTGCCATGTGAACATACCCTTATTCTTTGTTTTTTTGGTGTGTTTCATTTTTTTGGTCTAATTTTTTGGTACATAACATTTAGAGGTTAATTTATATTTTTTTTAATGTGGAAAAAAAACAATTCTGCAATGTTTGTTTTCACAGCTTTTTAAAAGCCTTAAATTATATTTTCAATTTATTGTACAGTTTGTAATGATTATAGATATATAAAATATGTATATTTTTATGTTTTATAACTTTTATTTACTAAAAACTATTTTCTCTAAATATTATTGTGTTTTTTTGCATGCATATTTTTTCTTTTTAACAAATTATTTTAAATTTGATTACAGCATTACAAGGGTAAAACATCCAGGATCTGAGTGTTCCCTAAACCTGGCATTTGCCATGGGGTAGCAGATGTCAGTCACAACGGTCTCCCCCATGGGTGATCGTGCGGGCAAACCCGCTGTACCCCTGCTATCACGTATCTTTACTGTCTCACAAATTGGAGTTCTTTCTCTTATATTTAAGAGCATAGATTCTTTGAGTTTTCTTTAGGATAATATGGTGGTAGTAAGCCCATTTGGGTGAACTGCCCATGTTGCAGACCTGATTTATATATTACTAAATTGTGGACTAAATATACATTAGAATTACAAAGGAAATAAAGGATATCATATAAATTTGACATCTATGCCTTTGTACAAAGGGAAACTCCAGTGGAAACCATAGTTTCTCATGTACTTATCACCTGTAATCATGATGTCTGATGTCACTGGTGTCAATAATGTACACCGTGTGCCATGCAAACATGAAAGTTATATAAAACAATCTATTACCACTTATGTGACATAAACCAGTTAGGCTTCATTCACATCTGAAAAAAGAAAAAAAGAAAAATGATCCAGAAATATAGCTAGGCACTCTTGGGTTCAATAAGAATAAAATATATTATTTTATTTTTGAATCCAGATAATACCGGCAAAGTTAAATTTATACATAAATACACAAATAACAATTTAAAAGGAGAATTCTCCTGGCCAGGAAAGAGAACATACAATAAACCTTCAAAACATAGGTGATATTGCCTGATGGATATATAGCATACTATATATGTGTAACACGATTTTACAAAGAGATTTCAAAATGAAAAACCGCTGGGTTGTGTTCACACTTGCGGTTTCCAAACATATATGTAATTTTTATCACAATATTGCCAGAGTTCCTATTTGGAGTAGCTGGTAATGATATATTTAAAGAAATTTTCTTTATATGCATATAATATAACTTGACTCTCAAAATAGAAAAATAGCCTCATGAATTAAAGGAATGTGGTTAGAAGCGTGCTTTTTTCCTCTCATCAAATGGATCATCAATTCCAATTCAAATCTTGTGGTGATAGGAAGTCTTTTCACAGACCCTTGGGTCGATGTATAGCCCTCATGCAATTGGGCTTTAAAGCAAGATATAAGCTTATATAGGTTTTTTTTACCTTTGCCTCCGACATCCAGTAAGTGCCGGGGAAACCATACGGGGAGGCAGTTAACTCCGGGGTGAAGAATGGCAGGTCTCCTCAGAAGGAAAGTTCACCTGTGTGGCCACACATTAATTTCAAAGCATCCACATCTCCACCATTGCTTCCCCTGGCGCTCTCCTCTATTGATCCATGCGGGCAACAACCACTGTACTCACGGGGATATGGGCCTAGCGATGCAGGATCGCACACCGGTATTTCAGGTGAGTTGGAAGCACTCCAAGAGGAACGGACCCAACAGGACAAGATCGCACGCCGGCAGCCAGGTAAGTAAAATTCCAACGTATGTTCCCTTCCACGTGTGATCTTCAACACTGGACAGGTATTCTCTGGGCAGGGTATGGACGTCACTAACCGCCCCGTTGATTAGAACAGCTGACGCGTTTCATCCCTGAACGGGATTTCTTCAGAGCAGTTTGACAAGTGCTGCCAAACACACTATATTTATAGTGTCCCAAATTCATTCATTGGTTCAATAATAAAAAACATAATGTTTCACACGAAGATATTATGGATATTATATATTTAAATCTTTCATGAGATGCCGCAATGCTATATATCTCTCAATTTTAATAGCAGACATGAACATTTTTATATTCAAACAGACAATTAGAAAATCATATCCATAAATATATTTGGTATTTTTCAAGGGGAGGGCAATCAGTGGTGTGTCTCTACTTGGTCAAGATAAGACCAATAGTTGAATTTTGCATAGGAGTACAATTACTACCTGAATTTTATTATCAATATTGATTCTTCCGTAAATACGGATAACTACTACAATCTAGACTTTATAATGGATTTATGGAGTAACGAATTTTTCTTAAATAAGGGATCCCCCATTATGTCATTTTGACAAAGAATGAAAACTGTTCGATTCTTTTAATATATATTATATAGGATATATCTACCTATACACATATGCATATGAAATTCATATAATACTTCAGGGGAAGCAGGGAAAGAGAACCATTACCTGTTAGGGCATTAGGACCCGGGTCCCCACCACCCCCAAAGTAGATTGGATTTTAATACAATCAACATTAGTTTGATAATTTTACTACTAAATTTCATAATACTAAGCATATGTGTATATAAGAATGTGCCAAATAATAGGAGCCGTCGTGAAATTCCAAGGGGGGCAGGAATAGGGATCCAGTGTCAATAGAACAATAGATCCCCAGTTCCTACCACCCACGGAGAGCTAAACGCAACTCCCATCACTACAGTAGATTGCAAGAAATGAAAATTATGTTCATTCATTTTATATTATTTATCCAATTGATTGATCATTCCATATTGGGAATGAAATTACTCATACTTATTCCACTGAAGACAAATTATAATTATGTAGAAAATGGGATATCCAGACCAAAGACATATTAAAATTTCATTATCAGGTTTCCAAAGAAAAAAAAAAAATTTAATATCAAATCCAAAAGTTTCACACCCAATTTTCCTAAATCATTCTCCAGGGATGACATAATTAAGGTCCCATTTTTTGATCAAACATTTTTCTATAAGGGATTGTTTATATCCAACACTGACTAACTCAAAAATACCAAAAGATGAGGGAAATATAATACAAAGAGAAAAAACAGCCTCTTGGCTCCCAACTGTTCAAAGGAACATATTAGATTTAATTTCATTATTTAGTCCCCTGGGATTCAAAGTTCTCAGTGTATAAATCCACATAGTTTCCTTTTGGAGGAGTGTTCGGTTGAGATCACCTCCCCTTCTGTCTTGGAATAGTTGATAAATACCCATAAATTTTAGGCCAGTTGGTGATTGGGCATGGTATGTTTTAAAATGTGCAGCTAGAGGATTTGTTATTTCACCCTTGGTGATGTCCCTAATATGTTCGCTAATGCGAACATGTAATTCTCGTTTCGTTTTCCCAATATATTGTTTCCCACATGGGCAAATAATGGAGTAAACGACCATGGTTGAGCGGCAATTGATAAAATTATAGACTTTGAATTCCCTTTTATGTTCACTGTCAAGAAAGGTGTCTGATTTTAAAACGTACTTGCAACATTTACAAGAGCCACACATGAACATTCCTTTTGGGCGTTTCTGTAGCCATTTCTCATTACTTGGGGTCCTTCTCTTAAACTCAGAACTCACCAACATATTCCTCAAAGTGGGGGCCTTTCTGGGAACCATACTCGGTACATTCCCCACTATTGAGTTAATTCTTTTGTCCAAAGTTAAATGTGGCCAGTTTTTGATCATCAAGTTCCGAAGTATGTTCCAATGGGACCCATACCTTGAAATGAATCTGACTCTATTGTCACTGTTATCTTTTTTACCTCTCTTGAGAATTTCCTCTCTATTCTGCCTAGATGCCCTATTGTATCCTTTCTTGATCATTTTTTTGGAGTAACCCCTATCTTCAAAGCGAGAAGATAGATCTTGTGCTTCGCTTTTGAAGTCCCTGAAATCAGTACAGTTACGGCGAATCCGAAGAAATTTGCTTATCGGGATCCCCTTAATTTGAAAGTGATGGCTACTTGCTGCCAAAAGGGTATTACCTGATGTTGGTTTCCGATATGTAGTCGTTTTTAATCTATTTCCTTCCCTATGAATATTAAGATCTAGAAAGCTAATGTGATCTTCACTATAAGTAAAGGTCAGAAGGATATTTAATTTATTGGAATTTAAATCCCCAATGAAACTTTCAAGCAAGTCCAATGGTCCCTTCCAACATAAAAGAACATCATCCATGTATCTAAGCCAAGCGGAGGCGCATTTTCTGAAGAGGGGATGAGGGTATACTATAAATTCTTCCCACCAGCCCAAGTGTAAGCAGGCATATGATGGTGCACAAGAGGATCCCATGGCTGTTCCACGAATCTGACGATAGAATTTGCCATCAAAAGAGAAGCAGTTATAATTCAAAACGAATTCCAACATTTCAATAATAAATTCATTTTGGTGAGCCCAGTCTCCTCCTCTCCTCTCCAGAAAATGCGCGGCCGCTTTAAGGCCAACATCATGTGGGATGGAGGTATACAATGACTCCACATCCAATCCCACCAGGATGAAGTCTTCCTCAAGAATCAAATTGTCAATTTTATTTAGAAGATCCCCTGTATCCAATATGAAAGATGGAAGTGTACGAACAAAGGGTTTCAATTTTTCGTCTATGTATTTACCAAGGTGATCTGTTGGGCCATCACACCCCGAAATTATGGGTCTACCCAGAGGTGTGTTCCTATTTTTGTGCACCTTGGGAAGCACATATATCGTGGGCATACGGGGTTCTCTTACCTCCAAAAATGTAAACTCATTTTTATTAATTAAGCCCTCATCCAATGCAAAAGTAAATTTTCTATTTAAAGTTCCCATTATATTATCAAGTGGATTATCATTCAAAAGGGAATATGTATCCGTTTCCAATTGTCTTTTAATCTCACCGACATAGTCCTCCTCTCTGAGGAGGACTACATTTCCACCCTTATCACTGGGCTTGATTACAATATTTTCAATATTTTGCAATTCCTTTAGGGCTTTTCGTTCCCTTTCAGTTAGGTTGTCCTCACACAGAAAGGAGGACCAGTCGATGACACTTATATCTCTAAGCATGGCCTCCAAAAATGCATGTGTGTATCTGTTAGAATATATACTTGGCATGGTACTACTTTTTTTCCGTAAGCCCGTATACATGGGATGATATCGGTAAGATCCTCTTCAGGATTATCTATATTCTCCAATATGTTACCTTCCCTCCATAATTCATTTAAATCCACTAGAGTATTTAAATCAGACATTTCCAAATTAGGGATCATTCCAAATTCCATTATTTCTCTCTGTAACTGTGACGTTACATTCTCATTTTGACTATTCCTCTCATTTTTTTCCCCATGCCAAAGTCTCAAGAGAATCTTTCTAAGAAAGAGGTGAAGATCTTTACATATCTCAAATTCCTTTCCAGGGGTAACTGGTGAGAAACCCAATCCACGATTCAATAGGGATATATGGTGTATTGATAGAGGGAAATCGGTTAGATTAATTATGTTATTCAAATTATTGTCTATCTTCCCCTTCGTTGTCTTGTATTGGGTCCTCCTTTTTTCTCTACTATTCTTTCCTCTCCGAATTTCCCTCTGTTTCGGTCCCCTAAAAAAGAAACCTTGATTGTGATTCCTCAATTCTAATGTGTTTCCCCATCTCATTATCACTAGATGGGTCACTTGTAGTTTCCCCATCTGTTGACATAAAAGTATTCCTTCTCACTCGTAATCTATTTTTGTTCTGTCTTTCTCTATTTTTTGTAAAGGAGAAAATTTGGGGAATGTACCGAGTATGGTTCCCAGAAAGGCCCCCACTTTGAGGAATATGTTGGTGAGTTCTGAGTTTAAGAGAAGGACCCCAAGTAATGAGAAATGGCTACAGAAACGCCCAAAAGGAATGTTCATGTGTGGCTCTTGTAAATGTTGCAAGTACATTTTAAAATCAGACACCTTTCTTGACAGTGAACATAAAAGGGAATTCAAAGTCTATAATTTTATCAATTGCCGCTCATCCATTGTCGTTTACTCCATTATTTGCCCATGTGGGAAACAATATATTGGGAAAACGAAACGAGAATTACATGTTCGCATTAGCGAACATATTAGGGACATCACCAAGGGTGAAATAACAAATCCTCTAGCTGCACATTTTAAAACATACCATGCCCAATCACCAACTGGCCTAAAATTTATGGGGATTTATCAACTATTCCAAGACAGAAGGGGAGGTGATCTCAACCGAACACTCCTCCAAAAGGAAACTATGTGGATTTATACACTGAGAACTTTGAATCCCAGGGGACTAAATAATGAAATTAAATCTAATATGTTCCTTTGAACAGTTGGGAGCCAAGAGGCTGTTTTTTCTCTTTGTATTATATTTCCCTCATCTTTTGGTATTTTTGAGTTAGTCAGTGTTGGATATAAACAATCCCTTATAGAAAAATGTTTGATCAAAAAATGGGACCTTAATTATGTCATCCCTGGAGAATGATTTAGGAAAATTGGGTGTGAAACTTTTGGATTTGATATTAAATTTTTTTTTTCTTTGGAAACCTGATAATGAAATTTTAATATGTCTTTGGTCTGGATATCCCATTTTCTACATAATTATAATTTGTCTTCAGTGGAATAAGTATGAGTAATTTCATTCCCAATATGGAATGATCAATCAATTGTATAAATAATATAAAATGAATGAACATAATTTTCATTTCTTGCAATCTTCTGTAGTGATGGGAGTTGCGTTTAGCTCTCCGTGGGTGGTGGGAACTGGGGATCTATTGTTCTATTGACACTGGATCCCTATTCCTGCCCCCCTTGGAATTTCACGACGGCTCCTATTATTTGCCACATTCTTATATACACATATGCTTAGTATTATGAAATTTAGTAGTAAAATTATCAAACTAATGTTGATTGTATTAAAATCCAATCTACTTTGGGGATGGTGGGGACCCGGGTCCTAATGCCCTAACAGGTAATGGTTCTCTTTCCCTGCTTCCCCTGAAGTATTATATGAATTTCATATGCATATGTGTATAGGTAGATATATCCTATATAATATATATTAAAAGAATCGAACAGTTTTCATTCTTTGTCAAAATGACATAATGGGGGATCCCTTATTTAAGAAAAATTCGTTCCTCCATAAATCCATTATAAAGTCTAGATAGTAGTAGTTATCCGTATTTACGGAAGAATCAATATTGATAATAAAATTCAGGTAGTAATTGTACTCCTATGCAAAATTCAATTATTGGTCTTATCTTGACCAAGTAGAGACACACCACTGATTGCCCTCCCCTTGAAAAATACCAAATATATTTATGGATATGATTTTCTAATTGTCTGTTTGAATATAAAAATGTTCATGTCTGCTATTAAAATTGAGAGATATATAGCATTGCGGCATCTCATGAAAGATTTAAATATATAATATCCATAATATCTTCGTATGAAACATTATGTTTTTTATTATTGAACCAATGAATGAATTTGGGACACTATAAATATAGTGTGTTTGGCAGCACTTGTCAAACTGCTCTGAAGAAATCCCATTCAGAGATGAAACGCGTCAGCTGTTCTAATCAACGGGGCGGGTAGTGACGTCCATACCCTGCCCAGAGAATACCTGTCCAGTGTTGAAGATCACACGTGGAAGGGAACATACGTTGGAATTTTACTTACCTGGCTGCCGGCGTGCGATCTTGTCCTGTTGGGTCCGTTCCTCTTGGAGTGCTTCCAACTCACCTGAAATACCGGTGTGCGATCCTGCATCGCTGGGCCCATATCCCCGTGAGTACAGTGGTTGTTGCCCGCATGGATCAATAGAGGAGAGCGCCAGGGGAAGCAATGGTGGAGATGTGGATGCTTTGAAATTAATGTGTGGCCACACAGGTGAACTTTCCTTCTGAGGAGACCTGCCATTCTTCACCCCGGAGTTAACTGCCTCCCCGTATGGTTTCCCCGGCACTTACTGGATGTCGGAGGCAAAGGTAAAAAAAACCTATATAAGCTTATATCTTGCTTTAAAGCCCAATTGCATGAGGGCTATACATCGACCCAAGGGTCTGTGAAAAGACTTCCTATCACCACAAGATTTGAATTGGAATTGATGATCCATTTGATGAGAGGAAAAAAGCACGCTTCTAACCACATTCCTTTAATTCATGAGGCTATTTTTCTATTTTGAGAGTCAAGTTATATTATATGCACATAAAGAAAATTTCTTTAAATATATCATTACCAGCTACTCCAAATAGGAACTCTGGAAATATTGTGATAAAAATTACATATATGTTTGGAAACCGCAAGTGTGAACACAACCCAGCGGTTTTTCATTTTGAAATCTCTTTGTAAAATCGTGTTACACATATATAGTATGCTATATATCCATCAGGCAATATCACCTAAGTTTTGAAGGTTTATTGTATGTTCTCTTTCCTGGCCAGGAGAATTCTCCTTTTAAATTGTTATTTGTGTATTTATGTATAAATTTAACTTTGCCGGTATTATCTGGATTCAAAAATAAAATAATATATTTTATTCTTATTGAACCCAAGAGTGCCTAGCTATATTTCTGGATCATTTTTCTTTTTTTCTTTTTTCATTAATCTATATCAGGAATGGCACCGTGCTATATTATATTGCAATTTTGGGTTTGTTAGGTATGGTTTGCAATAACCACATCTTTTTTCTATATAAAATTCATTCACATCTGCATCGGGATTCCGTTCATGGGTTCCGTCAGACCTCCTCTGTTGTGTCGTATCCCGATCACATGGCCTCGCCCCAGAGAGACCTCGGATGGGATACGACACGTCACTGGTGACGTGTCGTTTCGGCGTGTGCTGGTTGATTACTGCCCGCCCAGCCTATGTAGTGTTTCACTGTGAGCGCGCCTATGACCCCAGTCAGAACGACGTAATTTCCTGGCTCTTCCTAAAGTTGCTGCAGGTGTCCGACATACGGGGTGCTTGTCTGCAGTGATCAGCTGCTCTTCGGCGCCCCCCCTGCGCGCCGAAAAGCAGCTGATTGCTGCTGACAGGCACCCCGTATGTCGGACACCTACAGCAGCTTTAGGAAGAGCCAGGAAATTACGGCGTTCTGACTGGGGTCTGTGATGGCCAGGGAGTGGACCAGTCCAGTCACCTTACCTGTCACCTGACCTCACGTCAGTGACATGAGGTCAGATGACTCAGGTCAGGGGACAGGTCCACTCCCGTGCTGCAGCCTTCCAGCTCTGCCTCTACTCTGTGCTTTGCTGTTACACACAGCCGAGAAGCAGAAGAGGAAGCTCCGCCCACAGCCCGTCCTGACCTGTGATGCTGTCAGCAAGGAGACATGGTGAGTGTCTGTGTGTATATGTGTGTGTAGTGTGTATACAGTGTGTGTCTCTGTCTTTGTATGTGTATGTGTTACAGTGTGTGTGTGTGTGTGTGTGTGTGTGTGTGTGTGTGTGTGTCTCTGTCTGTCTGTGTCTCTGCATGTGTTTGTCTCTTACATTATCTGTTCTCAGAGAGTTATCACTGTGTTATCTGTGATGATACATAGGACTGCAGGCAACATCTACCACATTATCTGTAATTAGAGAGTTATCATTGTGTTATCTGTGGTGTTACATAGGACTGCAGGTAACACTACTATTTGTACTCAGAGAGATATCACTGTGTGTTATCTGCGGTGTTACATAGGACTGCAGGTAACACAACTACATTATCTGTACACAGAGAGTTATCAGTGTGTTATCTGTGGTGTTACATAGGACTGCAGGTAACATCTACATTACAGGGGATCATGGGTATGGTGGGTTACAAGACAGGAAACAGACAGTAAGGGATGTAAACAAACAGCAAGGGATGTAAACAAACAGAAAGAGCAGCAGTGACAATGGAAATCAAACAGAAACTGGTTAGAAGTTTAATAGGGGGTATTAGGGAAGGCAAACCAAGGATGGGGGACACTTTTTAGATTTATTTTTTTCCTGGACAACCCCTTTAAGGACACAGCCAATTCTTTCAAATCTGACATGTGTTACTTTATGTGGTAATAACTTTGGAATGCTTTTATGTATCCAGGCGATTCTGAGATTATTTTCTCATGACACAATGTACTTTGTGTTAGTGGTAAAACTTGATCAATATATTCAGTGTTTATTTGTGAAAAACACCAAAATTCAGAGAAAATTTGCACAAATTAGCATTTTTCTAAATTTAAATGTATTTGCTTGTAAGATAGATAGTAATACCACACAAAATAGTTATTAGTTAACAATTTCCACATGTCTACTTTATGTTGGCATCATTTTTTAAAGTCCTTTTATTTTTCTAGGACGTTACAAGGCTTAGAACTTTAGCAGCAATTTCTCACATTTTCAAGAAAATTTCAAAAGGCTATTTTTTCAGGTACCAGTTCAGTTCTGAAGTGGCTTTGAGGGCTTTCTATATTGGAAAGTCCCCATAAATCACCCCATTTTAAAAACTAGACCCCTCAAAGTATTCAAAACAGCATTCAGAAAGTTTATTAACCCCTTAGGTGTCTCACAGGTATTAAAGCAATGTAGAGGTGAAATTTACAATTGTAATTTTTTTTTTGCAAAAATGTATTTGTAATACATTTTTTTCTTTATCACAGAAAGTTTTACCAGAGAACTCAATATTTATTGCCCAGGTTCTGAAGTTTTTAGAAATATCCCATATGTGGCCCTAGTGTGGTAATGGAAGTGAAACACCAGCATCAGAAGCAAAGAAGCACCTAGTGGATTTTGGGGCCTCCTTTTTTTTTTTAGAATATATTTTAGGCACCATATCAGGTTTGAAGAGGTCTTGTGGTGCCAAAACAGTGGAAACTCTCAAAAGTGATCCCATTTTGGAAACTACACCTCAAGAAATTTATCTAGGGGTATTGTAAAGGATCTGCCAGGCACAACTTCTGTGTATACGCCCATAGGTAATCAGTCTGCACCTGAGTCTATGTCTCTGAGACTGACTCCATCTTCCACCACTCAGGATGGCAGGCTTAGGAGTGGGAGAGCCTATCGCAGCCTGGCCAGACGGAGCTAGCTCCCGCCCTCTGTCTATTTATACCGGCCTTTCCTGTTCCTCCTTTGCTTGTGATTCTTCTCGTGTGGTTTCCTGGCCCAGCTACAGCTTCTAACTATTTGATCCTGCTCCATACTGACCCTGGCTTACTGACTACTCTCCTGCTCTGCGTTTGGTACCTCGTGCACTCCTGGTTTGACTCGGCTCGTTCACCACTCTTGTTGCTCACGGTGTTGCCGTGGGCAACTGCCCCATTTCCCTTAGCTTTGTGTACCCTTGTCTGTTTGTCTCGTGCACTTACTGAGCGTAGAGACCGCCGCCCAGTTGTACCCCGTCGCCTAGGCCGGGTCGTTGCAAGTAGGCAGGGACAGAGTGGCGGGTAGATTAGGGCTCACTCTTCCGTTTCCCTACCCCCATCATTACAGGTATAGTTAGCATTTTGACCCCACAGTTTTTTTGCTAAACTTATTGGAATTAGTCTGTAAAAATGAAAATCCCCTTTTTTTGCAAAAATGGAAAACAAATTTTAAGGCATAAATGAGAAAAAGCACCCCAACATTTGTAAAGCTTCTTCTCTCGATTACGGCAATGCCCCATATGTGGTAATAAACTGCTGTTTGGATCCACGGCAGGGCTCACAAGGGAAGGAACACCATTTCAATTTTGGAGCGCAGATTTTGCTAAATGGTTTTCAGTGTCATGTCGTGTTTGCAACGCCCTGGATGGACCAAAATAGTGGAAACCCCCCAAAAGTGACCACAATTTGGAAACTACACCCTCAAGGAATATTTATAAGGGTATAGTTAGGATTTTTACCCCACATGTTTTTTACAGAATTTATTGGAATTAGGTCGTGAAATTGAATACTTTTATTTTTTTCTAATAAAATGTAGTTTTAGCTCATATTTTTTCATTTTCACAATAGATAAAGGATAAAAAGCACGTCAACATTTGTAAAGCAAACTCTTCTGAGCACAGCAATACCCCATATGTGGTGGTAAACTGCTGTTTGGACACACGGCAGGGCTTAGAAAGGAAGAAGTGCTATTTGACTTTTGGAGCTCAAGTTTTGCTGGAATGGTTTGTGGCGCCATGTTACAGTTGCAAAGCCCCTGAGTGGCCAAAACAGTGCAAACCCCGCAAAAGTTACCCCATTTGGAAAACTACACCCCTCATGGAATTTATCTAGCGGTATAGTGAGCATTTTGACCCCACTGTTTTTTTGCTGAATTTATTGGAATTAGGAAGTGAAAATTAAAATCTACATTATTTCCAAATATTGTATTTTTTTCATTTTTACAAGGAAAATGGAGAAAAAGCACCCCTACATTTGTAAAGCAATTTCTCCCGAGTACGGCAATACCCCATATGTGGTCATAAATGGCAGGAGTGCTACTTGGCATGCAGCTTTTGCTTGATTGATTTTTGGGTGCCATGTCGCATTTGCAGAGCCCCTGAGGTGCCAGTACAGTAGAAACCCCTGAGAAGTGTCTCCATTTTGGAAACTATACCCCTCAGGGCATTTATCTAAGGGAGTAGTGAGCATTTTTATCCCACAGGTGTTTCATAGATTTTATTAGAATTAGGCAATGAAAATTAAAAATTGAATTTTTTCCAAACATATGTAGTTTTGCTCCCAATTTTTTATTTTCACAAGGGGTAATAGGAGAAAAAAACAACACACAATTTGTTACCCAATTTCTCCCAAGTACGGAAATACCCCATGTGTGGCCCTAAACTGCTGTTGGGCACATGGCAGAGCTCAAAATGGAAGGAGCGCCATTTGGCTTTTAGATCGCAGATTTTGCTGGACTGGTGTACGGGCGCCATGTCTCATTCGCAGAGCTCCCTTAGGTACCAGAGTGGAAAACCCCATGTAACCCAATTTTGTAAACTACACCCCTCAAGACATTTATCATTTGCCTGGACATATGACAGGGCTTAGGAGTAAAAGAGCACTATGCGCATTTGATGCCTATTTTGGGGATTTTCGCAGCATTGGTCCACAATGGCAGGGCTCTGGGGTCAAATAGTAAAACAAACCCCAAGTAGTGACCCCATTTTGGAAATGACACCCCTTAAGGCATTTTTTTTAAGGGGTGTAGTGAGCATTTTGACCCCACAGGTTTTTTGTTTTTTTTTATTAGAAATGGCCGCTCAGCGGATGGTGCAAAGTGAAAATTGCAATTTTCCACAGGTATATGCCATTTTAGTGCCCAATATATTGTGCCCAGTTAGTGCCACTGAAGACAAATACCTCAAACTGCTAAGCGGGTTCTCCCGGGTATGGCGATGCCATATATGTGGACGTAAACTGCTGTTTGGGAACGCTGCAGGGCTCAGAATGGAAGGAGCGCCATTTGGCTTTTGGAGTGCAGAATTAGCTTGGTAGTAGTTCTGTTTGGGGTTTTGCTGGCATTTCAGTTTATAATGTGGGGGTATATGTAAGCTGGGCAGAGTATATCAAGGGTTTAATAAGAGGATATAATAATGCGGTAAATAAATAATAATCCGCAGATATGTGGCCAGTGTCGCACTGATAAATGGTGCCCGATCTTACCCGCTTACTAGCTCCGGTCCTGGCCGTTACATCAAGATGTCAGCTGTGACAAACAGCTGAGCCCGGGGCTAATGGCGCAGGCTCAGCTTCTGAGCCTGCATCATTTTCTTTGCCCTGATAGCAAGCCTTTTAGGCCCTGCATCCGGGCGTGACCTAAAATGCTTCCATACTTGGAACGGCAACCATCGGCATCCCCGAGACTATGTCTCAGGGGTGCCGTAGGATAGAAACCACCTAGATGCAGCGATCGCTTTTGATCGCTGCATTTAAGGGTTTAATTGGCCGGATCAGAGGCTAGATCCGGTCCTGGCAATTACAGCGGGGTGTCGGCTGTAATATACCCGTGGAGACGGCGGTGGCTCAGCTTCCGAGCCAGCTCCATCACCATCACGTACAGTTACATGCGGATGCGCTAACACACTAGTTCCCATCACGTAACTGTACATGATTTTTCAGGAAGGGGTTAAACATACATTTCAGTGTGACCCTTGTCCCTTACTTTCTTTGTAAAAATTATCCATCTGTTGTGCATACAAGGAGACTGAACACCAGCTGGAGGGGTGAACAAAGGAGAGATCACGGCTACTTAACACCAGTTTGGGGACGCTGAACACAGGAGAAACTGCGGCTACTGAATACCAACTTGGGGATGCTACACACAGAAGAGAGCGTCACCTTAATACCAGAAATGGGGGGTGCACAAAGGAGAGGCTTCAGCTACTGAACACTAGCTGAGGGGGATGCACATAGGAGTGAGAGCTGCCAACTTTTGCTAACTTTTTCTTTTACAGAGCAATTACCGAACTCCGTCCTTTCGGCTCTGATCACCAGGTGAGAGCAGCACTTCATTTTGCGCTTGGGGACACTAAACACCAGTAGAGAGAGAGCAGTGCTGCCATGTGTGCAGCAGCGACAAACACAATGAAGCACTGCTCTCACCTGGTGATCAGTGCTGTAAAGTGCATAATGAAGCGCCACTCTCTCTCCCTGTGTGCAGCACACCCAAGCACGCAATGGCGATGTACTCCAGGAGAGGGAAGTGTGCCAGCAAACCATGCCCCATGTGCCGGCTGTGGCACCAGTGCCATAAGTTGTTAACATACCACTCCCCTCCAGACTAGTGGGATTGGCTATTATTATTTAAAGCACCTGCTCACTCGCCTTCATCAGCGTTTCTGACCTGGCTGTGTCCATTTGTAAGTATGGCCTTTTTCGGTGTTTTTGCATAAATGTCCTTGTTTTTATCTGTTTTGTCTGTACATCAGGAGCTTTTCGCTCCAGTTAGGGACTCGCAAGTCTGGGGATCCTTGTCGTGGATTGCGAGCTTGCGTCCTTTTGGCCAAAATGATCACTAATACCCCAGGTATTTTTCATTATTACTTATATTCGCTTCTTTTGGACACAGCCAGGTCTTTGATGCTGGGAGAGCATGGTGTGTTGTTGTTTGGCCTAGCAAGCAGGGTAGCCCGCTCTATGAATTATCAAGGCGTCACAAATAGGCTTCTACCTGGCTAGACACGTTGCGCCTCATGACTTACACACTATCCCTCCATGTTTCACACACTTGCATCCCATTATTCATTTATTTTTTAGGCACTTTACTCATTACTGCCCCCTATATTTCACTTACATTATTACACTTGCACATACACTATTCATTTATTATTTCTTACTACACATCCCATGCACCACATACCACTCCCCTCAAGACTAGTGGGAGTGGCTATTATTATTTAAAGCACCTGCTCACTCTCCTTCATCAGCGTTTCTGACCTGGCTGTGTCCATTTGTAAGTATGGCCTTTTTCGGTGTTTTTGCATAAATGTCCTTGTTTTTATCTGTTTTGTCTGTACATCAGGAGCTTTTCGCTCCAGTTAGGGACTCGCAAGTCTGGGGATCCTTGTCGTGGATTTCGAGCTTGCGTCCTTTTGGCCAAAATGATCACTAATACCCCAGGTATTTTTCATTATTACTTATATTCGCTTCTTTTGGACACAGCCAGGTCTTTGATGCTGGGAGAGCATGGTGTGTTGTTGTTTGGCCTAGCAAGCAGGGTAGCCCGCTCTATGAATTATCAAGGCGTCACAAATAGGCTTCTACCTGGCTAGACACGTTGCGCCTCATGACTTACACACTATCCCTCCATGTTTCACACACTTGCATCCCATTATTCATTTATTTTTTAGGCACTTTACTCATTACTGCCCCCTATATTTCACTTACATTATTACACTTGCACATACACTATTCATTTATTATTTCTTACTACACATCCCATGCACCACATACCACTCCCCTCCAGACTAGTGGGAGTGGCTATTATTATTTAAAGCACCTGCTCACTCGCCTTCATCAGCGTTTCTGACCTGGCTGTGTCCATTTGTAAGTATGGCCTTTTTCGGTGTTTTTGCATAAATGTCCTTGTTTTTATCTGTTTTGTTAACCCCTGCTGTAGATGACGTCAGACTATTACCAACCAGTCATCTCTGCTCCACCATGCAGTGGGCTGGAGTTTGCACATTGTCTGTCAGGACTGGTTTTACAGAAAATAGGACCTTGAGCAACAAGCAAATTATCTTCCCCCTTGCCACTTTAGAGACTTTTTATTGTAATTTCAGCCTACATAACAACATTATACTGCCGCATAGTTTCAAAATAATAATGTCATATGCAGCCCACATAATCCAAATATATAATGCCTAAATAATATTTAGGATCGAAATAATACTCCTTTAAGAGCCCACATAACACTGCCAAATAATTCCCACGTAATACTGAAATTTGTGTACCAAATAATACCACCATACACAGCTAAATAATTCTGGATGGCTTTTTGATGGCTCCTGAGGTTCCAATGCCCAAGACCCAATAGTAAGTGAGGTCCCTGAAAAATATCAAAGTCACTATGTTCATGCAGCTTTTAGCTACTTACGAATGTTCAACAAAACATTATATTCCATATTAAATACCAATAATTTCAAATGACTAGAAAAAGTCCCAATACCGTTACACAAAAGAGTAAGATCATTAAGATTTTTTTGAACTTGAGATACAATTGATATAATGTGCTTACTTGCGGGGGTATTTAAGAAAAAAATCCAATTTTCTAGAAAACCAAATAATATGAAGGGTTACTGTAAATTCAACATTATTGCTTTCCTATTTTCACATTACAGAGTTTAGTTCTAAGTGACGTGTCCATTGTTTCTCACAATACTTAAGACCTGACCGGTTCATTGCAACTTTTTGTAATGAACGCCCCCTGGCTGCGGGTCACTACAAATCATTGTTATTATAATGTATTTGTACAAGGCCACCAAGTGTTTCAGCAATAACTGCATTTCACGGTACGTTTCTATCATTGGTTTACACAATCCGAGTCTGATGTTATTGAAATAATAAAAGCAAATATCACATACTGTATTTTCCAGCCTAGATTTCAGTCTTGCTGTATAAAAGGAATTCAAGAATGTAAAGGAATCTTTGAGACCCAGCCTTATTTCTGCATGGATCAGGGATTACAGATTGCCTTTTTAGCCTCATCCTATCCAGATAGTTGTGGTTTTTTTTTCCCGGTTATTTAATTTACTCTACATGAAGTCTATTGATTATTCAAGCTGGCAGTCAATTTTATGGGGCACCCCATGGTTTCTTTTCTTAATGTAGTCAATAAGTGTAATTGCTTGATCAGTACAGACCATGAAACAGGTTTTTGTGTCTCTTTTTTACAATGCGTTGATAGCTTTATCTGATGCATCCTTGGCAGGGTGTAGGTTTTACAGCACTATCCAGAAATCCCAGTGGTCTCTAGATTAATGACTATAGCTTTCTGCCGTAGCTGCTGATACTGCTGTCCTGAATGTATTAGCACATCTGGCATTCCATGTTAGTTTCTGATGCCAGGCTCTTTTGTTCTGTACCCTCAGAATATCTCGCCAGTGCCTAGTTAACTGCTTTTAGTGAGAGACAATGATAAAAATTATATCAATTTACTAACTGTAACTAAGGCGCTGTTTGATGTTTTGCAGTTTATCAGTGTACATTATTAGCCTTATTTAAGGCTTCGTTCACATCTGCGTCGGGATTCCGTTCATGGGTTCCATCTGAGCTTTCTGTCAGGGGAACCCATGAAGGGAATCCAAACTGAAACAAATGGAAACCGTAGGTTTCCGTTTGAATCACCATTGATTTCAATGGTGACGGATCAGGTGCAAATGGTTTCCGTTTGTCACCATATTTAAGGGTTCCGTCATTTTGACAGAATGAATAGCACAGTCGACTACGGTATTAATTCTGTCAAAACGACAGAACCCTTACACAACGGTGACAAACGGAAACCATTTGCACCAGATCCGTCACCACTTAAATCAATGGTGATGCAAACGGAAACCTACGGTGTCCGTTTGTTTCAGTTTGGATTCCGTTCACGGGTTCCCCTGACAGAAAGCTCCGACGGAACCCATGAACGGAACCCCAATGCAGATGTGAACGAAGCCTTACATAGTAAGCAATGTCTTGTACTTTTCTTCATTTACATTGTAATCTTGTCATTTCTTCATTTACATTGGTTCTTGCTACTAAAGGACTGAAAAGATTGGACTGGGACTGTTTGTTTAACTTGTTATTTTCCTGCTTACAACTACTGTATATGTTTAAAAGTAGAGATGAGCGAATTGATTCTACACAAATCTAATTTAGTCCAAATTTCCCAGCGGCAAAATGCTGGCTTTGCATTAAAGAGTTAGAAAGGGAATGAAGGCAGTCCTAGAAGACTTCAGAGAGTCAAAGGTTTTCAGGGCAATTGGAGGAACTTGCAATTCGCAGGGGAGTTTATTTGGGCCAAATCAAATTGGATATCCAATTCAATCGAATCGGGCTCTAAACAAATTTCAATGTAAAGAGACAAAAAGTTCAGACCCCTGGTCAAACTCATGCGACGAGGAGGAAGGGCCACATAGGAAAAAAAATATTACGCAGTTGCTAGTGAAAGAGCGTTATCAGTAATTCCTCCTACTAGTCATGTTCTGCAGGACATTCCCCCAAAATACAGGAAACCACTTGGCCATACCTAGGAATGCAATTAGTGCCAATAGATATTGTAACATATTATGAGATTTTTTGACCCAGAGCAAAAAAAAAGTGCAAACTGAAATCATACAATATATTTATATGACCACATACAATGATGGCGACCATGCCTCACTCATTGGTGGATTCATGTTCTGGCTTCACCAGTTTATGGACATTATTATTTGGATAGACACAAGGGATTGCATCTCACTTGACCATTAGTATCTGAAGAGAGAAAAACGTACACAGCGCCACATGGTGCAAGATAAACCATAAAAGCTAGTACTGGCAGGTACAGCTTAATGTAAAAGTCCGTTAGATGAAGCCAGGTTGCAGCTTTCCGTATCCAGGTACCGGCATCAATGTGATTGAGCCGCAGGAGAGTAAGGGTAGTATATTTCAGTGAAATATATAAATAAAACTGGATATTTTTTGGAGAGCGCTACTTGATATGAAGAAAAGGCAGATGAGTAATCATGAGTTGATTTATTATGCAACGCGTTTCAACGCAGGACATGCGTCTTCGTCAGGCAAAGAAATCGGTAAGTTACCGATTTCTTTGCCTGACGAAGACGCATGTCCTGCTTTGAAACGCGTTGCATAATAAATCAACTCATGATTACTCATCTGCCTTTTCTTCATATCAAGTAGCGCTCTCCAAAAAATATCCAGTTTTATTTATATATTTCACTGAAATATACTACCCTTACTTGACCATTAGGGAAGGGACAGCTTCTATGACTTTGTCTGCTCATATACAGGGAAAAGGAATAGGATTACTTAGAACCTACTATTCCCTTATATATCTTTTCTATGAACAGTGGAGATATTTTTTTAGTTTCTTAGGTGCTCCCCACTTTATTTTCATGCCGTTCTCTCCAACATTATTCATTGTATATGACTACCCTGTTACCCAAACCCACATTTGCATTGTTTGCCTGACACAAAAAAAGACTGCAAAAAGAAAGCAAAATCAAAGTAAAAGTGAAAAGCATAAATAGTTGCCATATTTGTGCTGCCATCTGACACTGCCTACTATACTGCCCAGATTGCTTAATTTGTCCCTGTATAGACACACCAAGACAGAGATTGTTTTATTCTGTTCATTCCCCTTTAAATAGTGAATAATAACGGCAACATTTATACGATTTAAAAACAGGTCCTGTGGCACATTCCCTAACAGATTTACAGTAATTAAAGATCCGTAACTCTATTTCTCAGTACATTATGTCAACGACTCAGGCAATGTTTGCTGAGACTTGATTGTCACAGTTTTATGTTTGGTGAAATTGGGTTATTAGGCATATAAAACATTGTCTCTAGAAGCAGGCCAAGAAAATGTAATAAAAACATGCAGCACAGGTGCATAAATCCATGGACAATATAATTATATAGCACACATGTGCCATTCACAGAGCTCGAGGTGACGTTGCCAAATGTAAACCTGCACTATACTTTACACCAGCTGCAGGATGCACTGAATTTTTCCATCTGAGTTTAATAGAGAGGTCAGACATGTGTAACATTTTGACGAACAAGTTTCCTACTAATTTTATATTTTTAAACATTTAATATTCCATTCCCCACTGTACATTCATACGGGTCAGGAGAACATGCTCCATCCAACACAATATGTTTTGTTGTAATACTGCAAACAACAGAGAACTAAAACTCACACCCAACATAAAGTTATAGACTATTTATTATGAGATATTTATGTGTTCTATATAGTGTGAGATACAGCAAAATCATATGAAGTGACAAGGTCAACTAGGTCTATAAAATGAAGTTAAATGACTATGCTAAAGCCTACCAGTGGGTAATGGGGAGGTAGTAAAAGCTTTAGTGCAGGTCTAACCATGTGCATCATTATGATATCAGTCCGATATCTATAATAACGGCCACCATGGTGAGAAAGACAATTTGTCACAGATAAAAAAACATAATTTCATAATTAAGTATTTTCATCTGTGACTCTGGAACTTCAATACAACTTTGCACCTTTTGGCGCTGTGTATGCAAAATGTCACATTTACCTATCTGAGCAAAGGACTAGAACTTTTACATCGGTCTTTTAAATTCAAGGCACCAAAAATGCATAGAGATAGTGTTCTCCAAACTGGGACTGCTACCACAGGCAGGTTCTGGATCTCCCATGTCATTGGGGATGATAGTTCTTTATTAAGTTAGAGCATACACAAAATTCCAGGTAAATTTGAAGAATAAGCCATCATTTGCGCTTACATGAATAATTACCAAACCCACATGATTTTTGCCCCTTTAAGAAAAGTCAACGTTTAAAATGTTTGCTTTCTATTTTAGTAGTGTAATGTAACTCTAAAATATTAATGATAATTATAATAATACTTAAAATAATAATAATACTTGGGTACCCCTTTCTTATAGTTTTATGTTGATATAATACAATTAATTTTGTGCAATTGGGGCAGGGCTAGAGTTATGCTTTAGGTTGGCATCTAAATTTTCCTCTTTTTATTTTTTCACTGTAAGCAATTTTTGTCTTTTTTTCTTTCTTTTTTGGGGTCCATTCTCTTTTTTTCTTTCTTACATGTGTCCCCCAGAAATGGTAAGAAAAGACCTTTGTGCTAAGTTATAAGGCAAATAAATATATGTATATGTGTGTGTATATATATACAGTATACATACAGTATATATACATATATTTATATATATATATATATATATATATATATATATAAATTGTTGTTTAATTATACTTTTTGACTGAAAGTAGAGCTGCCACGGAAGTTAGCCCTGTTAGGCTTCGTTCACATCTGCGTTGGTGGCTCCATTAGGGGCCTCCGTCGCAGATTCGGCAGGGTTTATCAGAGTTTGCCAGAGACAATAGCGCAGCAGGCTGTGCTATTATGTCATGTAAAATCACGGACACCCCGACGGAAATCAGACGGAACCTATTAAAGTCAATGGGTTTCGTCAGCAGCCGGCATTGTCCGTTGGTTCCATTATTCACTTGTTCTGCTCCTCTGATGGATCAGAACAACGGAATGGCACAATGCAGGTGTGAACCCAGCCTAAGGGCTCATTCAGACGAGCATGTTCTTGATCCGTGTGCTGTCCGTTGGAATAACTGACAGCACACGGATCCATGCAAATCAATTTCACGCAGCGTGTGCCTGTTGCGTGAAACTCACTGCATGTCCTATATTGGTTCATTTTTGTGGACCTTGTCGGCCATTGAAGTCTATGGGTGCTTGAAAAACACGGACAGCACACGGACGACATCCGTGTGCTGTCGATGTTTCACGCATCAGTTGCTTAAGAAATGCAGCAAAATAAAAAAAAAGGAAGTGCTTGCCGAGGATAATCATGGACGTAAAAAATGGATGCCCCATGCAAAGCACACTGATGCCACATGGAACGCACACTGATGGCACACGGATATGACGTGCAGGAAATACAGGCCATTTGTTGCGCACGCAAATCAGACACGTTTGGGTTAATGTAGCCTTACAATGACAATTGACACGGTTAGGGATGTGCTTAGTCTAGTGAGTACTCCCTTTTGGAAAAAGGATCTTGACAATCAAGCAATCAGTCACTGCCGCTGCCTTTATTCTATACACAACGCTCATTAAGGAAATCAGATAATAAACCTCTTCTGTCTTCATTCCTGGGTGCCTGGCAGCCTCCGATAGCTGAGCACCTGACTTTGTTCTAAAATCTGTGCCTTATATATACTAGTGCACAGGTTGAATACACAGGACCATGCAAGGTACATGTCTGAAACAAGCTGCAGGAGAAATATAGTGTTAAATGCACTAATTTGTATTAATGGGTGACCAGAGACAATCTCTGATCCAATTTAGTGGATCCCATGAAGAAAACCCACCTCTAAGATATTAATGTGCCATAATAGGGTATATGGGCAGGGGCTGCACTAATGGGACAACTAATGGGGCGTTAAAGGCACCAATGACCCTTTGGAAGATCATCACTCCTGTTCTTAACCACTGTATCTGCTCCTGGATGACATTACCATTACCACTTTCTTCAGGCTCGCCACTTATAAGACTCAGCATGTTCATGTTTTCCACACCATCATGAGCACTCCCTGTTTCTTAAAATGATCCTACTATAACTCTCTTGCAACTTACACCTTTCTCCATAATAATAACATTATTACTATGAGGGTCTATGGGAATAGGCCAAGCTGTATTTTATATTATTTCATATAAATTTGCTTCCTCTTATTTTTTTCTTACTCTGTGCCCCAAATGTAGTACATGGCAAATCTCCAATCCACAAAGTCATCCTCCAGCACTCAAGAGAAATAAAAACATTGGAAAGAAAAACCTCTAGAGAATTATGGCTGAACGATTGCCCTTCCCTTGGGTTTAGAACAGAATTTTATGGTGGTAAAAAATAATTTTGTAAACATAAACTATATGAATAAAGTCACATTAAATGCAACTGTCACATAACTAAATTCTGTATCACAAAATTAGATTATGTCACAAAGCAGTTGTCAAAATAGGGATCTGTATAAAAATATTTGTCACAAAATAGTTTTCTGTAAGACAAAATGGTATTCTGTATCACAAAATGTAATTTAATGTCGTAAAATGTATATTCTGTGTCAGAAATTGACATTGACACAGATTGATACTTGGTGTTGTAAATTGATCAATAGACCCAATTACATATTGAGCTAGTTTGACCCGTCATGTACAAGTTCAATATCCCTTAAACATAAATCCTGTAATGTGTGAATGGTATTTTACAATCCTTTACCTGTATTCATAAATAGTGAACAAAAGTTTTTGAAATATGACACTGTCAATACTAAGATGACATTAAATGTGTTTTCCAGTACCTAAAAATTGATGGCCTATCCTCAGGGTAGGCCTTTAAATATCTGATATATCAATATCAATATATGATCCGACTCCCGGGATCCCCGCCGATCAGCTGTTTTTAAGGGGGTGCAGCACTCGTACGAGCCCTGCTTCCCCTTCATTTCTACTTGCTCACTATGAATCATCGACACACATGTACACATTTTAAATATATAGACTCAGCAGGTCAAATCACAGGTTAGGTACCCCTGACAAGTGTCTAAGCACCTCCAATATATCGTTATATCGTAGCTAGCTTCATGATATAGAACAATTGGAGAAACAGAAGCCATAACGCCACAGTTAGAAAATAATTGCAAAATTTTATTAGAACATACAATATAAAATGACATAATATAATTTTTTTTAAAAGAGATCTAAAAAATCAGTATGGTTGCATCGAATTATTTAAATCCAGGAAAACTTGCATAGAAGAATTCTTAATAATTATATATACCTCACAGAGACCAAAGTTAGGTGTCTAGATAATATAATGTGAGCATACATGCATCCTAGTTTGTGAAATAACAGGTTCTATTGGGGGAGACAGAGGGTTTATACAAAACCATGTACTCCTAAGTGCCCAGAGTCAAAGGATTGCATGAATTATGCCAATTATAAATGAGTCAAGAAGAAAGGGTCGAAGTCAAGGTAAGTACAAGTAGAAAGAAAGATCTAACATCTATAGCAATCATGCAACAGAAAAATATCCGTTACGTATTAACCGGTATATATCCAAGCTTACCCATAAGGATGAATGGTCTTATAGCCCCACACTGCGGCCTGATGTAGTAGCGCCCCGACACGCGTTTCGCTAATATAGCTTCCTCAGGGGGTGATAGTTAGGGATTAAAAGTGTCCGGTTTATATAGCCGGGTGAGAGTGATAAATGTAGATATTTACGTCAATGGAAGAAAAGGCTGCAATACCTGTGAATCGCCGTTACATATGTGTCGACGATTCACAGTGAGTAAGTAGAAATTAAGGGGAAGCTGCACCTCCTTAAAAACAGCTGATCGGCAGGGGTCCCGTGAGTAGGACCCCGACCGATCAGCTATTGATGGCCATGAGGATAGGCCATCAAATTTAAGGGACTGGAAAACTCCTTGTAAGATATCTCCGAAAACTGCTGCCTGCTGATCTAGCTGCAGAAGCTGCATGAAAACTTTTGTATGTCATTAGCATTCATCCATAAATTTTATTTTTATTTTGTGTGGAATATTTAATTAATGTATTTAATTCTAACATGATCTACAACTGGTCAGAATACTATTTAATGTGTCACATAATGACATTTTGTGATGTGAAATACCATTCTTTATATAGAATACTATTTTGGGACACAGAATGCAATTTCCCATTTTCAAAAGCAGTTCACATGTTGCAGAGTTTAAGCTTGGAATATATTAACCATACACGTAATAGGTCAAACTAGTATGATTTGTAACTTGTTCAGTGGCGTAATGATCTGTAACTTGTTCAGCCGTAGCGGCTGCTACGGGGCCGCGGCATAAGGGGGCCTATGCTGCCCACCGGCACGGAACCCCCCATGCCCGGTGGCGCCGCTAGCAGCTGCTATGGCTGCTACAGTGGTAGCGACGCCACATTCAATAGTATCTACATCCTTAGGATGCAGATACTATTGAACACCATGGCAGAGCAGGGAGGTATCTCCCTGCTCTACCATATACTAGGCTACAGGCCACATTCGTCACGGCGTGATGACGTCATTCGATCATGCTGGCCTATGCAAGGATCCTGTCGGCGTTGATGCTTTGGCACAGCTCCGTTCGTGAGTAAAATTGTTTTTTTTTGTTTGGAAGGTGCTATCTACAGGGGGGGGCTGTATGGCGCTATCTACAGGGGGGCTGTATGGCGCTATCTACAGGGGGGCTGTATGGCACTATCTACAGTGGGGCTGTATGGCGCTATCTACAGGGGGGGTTGTATGGCACTATCTACAGTGGGGCTGTATGGCGCTATCTACAGGGGGGGTTGTATGGCACTATCTACAGTGGGGCTGTGTGGCGCTATCTACAGGGGGGGTTGTATGGCACTATCTACAGTGGGGCTGTATGGCGCTATCTACAGGGGGGGCTGTGTGGCGCTGTCTACAGGATGGGCTGTATGGCGTTATCTACAGGGGGCTGTATGGCACTATCTACAGGGGGGGGGCTGTGTGGCGCTGTCTACAGGAGGGGCTGTATGGCACTATCTCCAAGGGGGAGGTGGGGGCACTACCTACAGGGTGGCTGTATGGAACTATACTGGGGGGGGGGCTGTATACAATTTTTGATGACACAACATGTCTATTTCATTTTGTGATCCAGAATATAGTTTTGTGTCAAAAAATAAATTTGTGACAATATATTTTTGTGGCATAAACGGCTATTTTTGCGAGAGAGTGATATTTAGTGCTGTATAATATAGCCTTGTGACACAGAATTTAGACTTGTTAAATAAATATATATTTTTTTTAGGATGAAGAAATGGATTTTCAGTGTTTCTATAGTGACATAGGTGAACGATTATTGTGCCTCTAAAAATCGCCTCTGTATTGGAGGCTTTTTGCTTGCATAATGTTAAGTGAACTTTTTGCTGATGTTTTTTATAGTATGACCAAATGAATTATTTATTGTATCTGATTTTTGTTTTATATTTTATACCAATATTTGCCGATCTGACACTAAGCAGAGATGCAGAGCTTTTAAATTGTTTAGAATGTCGGACAGAATGTTGATTGATTTAGGAATATTCACACAATTGTATTTAGAAAAATACTTAGAAAAGAGCAATATATTAGGCGTCCATAATAATGCATTTCAGAACATCTGCTCTCGGTGACACCTATTAATAATGAACTAGCAACATTTCTGCTTTTCTTGTCATCAAAACATAGACTGACATTAGGACAAAGATTTCTTGATTACTTGCAAACAGATGTTACTGCATTTATAACTACTAATTTTAATATTTCTGCAATATTAAGTACACTATACATACACACCATAAAAATAGTATAAAAGGATGTTACAGAAAAATCAGACATATTCAGTAATTCTGCATTCAAGTCTGGATTTCTAAACAATTAAGGCATGCCCAGACTTGGCGGATTTCTTCCGCCACTCTCCGCATCAATGCCGCACATAATCTGCGTTGCAGATTCTGTTGCTGCTTTGCCTAAAATGGGCATTAAATTGATGCGGACTAGCCGTTGCGTATTGAGGGGAAGAGGGCTTCCCTTCTCACTATCAGTGCAGGATACAGAGAAGGGACAGCCCTTTCCCTAGTAAAAGTAACAGAAATTCATACTTACCCGGCCGTTGTCTTGGTGAAGCGTCCCTCTTTCGCCATCCAGCCCGACCTCCCTGGATGACGCGGTAGTCCATGTGACCGCTGCAGCCTGTGATTGGCCTGTGATTGGCCTGTGATTGGCTGCAGCTGTCACTTGGACTCAAACGACATCCTGGGAGGCCGGACTGGAGGAAGAAGCAGGGAGTTCTCGGTAAGTATGAACTGCTATTTTTTTTACAGGTTGATGTATATTGTGATCGGAAGTCACTGTCCAGGGTGCTGAAACAGTTACTGCCGATCGCTTAACTCTTTCAGCACCCTGGACAGTGACTATTTACTGACGTCGCCTAGCAACGCTCCCGTAATTATGGGTGCACACACGTAGTCACCCGTAATTATGGGTGCACACACGTAGTCACCCGGAATTACGGGAGCCCCATTGACTTCCTCAGTCTGGCTGTAGACCTAGAAATACATAGGTCCAGCCAGAATGAAGAAATGTCATGTTCGTAAAACCAATACGCTCCGCAGCACACATAACATCTACATAACATCTGCGGACTTCATTGCGGAATTTTGAATCTCCATTGAAGTCAATGGAGAAATTCTGCAATAAGTCCGCAACAAGTCCGCTACACGTCCGCAACAACCATTGTATGCTGCGGACACCAAATTCCGCGCCGCAGCCTATGCTCCGCAGCGGAATTGTCCGCAACGTGTAAATGAACACAACTAAAAAGCTGTGGAAGGCAATGGAGAAACTTGTACGCTGCGGATTTCCGCTGCGGACTGTCCGCAGCGGAATTCCAGAGCAATTCCGCCACGTGTGGTCATGCCCTTAGGTGCTTACACTTTAAGGCTCTGTAGATTGGTTTGCCACAATTCTTTCAAATCTTTAGCAAAAATGCTAACTTAGGTCAAAACATCTACATTAGCACAGATTTAAGTACCAACCTTATCGAACTATAGATGCCAAACAGAATAAAACTACACACATTGCTCAGTCAGTGTCGCTCCCTTAATAGATAGATAGATAGATAGATAGATAGATAGATAGATAGATAGATAGATAGATAGATAGATAGATAGATAGATAGATACAACATAAAAATTATTGGCCTAATGTGAAGTTGAATAGTATATAGGAAAGTGACATTTTTGTGTAGCACGTAAAGATTTGCATCACTTAGGAACATTTCATCTTTCACCCAGTGCAAACGACTAAGCATAAGATACGGATATGGTGCGATTACCCTTTTATTTTCTGGTTCGGATAGTCCTGCGAGATACAGAAAGCTGCTACTGTCAATAGTAGAATCCGATATATATACATAAACCATCTCACTTTTGGATGTATTACAAGGAGCGTCTCATAGTCAGGGTAACATTGCTTCACTCTGCAGAAAAACAGTTCCAAAAAAATCTTTACTCATGAAATATTTATATTCCAGACACATCACTATGAGGAGTATGATTACAGGGACTGGATTATATGATTGTAACATAATTACTTTATTTTTAGGCATTGATGCTTAAGGAAAACAAGGTCTAGAAGAAAATGAGCAGTGAAGTTTTGTAACAGCGTACATTAATCAAAAAGAAAAACGCTGCGAGAAAGATGTGATCGTTCAGCTCTTTCATCCCGAGAACTCTTTCTTTTTTCTTCTTTTAGATATGTAGAGAGAAGCTTCTGTTCTGTCCTCATTTATCATGCGCTTGTCATTAGATCAGAGCTATCCGGTGTCAATATTACTAAAGATGGTGAGATCCTACATGATATTGAAATGCTACTCCTGCAGGGATGGACTATATGTTATGATGAATGGCTTGTTAAGTGCAACTACATAGGAAAAACACAATTGCCTAATTCCAATGAAATTTAGATTGTCTTACACTCATAATTACAAGGCAACAAGGAAAGAATCCCCCCCCCCTGTCTGTGCTTGATATTTTTTAGACGTTTTTATTTTATTTTCAGCCAACATAATACCACTATACCGCCATGTAGTACTACCAAATATAGCCTACATAATATCACCATACAGTGCCCAAATAATATGAAGTATACAAGTAATGCTGCCATATAGTACCCATATAAAACTACTTTCCAATTCACAAATAATACCACAATATACTGCTAAATAATAAAGGTCGATTTTAGCGTGCTCCTGGTGGCCCCGTCCTCAGGTGCCCCCTAAGGAACGGGGTCCCTGGACAATTGCCAATTATGCCACCCAGTAGGAGATGCAGGGTCTTCAACAAACTGGTTCAGTATTCATGTAAAGTATATAAAGCATATATGTACAGTATAAAGTATGTAAGCATAACTTTTTGCTTCTTATGGTTTGTGGAAGGATAGATTAGAACAAGCCCATTATTTTTTCATTAAGATCTATTTTGTTTATGGTGATCACAGACTGTTTAACCGATTCAGGACCGGGCTATTTTGAGCCTTCAGGACCAGACGCCATCATTTTTAGCACGCGTTAGCTAAATGGCTACGACTTTTTTAATTTTTGGGCTAGCGGTGTGATTTTTGCGGAATTTTTTTCTTAGACAATGCAGGCTTCTTTTTTTTTATCCTTTTTATACACATCCTTTTTGCTATTCTAAAATTTTCAGACTTATAGTTTGAAAATAATAGTAAAAAAAATATGCTTGTTTTACATTTCCGCTATTTTTTTGTGGTAATAAAATAGTTTTACCCTAAAATAGACCTTTTATTTGTGATCATTATTGTTTACCGTAAATATTGATATATCACATGTCTATTTTAGGATATTTGGGTCAGGGCTAGCGTTATGAGAATGATTGGCGTTGGGAACGTTTTTGGGTGGGCATTTTATGTATATTTATTATTTTGTTTGCTTTCACTTTATTTTTATTTTTTTAGTATTATGGCTTGTCTCTCAAAAGGTCAGAAAAGACCTTTGGGGGACTTTATTTATTTCTTTTACACCATGTTTTTCCACTGTAACTGGGGCTACACAGCAGCCCCAGTTACAGGGCAAATCAGCCCTCTCATAGTAACTATTGTCACTAACAGAGCTGTGCTGGGTCTGGTTAGACCCAGCAGCAGCAGCCTCTCTTAATAACGGTAACCCAGCGATCATGTGACCAATCACATGATTACTGGGACCAATAGAGGCAGCGGCGCTGATGCTGTCACTATTCTATACACTGCCCTCCTTGAGAAGACAAAAGAAGTAAAAGCTGCTTCTGTCTTCTCTTCAGGGCCCCGTGCAGTCACTGATGGCCAGGCACACGACATTCAGCTCGGGCACGGGCAGCCAGCTAAAACCCACGAAGTAAATACATTATGGCGCGGGTTTTAAAGACCTCCACCGCGGGCCGTTTATATACAGCCGCCAGTCAGGAACCAGTTAAATGTAGCATCTCCAAATAGAACAGTGACATTAGTAATACTCATTTGAAGCAATGTACGACTCAATTTCACACGACCCTATGTTAGAAGATTGTATATTTGTTTGTAAATGGTGGAGCATGAGATACTGCTACTTGCCAAATACTTCTGGCATGTCAAATGCTGGAACATTTCACTGCCGCAGCTGTAAGATATGAAAAATGACCTCCTAAATATATCTCCTATTCTGCAGACAAATATGAGTCATGAGTCTGAAATTTAAATATTGTGGAGTCATTGATAGAAAAAAATAAAAAGATATAATAATTGAAGTCCTGTGACCTCTGTGGGATGTAGCAACACAGAAGAATTGGAACGCAAAGAAATATGTGTCCCTAAATGTCCCAGCTGCCGGGACTTCTTAGTGGTGCACAATCTGGGCCTTGCAGTGATTTTTAACACATGATATCACTTAATTATTACTCTTCATTTGTGTTGTTTTTCTTTTATTTTGCTTCTATTATTATTAATATTATTAGTGATATTATTATTATTTAATTTCGCTCATATGTGTTGGAAAGCATTACAGATGTATTGCGTTCAGGGCAGTATTGGAAGTTCCTACCGTCTCACTAAACACTGGATACGCATTTGGCATGGGACTGGGTAGCCATTAGGTGGCTAAAAGAGGTCCACCGGATGAAAACGGCTCCAAACCACATCGTGGCCATCCTCGGTGGTATGATGATGGGTTTCAGGGACTCTCCACAATCTTGAACAGTTTTCATTAGATGGCTCACACAGCTACCTGTAACATTATGTTAGTTATCTGGCAAGTGACTCTGAAAAAAAAAACAATTACATTGTTCTGTTTTCCTGACCATGAACCTGAGTGAGTACTCAGTCCCGTTCTTTCTGTGTTATAATTTACCGGTTAACTTTGCCGTTAACCAAGAAAATCCTTTTTTCTCAGACTTTTCGAAGTCTTGTAATTAAGAGCCACAAACCAATGTGGTTGTGATCAAGTGGTTTTCACAGCTTGTTTCCAGTTACATTGTGGATCATTATTACATTATTTATGACATTTCTCACCATGCTGTATAAATACGTGAAGTATCATTTTTTTATTTTCTTTATACTTTTTCTAATTATTTTCTCGGTAAATGGCAATGCCTATAAATCCATTAAGGACACAATAATAGCAATCACTCTCAAGGCATCATTATCTATCTAATCTGAATTACCATAGCTCACACTAAATAAATCCACAGCTTGTACAATACAGTATATTGGGAAAAGATGATCTTGTTTAACATGTTTTTATCTCATCACAAAGGGAATGTTTGAGCAGAAAATTACGTTTTTATTGTATTCATTTTTTTTACATTCTTAATGTTTTATTTTTGTAATTGATTATGCATCAAAAAAATCTTCCTGTTTTTACATTAAGCACTAGAGCAGTCACAGTTTGCTGACACTTCCTGCTTTCTGTAGCTCACTCATCAGCTTTGCTTTATAGACTTGGACAGAATGAGGAGTCATTTCATTATCATCATGACAAGATCTTGACAGATCATGACAGTTCTATTGTACCGATGGAGCCCTAGATAAGATAGGACATCAACTGTATTCCCACAGATAAAGCTCTGTATCTCTCTGCCCTGTCACTCCCTGGTCTCTGGGGGATGGGTGCGTACAACTTTGCTACCAGAAACTGTAAGGGCGGGTTCACACATGGCGGAATTTCACTTAAATTCCGCTGCGGACACTCCGCAGCGTTAATCCGCAGCGGAGCCGTTTCTCCATTGACTTTCACTTTAATTTAGCAGTGTTCGTTTACACGATGCGTACAATTCCGCTGCGGAGCATAGGCTGCGGAGCGGAATTTGGTGTCCGCAGCATGCTCTGTCTGTTGCGGAGCAGTGGCGGACTGGTTGCGGACTCATGGCGGAATTTCTCCATTGACTTCAATGGAGAGTCAAAATTCCGCAATGAAGTCCGCAGATCTTATGTGTGCTGCGGAGCGTATTGTTTTTACTACCATGACATTTCTTCATTCTGGCTGGACCTATGTATTTCTAGGTCTACAGCCAGACTGAGGAAGTCAATGGGGCTCCCGTAATGACGGGAGCGTTGCTAGGAGACGTCTGTAAATAGTCACTGTCCAGGGTGCTGAAAGAGTTACGCGATCGGCAGTAACTGTTTCTGCACCCGGGACAGTGACTACCGATCTCAATATACATGTATCTGTAAAAAAAAATATAAGTTCATACTTACCGAGAACTCCCTGCGTCTGTCTCCAGTCCGGCCTCCCAGGATGACGTTTCAGTGTAAGTGACGGCTGCAGCCAATCACAGGCCAAGCACAGGCTGCAGCGGTCACATGGACTGGAGCGTCATCCAGGGAGGTCGGGCTGGATGCCGAAAGAGGGACGCGTCACCAAGACAACGGGCGGTAAGTATGAATTTCTTTGACTTTCACTAGGGAAAGTGCTGTCCCTTCTCTCTATCCTGCACTGAATAGGGAGAAGGGAAGCACTTTTCCTGCAGTCCGCAGCGGCCAGTCCGCATCAATTTTCTGCACATTTTGTGCAGATCCGCAGCCGTAATCCGCAACCCGGATTAGGTGCGGCATTGATGCGGACAGTTGCGGAGGAATTCCGCCATGTGTGGTCATGCCCTAAGAGTCAATTGATATTTCTCTAACAATTGACTCTGATTTATTTCAGCTGCCATAAAGCATACACACCTGGCTGCTCTGTCCATACAGACAATAAAGGAAGAAAATCTATGTCTCCAATATGGCCGTACCCAGGAAAGTTTTTAAAGATATAAAATAAATATATACAACATTAAAAAAGCAATAAACACATTATTTCTCATCTTGATACATAAAAGGGGCTTTTAGAATTTATTGTAATAAAGCGTAATCACTGTATAAACTTGAAGTCCTGCAACTGTCTAATATTCTTTGTGTTTCAATTCCTCACCATTTTCAAGATATTTGTCTGTTGTTAGTGAATGAGAACATTCTTGATTAAACATTCAAAGACAGTAAACCTGTAGATACCAAGTTCTGCTTTCATCTAAGAAGTTGATACTATTCTATCGAGTCCAGGCAATCCTGTGTGGGCTAAATACATAAACATCAGTTGCACAAATCTCTCTTGTAGTTCGCTACGATGTATCAGTCTGGAGTCCAGGCTGTTTAGCTTCAGGTGGGTATCAATTATCCAAATCTTTCAAGGGACATTGTTGCTGAAGAGCTATATTTAAATGGCAATTATAAGCTCCATTTCCCATATGAACAATCTGTGATCATATAGCAATTTAAGGTGGGTACATGTGGCAGAGAAGGTCTGAAATAAAACTTCTCTGCAATTCATGTACATGACTCTTGACACTCTTGCTTCAGTTTGTGTGGACACCTAGATGTCAATGTTGGCATGTTAGTCAATGTTACTCATGCATTATAAAGGTTAAAGGGGTTGTCCACTACTGAACAACTGATGACCTATCCACCGGATAGGTCATCAGTACATGACCTGTCCGGGGGTCCGACACCCGGACCCCGCACCATACATGCTGGAAGCAGTTGGCTCCAGCCATTGAATAGCGGCAGAGCTGCAGTTCGACAGCATGGCCGCAATGCTATGTAAGGAGCCAACTGCTTCTGCTCCGTACATGGAATACTGGGCAATAACATCCGGTGCCCAGGGGAAGCAGGAGCAGCTTAACGGTGCGGGGTCCGGGTGTCGAACCCACACCGATGATATGCTGATGACCTATCTGATGGATAGGTCATCAGTTGTTCAGTAGTGGACAACTCCTTTAACAAATGATTATTTTATAAATAATTTTTATTCAGAGACGGAAACACATACAAAAATAAAAATTGCACACCATTAATTGTATTTTACATATCAGAAAGGCATTTTCAATAACAAAAGCAAAATTTCCAAACGAGATACATGTGTGTTCCGACTCCAAAGAAATTTTCCTTTTTTACTTATTATAACCATCATAACATTTGTAAATGAACAATTCCAATATAATTCCAAAGAACCACCCATAACAATTACCAAACCATCTCGATGGACAATCTCCCTCTAGCTGCACTGCAATAAACCCAGAGTTCCATGAATATTCTGTAAATGATACTGTGATATATATTGAAATGTACACATTATAGTGCCAACATCAGCTGATGATGAATGTTTTTCTATAAACGCAATGTTTTCAAAAAATTCCCTGTGGATTTTTCTTTGTGTCGTTCTATGTCAATTTTATCATACATTAACCCCTTCCCGATATTTGACGTATCCATACGCCAAAGTCGTGTAGGGGAAGTATGGAACAAACTCACAAAGTGAACCCGCTCTATACAATGCGGGTGTCTGCTGTATATTACAGCCGACACTTCAGAGTAAAGAGTGGGATCGCGCTCGAGCGTGATCCCGCTCGTTTAACCCGTTAAATGTCGCGGTCAATAGCGACCGCAGCATTTAAATCGTTAGAAAGAGGGGGGTGACCCCTCTAACAGCTCATCGCGCCCCCCGCAATGCAATCCTGGGGTGGCGATGGTTGCTATGGCTACCTGGGGGCCAAATGAAGGCTCCCAGGTCCACCATCTTTGTGCACCTATTAAGCCCTATTAGTATTGCAGAATATAGGGGGACTAATAAAAAAAGTAAAAGTTCGAAAAATAAAGTTGTTTTTTTTATGAAAAAAAAAATATTAGAAGTTAAAAAAAAAAAACCCTTTCCCCATTTTCCCCCTAGAGCATAGTAAAAAAAAATATATATAAATAAACATAATTGGTATCACCACATCCTTAAAAGTCTGAGCTATTACAATATATCATTATTTAACCCGCACGGTGAACGCCGTAAAAAAAAATGTAAATGCCAGGATCGCTATTTTTTTTGGTCACCTCATCTCCCACAAAAAATAAAATAAAAAGTGATCAAAACGTTGCAAGTATCCCAAAATGGTATCATTAAAAACGACAGCTTATCCTGCAAAAAATAAGCCTCATACCACTTAAGGAAAAATAAAAAAGTTATGGCTCTCAGAATTTGGCGACACAAAATAAATCTTATTTTTTACACTTAGGTTTTTACTTGTAAAAGTAGTAAAATATAGAAAAACTATATATATTTGGGATCGCCGTAATCGTATTGACCCACAGAATAAAGTTAACATGTTGTTTTAATTGCACAGTGAATTCCATAAAAACGAAGCGCAAAAAACAATGGAGGAATCGCTTTTTTTTTCATTTTCTACCCTACAAATAATTTTTTACCGTTTCCTAGTACATTATATGGCACAATAAATGGTGCTACGAAAAACTACAACTCGCCCCGCAAAAATCAAGCACTCATAAGACTATATCGACAGAATAAAAAAGTTTGGAAGGTGGGGAGGAAAAAACGAAAATGAAAATCTGAAGTAGTGAGTAACTCAGAAAGCTCTGGAACAGAGTTCTGCAACCAATGGCGCAAAATGCACTTTTTGATAAACAATAAGGCTATGTGGATCACTTTTTTTGCTAATAAAGCTGAACTGCCGGTATCAGCATCCAAAGGTATATAGTGGAACAGTAACGCTTGTGTGGTAGCCGGTAGCGCCACATCCCAAGTATCCTTAATAAATTGTAAGGAGTTTTTCCAAAATTCCACTATTTGTGGGAAATGCCACATTCCATGTAAGAGGTTGGCTTTATGTAAGTCATCTTTAGGACAACTACGTAAATAGTGTGCTGGTGCATCTCTATATGACAAGTCAAAAGCGTACATTGCTCTGTGCATAAGGTGAAAGTGCATCTTGGGCCACTGTTCATTCACCATTGACTGCCTCACCTTCCCCCATCCTTCTAAGATTTTTCTGGAAATTTCCGAGTCATATAGCTCAAATTCCCAAGTCCGAAAGCAAGAAATGCTAAGAAAGTTGAGAGATTGATTTCTCACTTTGCCATAAAGGCCTCCTAGGGAGCTTCCAGTAGTGTCCTGACCCATCAACCCATGAAATGCTCCACGTATCTCCACTTCACCTATATTGCATACTTTGGATTTGCAAAACTCCGTCAACTGAGTAAATTGTAGAAACAAATGATTTCCTAAATGATATTTACTAAAAAATTTGTGCCATGTGAGCCATCTCCCCTCCTCTGCATTCATGAGAGCACTCAAGTCATTAATCCCCTCAGATTTCCATTGAGAAAACTATTTATTTCGATTCCCTTTTGGAAACAACATATTATCCCATAGCGGAAAGTATTTAGAGAGGCAATAAGGAAGGCCATATAGCTTCCATATCGCCTTCAAAGCACCAATATTATCTTTAAGAAGTAGGCTTGACTTAACATGACTAGGGAGTTGGGCATATGGCAAATGTAATAAGGCTGGTAAATGTACCGACCCTGCTAGACTCTGCTCCAAAAAGACATTGGAATATAAGTTAGTATTATACAACCAATCTCTTATGTGTCTGCAGAGTGCAGCTTTATAAAGATTATAATATCTCGCAATTGGTAATTGTATATCACCATTACATTTAGGTAAGGACAATTTCTTATATGCAATCCTCGGTCTTTTCTTCTGCCATAAAAACTGTAGGAATGCAGAATGTAATTTTTGTAATTTTGAAATCTAGATGTTTCATCAATAAAGGTATAGTTTGTATGGGATAAAGGAGGCAGACAAAACGTATCATCTTCAGGAGAGAAGCTCTCCCAAACAAAGACAATGGTAGTGCCGACCACCGATGTAACTCCTTGAGGATTTTCTCGATCAGGGGTAAATAGTTGAACATGTACATTGAGGAGGGCAATTTACCTATTTTAAACCCCCGATATGGTAAATTTCAGTATATTTATTTTTTTCTTTCTTTTTCACCATGTTTTCCCACTGTAACTGGGGCTGCGCAGCCCTCTCATAGTGACTATTGTCACTAATAGGGCTGTGCTGGGTCTAGTAAGACCCAGCAGCAGTCTGCCATTAACGGCATACCGGCTTTACCGCTGCCTCTATTCATATACACAGCGCTCATTGGGCGCTGTGTAAAAAAGATCACAGAAGACAGGAGCAGCGAAAGCTGCTTTTATCTTTTCTTCAGGGTCCCCGGCAGTCACTGACTGCCGGAGATCCGACATTCAGCTGCCTGATCGCTCGGGCAGCAAGTTAAAACCCGTGCTGTAAATAGTCTATGGCGCGGGTTTTAAAGGGAACCTGTCACCAGCATTTCACCTATTCAACCAGCAGTACCTGGTGGTAGTGGGTGACAAATCATTTCTATATAACCTATAATTATCTTCTTAGTCGGCTCTGAGCCTTTAGTATTCAGTTTTTAGTGTTCCCACACCGTATGCTAATGAGCACAAAAGAGTCATAGCTTCGTTTAAAAAGAGTCAAATCTTCGTTTGGAAAGAGTCAAATCTTCGTTCCTCAAGTCTTTCCGAGTTTACCCTGCCTCCTTACTTTTGAATGACAGCTCCTTGCCTCTCCCAAGCACACAAAATTCCGCGCTTGTGCATTGATGTCCTATTATGGTGTGTGCGCACAACGGGACACCGGATTATTACGATAAAAGGCGGGAAATGTTTGCAGACCGTTATTTACAGTCGGAGGAGGAGTTTAGGAGAGGGGATAACGGCAATGAACTTTTGATAGCAGCGGCCAGTGAGGGATAAGTAAAGTTTAATAGGTGAAATGCTGGTGACAGGTTCCCTTTAAGGACCCTGACCGCTGGCCGTAAATACACAGCCAGTGGTCGGAAACCGGTTAAATCTTTCTTGTCTATCTAGCCATATTTCAAAGTCGGACTTGGCCCTGAGCCAGTCATCTCTAAGCGCCAGCGTGGGAGTGTTGATATACGCAGTGTATTTCACGCGAAGATTACAGCTAGACTTTTTGTAGGATCTATTGGTTCTAGCTTTTAAAGATGCAACAAAGGAAATAATCCTCCCTCTCAGTACTGCCTTTGCTGTATCCCAGAATAGGTGAATATAATCCCTATGATCCTGATTCTCCTGGCCGAATTCTAATAACCACCCCTTCAGTTGAGTCTGAAAGCACTCATCGTTTGCCAAGAAAGAAGGAAACCTCCACAATATGTCAGATCCCTTCTTATATGTATCTGACATAACTAGTGGGACTGGTGCATGATCCGAATTCCCCAAGTCCTCTATCCGAGTATTAAAGATTTTAGGAAGGAGCACTGGAGAGGCCAATAAATAGTCAATATGTGACAATGCTGCATGTACGTGAGAAAAGTGTGTGTATTCTCTTCTCAAGGGAAATTGTGTTCTCCAAACATGTACCATATATGAGGAGGTCAGTAGTGGAGACAATACCTTATCATGTGATCTTTCAGCTACCGTCCTCTCGTCGTCTGTCTTCCGTCATGCATAAAACTGAGTTGAGGTCGCCCCCCAAAAAAATTTGCCGTTCTTTGTCAGCTGGAAGTTTTCCTTCCAAAAGTTGAAAAAATACTGGAAAAGGAGAAAAAGACAACACACGGCGCCACATAGTGTGGATTATCCACGAATAACTGGTCAGAGTTAAGGTGAATTCCACTCACCTAGAAGAGTTATGCTGATCAGGCACAACACTGATAGAGAGTATAAATCAGACTACACGTTATTCACCGCTGTTTGGGATGTGTTTGAAAGCAGACACACCCTGGGTGTGTGTAGGCAGATCACAGATACAGCTGCTGCCCAGGTCCAAACCGGTAAAAGGAAATTCACCGCCAGGTATAAAGTAAAAAAAAGGAAAAAGGACCGAAATTTCCAGACGCTGCTATAATAAACTTATTTAATATATGACATAAATTACAGGCTACGCGTTTCGACACAGGACATGCGTCTTCATCAGGCCATAAAAACTTTTTTTTTCCTTTAAAAGTTGAAAAAAGGCATGGTTATTTTCATTTGGTGCGTATACACAGTATATGCTCAATCTGTACAACGCTCCTTCCAAAGTTACATGCAAATATCTGCCCTCCACACCTGCTCAGAAGAGACCACAGTACAGTCTAGTTTTTTATGAAAAAGAAGTATGACGCCTGCCTTCCCAATACTTTACCCACCCATAATTTTTGCATTCTCTGAAAATCGTGCTCTGGCAAATAGATTTCCTGCAGGATCGCTATGTCTGCTTTTAATTTTTTCAAATGACGTAGTGCCATAATGCGTTTATGCAGGGATTGCAATCCCTTTACATTCCAAGTTATTACTTGCATGTTATTTAAGACGTACCTCGAAATAACTAGTTGGCAACTCACAGAAATGGCAAAGCAGACCTCAACCACTGAGATGTTCCCTCCCTCCAATCCTCCAAACAGGTATCTGAAAACAGTATTTAAACACCATAAACAGAGTATAACTAGTCATAGACTTTTTTCGCACATATAGGTGTGAAAGCTCTGTACATTCCATCACAAATAAAGCTCAGAATCAGCTCATACATTCAAAATAGTAAGGCAAATATCAGAAAATTGGGAAACTCCCACCGACTCTACCCAAAAAGCACCTTATAACAGTAAATTTTGATCAATAAGAACCTATACATAGTAATCGCTCTCTACAAATCTTGCACTCTATAAGAAAGAAGAAAGAATCAAAACTGAAAGTCACATCTCTCTCCTGTCTTCAATACGCTGTTGTCTGTCTCCAATCTGGAGAAGATGAAGCAAGTCCTCTTCTGGAATTCCTGTTCCTGGAACCTCCTCTACGTGGCAATCTGTGGATTAATAGGTTCTCCATTACTAGCCCGAGGTAGGCTGTCCACAAATGTAGCTGCTTCTCCTGGAGAAGAGAACGAATCCACCCCTCCTCCTGGTTCAAGGATTTTAAGGATGATGGGAAATAGAAGTGGGAAGCGAATGTGCTTTTGCATTAATTTAGAGCAAACTGTGCTAAAAAGACGCCGCTTATGAGTAACTTCAGCCGAATAGTCTCCAAGCAATAGAATTATGTGGCCTCATAGTCTAATTTGTGTAGAGTTTCTACGATAAGCCTGTAGCACATTGGTTTTATCAACATAGTCCAAGTACTTTACAATGACAGGCCGTGGTCTCACTTGAGCGCCATCTTGAGCTGAACTTCTCAGCAGCCCCACCCCATGAGCTCTTTCGGCTCGTAGTGGGGTTTTCATGCCTAGCACCTGTGGCAACTCCACCACACATAACTTAAGCAACTGTCCTGCGGGTATAGACTCTGGGAGACCAATTACTGTATGTATAGTTTATTTAGTCTCGAGCTGCTTTCCAGGTAATCCACTTTATAAGATGGCGGTTGGAATCAATCGTCTTCTTTACCGCTGTTTGTGCCACCGCCAGCTCATATTCTACTAAACGTAGGCGTTTTTCTAGGTCAGTGAGGCATTCATTCATGGTGTGAAAGGGTCGACACCGTAGCTTCCAAAGAAGCTGTGATATCCAGGGCTATAAGTTTAGCCACTTCAATGGCCAGAGTTTTGCAAGAAATGTCTAGATTTGTAAGGAGAGTGTCAAGCTCACCTTCTTCCGCTTCTTGCTGTGTTAGAGGAGGCTGCGATGCCTAGCGTGAGCTCGTGCTCCTCATGGTCCTGGCGGGTTCAGGCACCATCTTGCTCAGCGGCGGCCATACTTCGTTCTGCAGGGTTTGCAAAGAAATGCCTGGGGTCCCGGTTTTCACTAGGAATCTTTCTATACGCCGGAGAGAGTCCTTTGATTAGTAGTATTGGCCAAAGGACCTTGGATGGAATTCAGGACCCTGGGACCCCGTTTTTCTGAGTTAGGTGTACCGAGCTCTGTCTACCCACATCTGCTTATGTGCGCGCCGGAACCGGAATTGACAAATTATAATTTTGATTAACACTTAAATACAATCCAATATCTTTTATAGAAAGTAAAATTATTTAACTGATTTTCAGTCTGAGATTGGGGATAAGCACCCAAATAATTTAAACCCTACAACCATCAATGAGTGCTTCTATCTCGAATAATTGTAGCTATAGTAGCTAAAAAATAAAATATTTTTAACCAATACAAATCTGCTTTTTCACTCACTGATCATGTATCACACATGTTTAAAACATTTTCTGCACCTCGACTGGGGTGTTAACTACTACATTTTCTTACCTCAGCAACTGTTGACTTGGTAATAGTTTGTGCCCCTGTACTGTGTTCTGGCTTCTGTATTTATCTTCAATTTAATGCTCTGTATGGGTATTTACAAATCAGGTTTGTTACTGGTTGTCTACTAAATAATGTTTTGTCTCATTTTTTATTCAATATAGACTGCTGATGAAGGGCATGTTGCCCAAAATTTTGCACATGGAGTGTACACATACACTACCGTTCAAAAGTTCAGGGTCACTTAGAAATGTCCTTATTTTTGAAAGAAAAGCACAGTTTTTTTTCGATGAAGATAACATTAAATTAATTAGAAATACACTCTATACATTGTTAATGTGGTTAATGACTATTCTAGCTGCAAACGTCTGGTTTTTAATGCAATATCTACATAGGTGTATAGAGGCCCATTTCCAGCAACCATCACTCCAGTGTTCTAATGGTACATTGTGTTTGCTAACTGTGTTAGAAGGCTAATGGATGATTAGAAAACACTTGAAAACCCTTGTGCAATTATGTTAGCACCGCTGTAAATAGTTTTTCTGTTTAGAGGAGCTATAAAACTGACCTTACTTTGAGGTAGTTGAGAATCTGGAGCATTACATTTGTGGGTTTGATTAAACTCTCAAAATGGCTAGAAAAAGAGAGCTTTTATGTGAAACTCTACAGTCTATTCTTGCTGTTAGAAATGAAGGCTATTCCATGCGAGAAATTGCCAAGAAACTGAAGATTTCCTACAACGGTGGCCTTCAGGGCAGAGTGGCAAACAAAAAGCCATATCTGAGACTGGCTAATAGAAGGAAAAGATTAATATGGGCAAAAGCACACAGACATTGGACAGAGGAAGATTGTAAAAAGTGTTATGGACAGACGAATCGAAGTTTGAGGTGTTTGGATCACACAGAAGAACATTTGTGAGACGCAGAACAACTGAAAAGATGCTGGAAGAGTGCTGACGCCATCTGTCAAGCATGGTGGAGGTAATGTGATGGTCTGGGGTTGCTTTGGTGCTGGTAAAGCGGGAGATTTGTACAAGGTAAAAGGGATTTTGAATAAGGAAGGCTATCACTCCATTTTGCAACGCCATGCCATACCATGTGGACAGCTCTTGATTGGAGCCAATTTCATCGTAAAACAGGACAATGACCCACAGCACACCTCCAAATTATGCAAGAACTATTTAGGGAAGAAGCAGGCAGCTGCTATTCTATCTGCAATGGAGTGGCCAGCGCAGTCACCAGATCTCAACCCCATAGAGCTGTTGTGGGAGCAGCTTGACCGTATGGTACGCAAGAAGTGCCCATCAAGCCAATCCAACATGTGGGAGGGGCTTCTGGAAGCATGGGGTGAAATTTCTCCCGATTACCTCAGCAAATTAACTGCTAGAATGCCAAAGGTCTGCAATGCTGTAATTGCTGCAAATGGAGCATTCTTTGACGAAAGCAAAGTTTGAAGGAGAAAATTATTATTTCAAATAAAAATCATTATTTCTAACCTTGTCAATGTCTTGACTATATTTTCTAGTCATTTTGCAACTCATTTGATAAATATAAGTGTGAGTTTTCATGGAAAACACAAAATTGTCTGGGTGACCCCAAACTTTTGAACGGTAGTGTACATATCCCCTATATACTTGTATGGTGGTAAAGAAATCATATCTACTTCTGTCAGAGGAAGAAGGAGTGGGCACTACTGAACTGGAGTTTAACAATTATGACACGACACTATTGACATCAGTTGTTCCATAAACATCTTCGATTGGTGCTCAGCAACACAGCACATCGTCAATGTCATACAAAACGGAAATAGAGAAGAGCAGCACTCACCCAGATGTAGTTAAAAGTCCTTATTTCGGCAATAAATGTGGGCTGTGGAGGGAGGACGAACAGACAAAACCTGGCTATATTTTTGTCCGTTCGTCCTCCCTCTACAGCCCACATTTATTGACGAAATAAAGGACTTTTAACTACATCTGGGTGAGTGCCGCTCGTTTTTCTTCTCTATCTCAGTATCATATCTACTTATGCCCTGCTCTTGTATTGTGATATTAGACATATTATTATTTGGGTTAGCGATCAAAGATCTGCAGATCCTGTACCCATCATCTGAGAGAATGCTGTTCAACACCGAAAGAAGATTAAAAGCATATCAGAGAATTCTAATTGTCAGATAATTTCTTGATTATTATTTCTTGATAATAAGTTATATGAATGGAATTATATTTTTGTTCTAATAAAAAAAAATAATTATAAAATCGGTGCAAGTTTGGCGTCTTTGCCTAGCGATAGTTCTGTCCATTGTCAGTTTCTACATTGTATCATCATGCACTGACATTCATTTCCATCAAGCCCCACACAGCAGAAGAGTTGTTTCAATAGTCCAGCAGATATACCCAATAGACTCCTCATCTTCAGGACGATGTACAACATAAGAGAGATGTTATTATTTTCATGGATTCTTGAGCACCTGCCTTCATTTACATTTTATAAGCTCGAGTAGCATACATGATTTCTTTTCCACACTGTCTGTCCACAATCATTCATAGTTAATGTTTTGGAGGAAGGAATTGGAGGCAAATGAAATAATCTTCTCCTTCATAAATTATTCTGTTTAAACTTTTAGCTTCGGCATTCCAGTCTACAGCCTGACACTCCACAGAAGGTTTGCTCTCAGCTTGCTAACAGGAAAAGCACAGAGGATTGTGCTAATGGTATAGCTTGATCTAAAAGTCTATTCTTTTGTATTACTCCAAACCATTCATTATATACAGTGTGGACTGGTAATTCTGGGGGCAATTAGATCAATACTTCCACTCACTTTCAATTGGGGTGATGGATCGGCTTGTGGCAAAGACTAAGGCAATTTTCCAGACTCCTCTGCATTCCCATAGGCATGCAGCGTTTGACAGATTGGAAAGAGCTGCCACAATGGAGTCTGACACAGATGGTGTAATTAGAAAATGCGAACAGTGAGTGTGAAATTTATCTTTGATCAGAGCCTCCTCGCCAGATTGTCATCTATGTTAATATGATGATGGGTTTTTTTGGGAGATGGATGCAAAATAAAAGAGAAGCCTTGAGGAGGAGATGCGTCATCTCTTTGAATACAAGGTTTCTATATTATTTACCTTAGAAATTTCATCCCAGTAGGAGGGGTAGAGAATATAATGGACATCATAACATTATAATGTTATAAAAGGCAAAAGGGCCTTAGATATGGAAGGATAATATGGAAAATTATTTTGGAGCAATAAGCTTGGATACAAATAATTTTTGGATTCAAAAACAATAAAATCTATGTACACTCATAAATATGTAGATATACATAATAGGCAAGCCCACAGTTCTAGGAGAGAAACTGATTAACATACAGAGCATGTAAATATGACTGATACATATGCATATTCTGGAGGTAAAATATAATTCTACAGCTCATTTGTTTTCCTTTATGTCATGCCCATGTGCAGGAAGAGAATACCTTATCAGATTGCTGTAACACTTGACTTAACACGGAGTGTGATCTGAATATTGATATGGATTTTAATGTAAACACACGGGCTGTCCATCATGCACACAATATTGTGTTATTACTGTCTTTATTGTCTTGTGACCCCACAATTATTTTATATGTTATTTTCTATTCTGTCAGTGAATGTAGACATAATGAAGTGCTCTAGATTTTTGACCACCTACTATAGTAAATAAAATTAATAATAATCGTATATAGAATTAGTTGACTACAACTATTTGTGGGAGTTACACATCAGGCAGACAGCGAGATCTTCTTGGTAGAAGGCCAGTGGATCATGGTGTCTACCATACAGGATAATGGCAGATTGTAGTTTGCATCTATATAGGAAAGCAAGTTTTGTCTTCGCCCGATAGATATTTTACAATTATAGGGGAGTTCATTGGTTTGAGATAACTTCAGCTCTTCTTTGTCATTGCATAATGTGTAATTTTACTTCATTCTTATTTAACCCCTTAACGACCAGGCCTATTTTGGGCTTAATGACCAAGCAATCTTTTTTATGTTTCTCATCTTCACATTCCAAGAGTTATAACTTTTTCATTTTTCTGTCAACATTGACGTACGGGGGCTTTTTTTTGGTGCATATATTGTATTGATTAAGTTTTATTACGTTTTTTTGGGGGGGGGAATTGAAAAAAAAACATTTTAAATTTCCTCTGGCATGGCCTAATAAGCATACAGCCAGGGCAGGCCTGGGGGCCTTTGTTAGACCTCCGGCTGCCATGGCAACCCATCGGCGGCCGGGGATCTTGTTCACAGGCTGTTGATGGGTGACAGAGGGTGCTCCCTCTGTCAAAAGATTTAAATGCCACAGTCGCTATTGACTGGGGCATTTAATGGGTTAAATGGCTGAGATTGAAGGTTTCTTCAATATCAGTCATTGCAGCGGGAGCCCGGCTGTTAGTCACAGTCGGGCTCCCGCGGTGATCGTGCAGGCACAGCTTCTGTGCCCATGGGATCACCATCATGTACATGCACATGGAAATGCGCGAACAGGCTGCATTCCCCGACGTGCATGCACTTCAAAATGCGGGAAAAGGTTAAAGGAATTACCCGGGATGTGAAATTTTGTTGTTAAGAAATTAAGTAAATTAACAAAAAAAAAGCAATACCTACCTATCCTTGTCCCTGGCGATCCAGCGCTGTCAATCCAGCGGCACTCCAGGTGGTTGTTTACATGCACATAGCATGTTACCGCTGCAGCCAATCAGAAAGCTCAGCAGAGCTCACTGGTGACGAATCATATTTGTGACATAATGCCAGAAATACAACATATGGCCGCTGAGCCCCTCTGAGCCTTCTGGCTGAACCGGTCACATGCTACATGCATGTAAACAACCAACGGGAGTGCCGCCTACTGAAATACAGCCTCCAACCCTAAATGTAGGCAGTCCCCACCCCCACATGCACAACATAAAACACAAAACAATTGACCAGCGCAGGCTAAAAAAATGACATAGCTGCATAGATTGAAAATAGACACTTCAAGCGCAAGCTTTCTAAGACCTGGCTGTGTGATCCAGGGGAAGGCAAAACAAAACCTTCAGAGTGATTGTAGACAATTTTGCCTCACTGGGAAAAAATATATTTCTTAACCACACAACAGTTACATATATTTTTCCAGGAACAATTAAAACATCTTTCTCCCAGATTAACCATAGCTCTTAATATCAGTAATCATGTGCTGTCTAGTCCTTTATTAAATACATTTGGATGAAAGACACTAACTATTAACCCCTTCCTGCCTGCTGCAGTCCCCATCATTTTACATGCTCTGTTTGATGGCACTATTCTTGCACACGGTGCCATCAACTAGTTTGGGCTGTCATTTGAACAACCCATCCTTGTACTGTGACAGAGAACTGAAATATAATTTCCTTGTCTGTAATGCTCCTGGAGAGTGCGGTTATCTAACACTAAAACGGGAGCTTTGTTCTTGTAGTGCTGCAGCGGCGGCGTCCTTCGTTGGGTTAATATTATTGATTGATCCAACTACCTTAGAACAGAATATGAAAATAATGACAAAAAGTTAATTTTTGTTTCCTTCTCTGTCCATTTTTTTCCCCTATATAAGAAGATCTCAGCTCCGATTTGAATTTTTTTTTTAGAAAACCCTATGTGTCCCACAAATAAAGAAAAAAAATATTTGGGCAGACTTAATAGCAAAAATAAAAACCACTTTTAGAATGCAGCATTCCAAAAATGTGACATTGTTCTCTGGGCATCAAGGCCCAAAACACGCCCAGTCATGAAAGGGTTAAAAGCTGTCATTACGTTTGCCATGACTACCTCTTGTGGTAGAGTATTACAAAGATTGACTACTCTAACTGTAAAGAACCCTTTGCAAGATTGATGTTTTACCTGCCTTTCCTCAACACCTTAAGAATGTCCTTGGAAAGATTAATTCAAGAAAAAAGAAACCTCGCTTTGGTTTATTGTTCAATAAATTTTTATTTTTTTTGACCAATCTGCCCAATCCTATTGAAAATAATATATTTTTCCCTTTATTGATTGTTAAAAGATCCTTACTTTGCAACCTTCAAGCAAAAGACAACAGCAATCAATATTGTATACTGTCCTTAAGTGAATGAATCCCATGGAGCTCTCCACTACGGTATCATCCTTCAATGTGTGCATATTTTGTTTTACAGAAAATCCTCTAGTCACTTAATTATCAAACCATGCCCTTCCAGGAATTAATTTTAATTATTAAAAATGATAATCTAAATCTAATTATTTATAATTTTCTCAAAGTTCACCCAAACATATGTTCTTTCCACTAATAAAAACTCCCATTAGTATGATAGATTGTGTTAAATAATGCAGAGCCTACAGAGTCCAATTGATACTTGAAATGGCAAGGAAAAAGAGGACATTTCATAGGGTAACATGTTTCTGTAATGGGTGTAAATACGTAAATATTCGAATGAGAAAAACTTTGTGGTTATTGGCACAATAAATGAACATCAAGGAGATGTTGATTGATGCAAATGTGTGTGTATCTATCTTTAAGGCTCTGTTCACATTGGTGTCATGGCTTCCATTTTTACCGTATCCATAATGGTTATAATGGATCCATTATGAATCTGATCTGTCATCATCCATTATGATCCATTTTTTTTTTTATCTCTCCCCTGAATTACTTATATTGGACTGTCAAGTAAACATACAATTTGGGGAATTTTTGGACAAGGGTTCAATAGACTAGGGGGGCCCATTGCCAACATGAAAGCAGTTGCTAGCCTCCTAATGTTTATTAAATTACATGTAAGGGACTGAGTTAATGGATTTAATAGTTAACAATTTTTAGAGGATTGTTATGGGAGTGTTTTATGCTGCGCTATTAGAAAGCAAGGGGCTCTGCTGTTAAGGTAACCCCATCTCAATATGCTAATTCCCATGTCAGAAGATGATCATTTGAGTCTTTCTATTGGAAGCCCCCATCAGCTTTTTGTTAGGGAGAAGGGCAACAAATGAGAAAACTTTTTTTTTTTTAAATCAATACTAAAATAGTACACTAAACTTTATTAAAGAGCATAAATGAATATATATAAAGAAAAGTAATCATTATGTCACTACTCTTTGAAGTGAAGTACTGGAAAATGCTGAATAGGTAAATTGTAGAGAAGAATCAGCCGGTAATGACATACAATACAACCTTCCCTATTCTAACTGAAGTCCAACCGAAATGAAAAGACATTCTAAAGGCAAAAAGGCTGAAATTCCAAATTAAAGCAGAATCTCAAGGCTCGCTGCACACCTATCACTAGAGCTGTTCTAATGTAATCCTTTGGAAGAGAATCCTTTAAAATGTAATTGTGTTAGCTAAGGTTAGTCAGTTGCAAATTCTGATTTGGAGTACCAGAAGTTGGGAAAAATTAAACCTTTGATCTAGACATCAAGAAAAAAAAATATTATCCAATTTCCCAATTTACCCCGGAGTAACGGTTAAAGGGCTCGTAGGCATAAAATTAATTTTTCAAGAAGGTACATTAGTATAATTAATGAGTAGCCATATTTTGGGGGTAATACTGTATGTAACTAACATTAGATAGTTCTGTTTTACCACCTGCCCCCAGATTTCATTGTTTTGCAATGTATGAACTGTACAGGAGGAGATTTTCTCCTTTGCTGCACCGAGCTAAAAGCAGCTTCCTTCATCAGAATAAGCCATTAGCTGTAATGGCATGTAGGTGTAATGGAATGTGCTTGAAACATCTGTGCTGAGAACAGGGGAGAAATTGCTGCATGCAGTCGTAGGCCTTTGGGAGCTTGATTAAGGATTGCTTCAGAGAACTTGAGATCAAGCCTGGGATACAAAATAAGAGGAGAAAGAAAAATACTGCTAATAGATTTACGCTTGCACTGTAGGGAGAACAAAGGAATTTTTTAACTTTCTTTTTATGGCTTTTATATTGTATCACTCTCTTTTGGGTTTCCACCCATTGAAATAGTAACTAAAAATAAGAGTTACAAGGCAAAGAAGGGAAATATCACGACAGCTTTAAAATACACCTGCTTGTGTAGAGTGCTGTTTACTATGTTTACTTGTACGTGTTATGAATTTAAGTTTTCCACCCATGTCTCTGCATTCTAGAAAGTAACATTGAAATTTCACTGCACTACATATTAGTAAGTGTATTTGAGCCTATTGCACACAGTACCAGGAACAGAATGAGGGAAATACGAAGTAGGCAGTCGCCTAGGGTGGCATTGACGTGAGGGTGCAATTTATGGATTTAGTTCACTTTCAATCAGCTGCTCTTCAGAGACTGGGGTCGTATCCTTCTGAATCACCAGCATTGGACACCAAAGAGATCTTGTCCGGGCCGTGTACAGTTCTATGCACCTACTATGGACTATGATCCACATTCAGTTACTGTAATATACTCATGTATTATATTCTGTCACAAGGCCAGCTCTAGGTATATTTGGATCCTTGGTTTGCAATCATAAAGCATGTTTGCCGAGATAACTATGGCCACTCAAGCATAGTGGGCTCTGGCATCTGCTCATATTGATGCCAGCCTTCTGTGTTTTACGTATATTGTTTAATGATTATTCATATGTCTCAATATTATATCATAATAATAATAATAATTAAAAAAAAAGTTATAATAGCCAGAGGCGTACCTTGAAACTTCTGGGCCCTGTCGTAAAAACTGTAAACTATCATGTGCCGTCATTTATAGTACTAGTGTCTTTCTATGTGGTAGACAGCCCTTTTTGCCCCGTCAGAACCTTGGTGTGACGGCAAACTCTGTATCGCCTATAGTTACGAACCTGATAATAGAATAAATATTGCCATTTCTAGCAATATAAATGAAAGGTGTTTTTAATTCAGTGCCTCTAGAAGGGACTTCCTTCCATTGATTTACCTTCAATGAATCCCTATTTCCGCTTGCTAAGCATTGTCTCCCCGAAGATTCCATTAGAGTACAAACATAAACATAACATATTTCTTATTCCGGCACTTTTTCCCCTTTGTCTTTCATATTTTTATCCTATATGATATATGTTATCTAATAATTAATTTAATATGTTTTAGAATAGTTATGATGATGGTTATTTAGATGTAGTTTAAAAGTAAAATGATCGTTATAAGATAGGAATAAGGATTTATTATCACGAGTGAACTAGTGTTCCTCTGTAATGTATGTGATATTTGCATCTGTTCGAACTTAGGAAGATTTGGTTCATGTAATGGTTTTAGCTATTTGGGTATTAGCAAGTCCGAATTCTTTTTTATCTAACAGGAAGTGGGAAAACTGATGAAGCTATCAAGCCACTCATGAAGCTTTCAAGTGAAACACAAGTTGGGCATCAGAACCCTCGTGCCGCGTGATTTTATATAGTCTAGTATGTGAATATTGTGTCAATACATTTTGACTTTTGGATCGTGCAATACTTTATCAATATTACACTATTGAGAGAATTTATTCCAGAAAATGTTCAGAAAAGATCTGGATAAGATCAATTGAAGTGTATGCCATGTTTTTCTGGTATGCCTCTTTTGAAGGCTACTTGGTGTTCACATCCCTGGGAGAGGTTGAAGTCCTAATGCAATTTGTCGGCACTATTGCGGCTTTTCTTTTGCAGCACAGATGAAGATTGACTAACACTACTGAGGCTTCAAGTACTGCATAGTTGGGCTTAAATTTATACTATTCCGATTTTTGCTGGACTTTCTCTGGACCCTTTACCCTTCAGTCTATTTAGTCTTTTATGGTGTAGCACAGTGATGATTTGTTAATTATGATTTCTTTGCCAGTCTTATGTGTCTTAGGGCTCGAGCATAAAACCATGTGTGTTGCCCGAGTCCCGTCCGTGATCCGTGGAAAGATAGGACTTGTTCTATCTTTCCGCATCCGTTTCCCTCTTCATAACTTTCTTATGGACCAATTTCCCACCTTTTTGTTTACTAACAATGCTGTTCCTCTGTAGAATGGATTCCTATGCATGTGCTTACCACCCAATAAAAAAAGTGATGGAGCCCACCATGGCTGGACCCCCTTTCTCCAAGAGGTTTATAGCAGCCGCATTGCCTGACTCTATGGTACATATGCTCTTGGGGGATAGATAAAGATAAAAAGTTCATGTTTTTTATGTGTATATCTTATTTTGTGACTGTATATGAATAGTTTCTCATCATAACTGTCGCATAATGTAAACATTTTATGGATGATTCATCTTCAAAGAAGATGTATAATTAGAAAACCACATATTATTTAAATCATGTTTTTATTATAGACATATTTTTGTACAATTTTGGGTATTGTCTTCTTATTTTTTATGTTTTCTATCCACATAATAAAAAAATTAATATTCCAGTTTTCACTCTAGTCACTAGAACAGTCACTATAAGCTAATATTTCCTATTATCTGTAGCTCGCTTGTCAGCTTTGCTGTGTAGAATGTGACAGAATGAACAGAGTCATCTCATTACAAGGGCAGGCGAGTTAAGGCAGAATAGCAAGATCATAGACTATACATAAAGATAAGGCTATGTATGCATCTCCCCTAATACTCCCTGATTTCTGGGGAGGAGCTGTCCCCTTATTCTCCTGAAGAATCTATCACGATGATCTGTCAAAAAAAAAAATAATTTCAGCTGTTATAAAGCACACATACCCTGCTGCAGTGTCTATACACGCATAATATAGGAAGGAGGTGTGTGTCCCTAATATGTCCGTCCCCAGGAAAGATTTTAGACGTAAAAAAATAAATGTCTACTACATTTAAAATAAAGAAAAAACACATTATTTATTTTCTATAGATTTACATCTAACTAATAAAACGAAAATTAAAACATTAAATATTGCCTTTAAACATTGCATTTTGAAAAACTTCTAGTTTTCCCCTATGAGAATTTCTATATATATATTTTATTTATATATTTTTTTTAAATAAGCTTTGCTATAAACAAATTTAGTCATGCACACAATTTTCTTTGTTGTACAAAATGTTTTTATTCTTGCTTTTTTTCTATCCTTGCGTTGTAAAATGCATTTTTTTTAGGCATGTTTAGTGGCGTTTTTAATTTAGTGTCATTTTCTACATGCTTTATAACCTGGAGTTTTTTTTAAGTCCTATTGAGAATCCCATGGGGGAAATGCCCAAATAAACCCCATACACAGAGCAGGCTGCGTTTGAAAAAAAATTCCAATGACCACCAAATTGCATAAATTAATGCCACAAACCAAAACGCTGTTGTATGTTGTGCATTTTATATTTTACTTTAGACTTTAACGTAACATCTGACCACACAAAAAAAAAAAAAAAAAAATACATAAAAGGCGCAGTAAAAACACAATGAAAAACGCACAAAAACGCATGAAAACGCTGTGTGTGAATCCAGCCTAAGATAAACAATGATCATTTTCTCTCCTGTTCCTTTCCTTTGCTCTTTACACGATTGTTTATGTTTGACTCCTGGAAACACTTGTTTGTTTGCACACATTTATAAAGGAAAATTAAAAATAATGAAGCCTGCAGCATAATAAGAATGATCAATCTACTAAATGGTGCTGGCTTTATCTCTTTGGCTACTACATTGGAGGAAATTAACCTCTTGCTGGCTTAGAAGGGCCTAAAAGAGTATTTGCATTCTATGTGCACAATGGTTTGATTAAGAGGGTAAAATATCAAGCAAATTTTGCCAAAGAAATAGTTGAAAGACCTCATTAACGAGAAACAAGCCTTTAACTGTTTGGCAGCCATTTGATTTCTCGACAAACATGTTGTTTAATACTGAATAACAACAAATGATTGTGTACTTAAGTGCTCAACTCCTCCCATTTTGAACTATTGCCAAAAATTACGTTGTTTACTGAAATGTAAAAAAGCAAAGACATAATAAAATACAGAAAAAACAAACAAACACAAAAAAAATAATATGATGGTGACTGCCTTGTTTACTGCACAAAGCACCTGCTGTTTAGGTTGGAAAAAAAAGGGGGGATCATCTAGTTGTTCCTAAACAGAAAATCTGGGCTTTGAGCCAGTGGCACAATGGGTTTCAGGTACACTGTAAATAGAAACAATGCAAATTATAAAAAAAAAAATACAGGATATTAATGGCATTGCCTATACAAGTACTGCATGGTTTTCATGTATTTCTTATTTCAAAAGGTGGGTGAGCAAGCGGGTGGATTTGAAGAGACGGGTTTATCTACATGGTGCTGCTCACCTTAATTCTTCACATTTAAACTAGCTGTATGCATATAAATAATTGAATAGGATTTGCTGCCGGAAATTCTTATTTATGAGGTCAATGTATAATGATGTGGGTTTAAATGGCAAGTTTTAGAAAATTATTACCCATTTGAAAAAAAGACAAATTGGCTTGCCCCTTTTTTTAGAATTGGAAATGAGATTCTACAATTAGAGTGCCACTTATAAGCAGCTTTCAGAAGAAAAGCAGGGCAAAATACAGATGTAGCATAGGATTTCACTGGCTGGCATACAGCCAGAGAAAAATAACACATTCCCTTCACTAAAATTACTCCATTGCCATCTGGAAGTATATAGCTCCCACACAACACAAGTATGTGTCCTGAACACAGCGTATAGAAAGCAGACGAAAAGAAACATGGCAACAACTGGATATCTAAAGTAGATGTATACATAGAAAAAATATAGGAGGGTTCCTCCAGCTCACCTTATCACCAGATATGCAGAGTCACTCACGCACGGATCCCCGTGTCGGCACACGTGTAAGCATAGAAAAAAAGACGAAGGATTGAATCCAGCGATGAGTCTGTGTGATTCTGTTAAAAATATATAGGAATCTTCTTCCAAGTTTTATTCAAGCAGAGGGTAAAACAAGTGCGATAAAATATAGGTCAATATCCCTATGTGCAACAGAGGGATGGTACAGCAATTGGAGCGGAGCCTACGCGTTTCTGACGCTGACTGCAGCCATGACTAAGGACGCAGTCAGCGTCAGAAACGCGTAGGCTCCGCTCCAATTGCTGTACCATCCCTCTGTTGCACATAGGGATATTGACCTATATTTTATCGCACTTGTTTTACCCTCTGCTTGAATAAAACTTGGAAGAAGATTCCTATATATTTTTAACAGAATCACACAGACTCATCGCTGGATTCAATCCTTCGTCTTTTTTTTAGATGTATATATATATATATATACATATTCAGTTAGGTGCAGAATTATTTGGGCAGTGACACAATCTTCATGATTTGGGCTCCGCTGCCACCACATTGGATTTGAAATGACACAACTGAGATGCAATTGAAGTGTAGACTTTCAGGTTTAATTCAAGGGGTTGAACAAAAATATCCTGTTAAACGTTTATGGATTGCAATCATTTTTTCTACACTGCCTCCTCATTTCAGGGGCTCAAAAGTAATTGGACAAATTAACATTACCATAAATAAAATGTTTTTTTTTAATACTTTGTAGAGAATCCTTTGCAGCCAATGACTGCCTGAAGTCTGAAACCAATGGAAATCACCACACGCTGGGTTTCCTCATTTGTGATGCTTTGCCCGGCCTTTACTGCAGCCGTCTTCAGTTGTTGCTTGTTTGTGGGTCTTTCTGCCTTAAGTTTTGTCTTAAAGGAACAGTGTCACCAAAAAAAAATGTTCTACCATCAGTTTGATTTTAGTCTTTTATTAAAAACTTTTATATTTGTTTGTGTGTTTGTGTTTCACTTTTTTTTATTTTTACACTTTTTCTTCCCTATGGGGGCTGCCATTTTTTACTCCATTTCTGTATGTGCCGATTAACGACACATACAGACATGGAATACGGCAGCTCCAGTCCCATAGGGACTGTGAACGGGGCCCGTTCACAGTCACTATGGTGTACGCCATCTGTGTGAACGGCGCATGCGCCGCTCCCACACAGTCCAAGTTGAAATGCGCGCCGTCCGGAGCCATTTTCCTGTGGACCGGAAGTCGCGGCCGGACAGTAAGATTACTACTTCCGGTCGCGGCTTCCGGACTTGTGCACATGGAGCAGCGGCAGCAGACGGAGCGGACGGACCGGAGGGAGCGGCGGCGACTGGAGCAGGTAAGTGATTTCTGTGTATGTAAGTGTTATACTGTGTGTTTACTACTGTATGTAAACCTACTACACTGTGTGTTAGCGCAAAAAATGGCGACACACAGTGTAGGAGGTTTGACCGTTCAATCCCCTCGTTTATCCCGGCACTAGCCAGGATAAAGGAGGGGGGGGGATTCTCAGAGCTCACTAGAGCGAGTGAGTTTTTCCCAATTTTGCAGCAAAAAGCAATGTGGTTGCTTTACCACATGCAATGCTGCAATTTTGGGAATAGCTCCATCTAGTGACCAGCACTGGGAAATATTATAAATTAGAATCCAATTGAATCCAATTTATAATATTTCCTGACTCGTGAAAAAAATAAAAAAAATTAGAACAATGTTTAATCACCTACACACTAATCGTTTAACTAAAAAAAAAAACAACATTTTTTGCTAACAACACATTCCCTTTAAGCAAGTGAAATGCAGTTTGATCGGGTTGAGACCTGGTGATTGACTCGGCCATTGCAGAATATTCCACTTCTTTGCCTTAAAAAACTCCTGGATTGCTTTTGCAGTATGTTTTGGGTCATTGTCCATCTGTCCTGTGAAGCAACATCCAATCAACCTTGCTGCATTCGGTCGAATCTGAGCAGAAAGTATATCCCTGAACACTTCAGAATTCATCCGGCTGCTTCTGTCTTTAGTCACATCATCAATAAACACTAGTGACCCAGTTCCTTTGGCAGCCATGCATGCCCATGCCATCACACTGCCCCCACCATGTTTTACAGAGGATGTGGTGTGCTTTGGAGATGAGCCGTTCCAAGCCTTCTCCATACTTTCTTCCTCCCATCATTATGGTACAGGTTGATCTTAGTTTCATGCTATTCCAGAACTGGGCTGGCTTCTTAAGATGTTGTTTGGCAAAGTCTAATTTGGCCTTTCTATTTTTGAGGCTGATTAATGGTTTGCACCTTGTGGTGAACCCTCTGTATTTGCTCTCATGAAGTCTCCTCTTTACAGTAGACTTAGATACTGATACACCTACTTCCAGGAGAGTGTTCTTCACTTGGGTTGATGTTGTGAAGGAGTTTTCTTCACCATGGAAAGGATTCTGCTTGTCTTCCGTGGATGTCCAGGCCTTTTCACGAGATCACCAGTGCACTCTTTTTTTCAAGAATTTACCAAACTGTTGATTTGGCCACTCCTAACATTTGTGCTATCTCTCTGATGGATTTCTTAATTTGTTTCAGTCTAACGATGGTTTGTTTCACTTGCATTGAGAGCTCCTTTGACCTCATGTTGTGGGTTCACAGCAACAGCTTCCAAATGTAAATGCCACATCTGGACTCAACTCCAGAACTTTCACCTGCATAATTGATGATGGATTAACGAGGGAATAGCCCATGCAGCCCATTAAATAGCTTTTGAGGTAATTGTCCAACTACCTTTGGTCCCTTGAAAAAGAGGCAGCTACATATTAAAGAGCTGTAATTCCTAAACACTTACTCAAATTAGGATGTGAATACCCTCAAATTAAAGCTGAGAGTCTGCACTTTAAGCCCATATTGATTATATATCTGTATATTCAATATCTTTTGGTAAACAGCTAAAATGCCAAAACTTGTGTCACTGTCCAAATAATTCTGGACCTACCTGTATTGTATATAAATATTTATACGACTCAATGTGAATGTGCTAATATTACATACTGTATTTACCACAATGCCAGGTTTCTTCACATTTACGATTATTGCAATATTATTATAAGTATTTTATATATATAAAAAGAAAATTTTATACAAAAAAATGTTGCAAAAGATTATATTTAGCCAATTAATGAACATCCAGAATCTTTAACTTATGTAAAACTGTTCTGTTCAATTACACTTCTCTCCAACTGTGATAGTTAGGCCTCATGCACACGACCGTAGCCATGTGCACGGCCGTGATTTTTGGTTCGGCCGGCAGCGGACTCTCAGCTGCGAGCCACCCGCAAATCGTGGGTTATACACATGGCCGCGGCAATTATTTTCAATGAGCCTAGACCGCAGAACACGGCCGTAATAAGGCATGCCCGTTCTTTCTGCTATCCAGGCTCCCGGGCCATGCATGGACCGTGAAAATCACGTTCGTGTGCATGGCCCCATAGGAATGAATGGGGCCGTAATTCTCCCATTGATTTTCGGGAGATTTGCGCCCGCAAAAGCACGTTCGTGTGCATGGGGCCTTAAAATAGAAGACCCTTGCACAGGGCGCAATTATATTTAAGTGAAATAAATAGTTCTTTGAACTTGTATTTATTTCTAGTCATTGGTTTAGTGCCTTGGTCAAAGTGCAGTGCAAGGAGTCTCAAAGCCTTTGATAACTCAGGACTGTAGCAAAAAATGGGTCTTTTTTTCCAGAAACAGAATCACTCTTATCCCTGGGCCATGTCTGGTATTGTAGGTAGAGATGATTCCCCGAAATCCATTTAGAGTCCGATTCTATTGAACCGAAGATCACATTGTGCCTTTTGGTTAACAGAGCCTAACAAAGAATACAGTTTTAGTATCAAGTCCAGTGTATTCATGAGGGGAGCGCCCCCCCCCTTCCCACTCACCAGTGATTGATGGCTGCCATGTATACATGTAGATACACGTCAGCCCATTATATGTATTCTTTGTTTGGATCTATTAGCAAAATGGCTGTTTGGACTTAGTAGATCGGATCTGTCCCCATACTATGTTACCCTTAAACAGGGCAGCACAGTATGGTAGAAAATTTGCTTTGAACGGGTTCTCTGGTAATATGTAAATATAGTTCAAATAACATAGAACATTTTGCGCTGACCTAGTTACCTATAAATCACTCCATAGGAATTATCCCTAGAAGCAAGTGATTGGCTCCAAATCAGCTTGAAATGGGGTTATCTTCTGCTAGACCTTTAGGGCCCATTCAGGGTTGGACTGGCCCACCACAGTACCAGAGGATCCACCGGTGGGCCCAGACTCTGACCCAATGAAGGGTCCCAAAAGGTGTAGCAGAAGACAACCACATTCGGAGCTAACTTGAAGCCAAGCACTTGCCACTAGGGTCTTTTTCTTATGGGTGATTCACAAATAACCTATTATACCTTATTGACGATATTTCCCATGTGAACAAGTGGATGTGCACATATTCTGTACAGGTGGTGGGTAGGCCCATGGTGGGTGGGCCCTTAGAATCATTCCCTCTGGTGGGCGCAAGGGACCGCAGTCTGATGCTGTGCTCATTATTGTGTCAGAACTTGAACCCATCATCTTCATGTTTTATACTTTCAGTCACCTGTATTTTTAATGACAAGTATAATACATTGTTCAAAATTATTCTTGTTGACCAAAAATATTGGAACCCCGATAGACATCTAAGTCAATAGGATCCGTCAGAATTTGTTGGGATAAGGCATAGCTTTCATGGCTCTGTTAAAAACGAAAGCTATGAAGCTAGTGTGAACAGAGCCTAAGTTTGAGCAGTAGATGTGTTTGTTAATTCTAAAGATATTTATACACATTTTTTATTTATTTTCCATTATTTATAAAATGTCATCATGTTTTGCAACACTTTACAGAAAATATGTCTTTACAATTGTTCCTGTCCCGGTGGAGCTTACAATCTAATTGCATACAAATGTCTCCTAAACTAAACGTATATTTAATTGCATCTGGCCACTTATTCATAGAAGTGCAAAGTGAATAAATAGTAAATTGATGACTAGAAAATATACCATGAATTATTTAAAATAAAACTTTTTAAAAAAAATTAACATACCAATATAATTGTGAAGATTAAAAAATAAGATTAAGAAAAAGAAAACCGTCACATCAAAATAAGAAAATATATTAAAAAGAAAACCAGAATAAAATCTTAAAAGACAAGATGGAAATAAATGGTTCAGAACATAAAAGTCACATTATGGTTCTTATTGTGTGCTTACCGCTGATGTAGTAAGCTATTGTAAGGTTATATTCATATTCAAATACGATTATTCAGCTAAGGAATAAATTAATGCAAGCCCCTTCACTATCTCTTTAAGAACATAATAAAAGTAAGAATTAATGCAAGTTTTTAAAAACTATCTTATAGAGTTTTACTTCCATTACCCACATCATAATTTATGTAGGTCTGTTCTTTAATAAACATCCTTCTCAAAACAAAGCAGTTCTTGTACTTATATGATAATGATCAGAATGTGCATTTACTAAATAGGTTCAATATGAAATCATTTATGTATTGTAATTGTTCATTCTTCTAATAAATAAATGAATACATTCATATGAGGTCCATTCTTTTATATGATTTTACAGTATACACATTGTAGATTAATGGAAGTAACTAATGCAGCATTAATGGTAGCAATGCAAAAGATACATTGTTTCATTATTTATAGGAAATATAAAACATAAAAAACATACTGTATATATTCATTTATAGCAGTGGTATAACCCTGAGTTATGATGACCATATGCACTGGCTACAATTTTTTCGCTGCATTGAACAGTGCGGCAGACTGCGCTAGTTCATGGAGAGGCAGCCAGCAAAAAAAATTATACTGTGGGGTATATGCTTTTTTTTTCTACATGGGAGCCTATGGGCGACAGATGCCACTGTACGACGGAGAATTTGAATTCTGACTTAATAGAAGTAGTAACCTGTTCAGGACTACTGTCTGTTAACCATAGCAGAGAGTGGCTACTATGATCATCTCTTTCTGGAAGACTCACTATGTGTAATGTCCGTGGCTGGCCCCAGCCTCCTCCTCAGGATACGCCAGCGCCCGGTTCCACTCACCTCAGCCGGATCCCGTAGGGTGCGCACACACGCTAATGCCCGCTCTTAAAGGGGCAGCGCGCGTACCGGACTTTTTATGAACTTTGACCCGTGAGTATCCCAGTTTGAGCTCCATTATCGCCCGGCCGACAAGAATGTGAGGGCCGATGCCTTGTCCAGGTCTTTTGAGACGGAAGACAACTTGGAGAGTCCACAGAATATTATTGATCCGTCTTGCATAATCTCTGTCAATCCCATGCAAATTTGGGACATTCCTCCAGGGAGGACTTTTGTGCGCCTGGCTGATCGGGGAAGAATCCTCCGCTGAGGACACTCCTCTAGACTGGCAGGTCACGCGGGGGTCCGTAAGACCCGGGATCTGATTGCTTGTAATTTCTGGTGGTCCACACTGACCAAGGACATTATGGACTTCGTTTCTTCCTGTTCTGTATGTGCAGCCAACAAGGCCGCTCACTCTAGACCTGCTGGTATGCTCCAGCCATTGCCTGTGCCCAATGCTCCCTGGCAGCATATAGCTATGAACTTTATTACAGACCTGCCTCTCGCTGCTGGATGCAGTGCTGTCTGGGTGGTGGTGGATCAATTTTCAAAGATGGCCCACTTTGTTCCTCTAATTGGTCTTCCTTCTGCTCCTCAGCTGACCAAGCTGTTCATCCAACACATCTTTTGCCTGCATGGCTTGCCGCAGCATATTGTGTATGATCGGGGCGTTCAGTTTACCTCGAAGTTCTGGAGAGCCCTCTGCGGACTCCTCGGTGTGAAGTTGGACTTTTCATCAGCCTACCATCCCCAGTCCAATGGTCAGGTCAAGAGGATCAATCAGATCTTGGAGAACTACCTACGCCACTACATTTCCAAGCAGCATGATGACTGGGTGCAGTTGCTCCCATAGGCTGAATTCTCCTACAATAATCACACCAGCGAGTCCACAAGGAATACACCGTACTTCATTGTTTACGGCCAGCACCCACGAGTTCCTCTCCCGGTGCCCGATACTTACGAGTTTCCAGCAGCTGACTCCGCTTTTAGAGACTTCCTACAGATCTGGCAGCAGATTCGATCCTCCATTCTAATGGCAGTCGACCACATGAAACGGAAGGCTGACACAAGGAGAAGAGAACCTCCTCAGTTTCTTCCTGTTACGAGGGTCTGGCTGTCTTCCAGGAATATCCGACTAAGGGTGCCATCATGCAAATTTGCTCCCAGGTTCCTCGGACCCTTCGAGATCCTAAAGCAGATCAACCCTGTTGCCTGTAAGCTTCGGCTGCCTCCTACCCTCAAGATCCCAAACTACTTCCATGTCTCCCTCCTGAAGTCGGTGGTTCTGAACCGCTACACCAAGACTCCTAGCCCTGTGGTTGCCTCCAGCGGCCCTTCAGACACCTTTGATGTTCAGGAGATCCTGGACACCAAAAAAGTGAGAGGAAAGACCTTTTATTTGGTGGATTGGAGGGGGTTTGGTCCTGAAGAAAGGTCTTGGGAGCCAGTGCAGAACCTCAATGCTCCTACTCTTCTGAAGAAGTTTCTCTCTCGCTCTGGTCCCGAGAAGAGAGGGCGTAAGAGGAGGGATACTGTAATGTCCATGGCTGCGGCCTGTCATCTCCAATCCCCTCCTGACAGCTGCAGCCACGAGTCGGCAAGCGCTGGCCCCAGCCTCCTCCTCAGGAAATGCCAGCGCCCGCTTCCACTCACCTCAGCCGGATCCTGTAGGGTGCGCGCGCATGCTCATGCCTGCTCTTAAAGGGGCAGCGCGCGTACCGGACTTTTGATGAACCAGTATTCTAGACTATAAGAGGGGCCCAGCCCCCTGCTTCTATGCCTGAGCATTGTTGATGTTTCCTAGTTTGTCTATGTGATGGCCTCCTAGTGTGTTCCTGTTTCCTGTTCCTGTACCTGTTCCAGTTCCTGTTCCTGTTCCTTGCATTCCATACCATCCTGGTCGAGCACTGTGCTGTGCCAAAGTCGTGTCATGCTGTATTCCACGTCTGACCTGCTCCACCTCGCCTGACGTCTACCTGCTGCCTAGTCCAAGCTGAGCTTGCCCTGCTGCTGTCTGAGCTGCCACAGGTACCTATACGAACTATAGACATTCACCTGCTCCCTGTTGGCCAGCTGCCTTACTGCCAAGGCGGTATGGCCCAGTGGGTCCACAGACCCTTCGTGACACTATGTCTGTGTGTGACACGGATAGCCGCTTGACTGTGATCGGATATGTATAATGTTTCATTTCTCCTGTGTTGGCGCTGCTGGGAAGCTGAATACTTTCACCAGATTTCCCCCACAGATTGCCGCTTATTACTTCAAGTTCCAGCAGCGGGACACCGTGGGATCAGCTTATTTGGGATCCTTCTAAGAAAAAATAAATAAACTAAAGCGGAGAACCACTTCAAGTATAAATTTCAAAGGTTCTTTAGACTCCATGCCTCAATCTCGCGTGCACAATAATTAGCATTAAATAGGGGTCTACAATCCAGTTCAATTGCATTTTGGTTGACAGCTAATTAATGACCAGATATGATAAGTGAGGAAATGCCCAATATAATGATTTAATTAAAAGTATTCTGTTTTGAAGCAAAATAAAATGAGGCATGATAAGTTTAAAAAGAAAGAAGATGGCTATAGAAAATCAGAACCAGGATCCATAAGTAACGCGGCATATACAGGGTTTGGACTTGGGAGTACTCTTAGGGTATGTTCACACGAGGGCGTCCGTTACGGCTGAAATTACGGGGATGTTTCAGCCTGAAAACATCCCCGTAATTTCAGCCGTAACGGCATGTGCAGGCGCTTGAACGCCGCGTCCACTACGGCCGTAATTAGCGCTGCTATTCATTGGAGTCAATGAATAACGGCTCCAATTACGGCCAAAGAAGTGACAGGTCACTTCTTTGACGCGGGCGTCTATTTACGCTCCGTCATTTGACAGCGGCGCGTAAATTTACGCCTCGTGTGAACAGACAAACGTCTGCCCATTGCTTTCAATGGGCAGATGTTTGTCAGCGCTATTGAGGCGCTATTTTCAGACGTAATTCGGGGGCAAAAACGCCCGAATTACGTCCGTAAATAGGCCGTGTGAACATACCCTCATAGTTAGAAAGGAGTGAGACAATTAGAGTGGTAAGGTTACCTACATCTTCACTGCTATACGAAGGAGAATATCAGAGTATAGTTTCTAATACTTAAAGGGGTTTTCCCATCAGTGAAATTTATGGCATATCCACAGGATAGGTTTTTAAAATAATATGGGGGTCAAGTCTTGGGTCAGAATTAATTTTGGTGGTGTGGTCTGGGGTTTGAATTAATTTAGGGGTCTGGTCTGGAATCTGAACTATTTTAGTGGCCTGGTCTGGGATCTAAATTAGCTTTCTTTCTAATATTCTGTAAATAAAAAATGCAAAATAAAAAATGCGATAACATAATAATAGTAATAATAAAATCATGACCAACCACACTCATAGATCTGAACCCGACCAGAAACACCAACCCGACAAAATAAACATAATAGAATAACAAATATCCATTTAAATTGTAAAGAAGGAAATTTTGTGGTTAAGTGTAACATATCAAATACTAATTCCACAATCTTCTTTGTGATGCTTATTAGGAGATGCCAGCCTATATTAAAGGCTATAAACACCTTTGAGGGCATTTTTTTTTAAATAAATAGATCAGTCATTGTGTTTAGTGTAACTTTACAATTAGTCTTTATTAAAAAAATAGTTTTACTTTTGGAGATACAGCTGTTCTGTATTCTCTATACAGAGCAGCTGTATCACTCGTTTTACACTGAACCTGTCAGTCCCGCAGACCTAACGGGTTCAGTGTTGGCGAGTCCTGCGTGCCTGTGATATGTAGGATTCATCTGTAATCGAATAGATCTAAGTTCATAACGATATGATCGAAAACAGGTGGATTTAAGCAGGACCTACCGACACTGAACCTGACAGGTCCACGGGACTGACGGATTCAGTGTAAAACGAGCGATACAGCTGCTGTTTATAGAGAACACAGAACAGCTGTATCTCCAAAAGTAAAATGATTTTTTAATAAAGCCTTACACTAAACATACTGACTAATCTATTTATTAAAAAGAAAAAAAAATGCCCTCAAAGGTGTTTATAAAAACTTGTTTGACATGGAAAAACATGTTAAATAATATGATATTGAAAGAGAGATGTATATTTCAACATAAAATAAATAAAAAAAATGTTTTTTGACTGCTGGAAACTATGGTTCACTTTGCTTTCAAGGGACAAGTTTAACAAGTATAGGACACAATTAATTTGCTGAATACATTATAATTTCATTATAAGGCTGGATTCACACGAGCATGTTCGGTCCGTAAAGGACGGAAGGTATTTCGGCCGCAAGTCCCGGACCAAACACAGTGCAGGGAGCCGGGCTCCTAGCATCATAGTTATGTACGATGCTAGGAGTCCCTGCCTCGCTGCCGGACAACTGTCCCGTACTGTAATCATGATTACAGTACGGGACAGTTGTCCCGCAGCGAGGCAGGAACTCCTAGCGTCGTACATAACTATGAGGCTAGGAGCTCGGCTCCCTGCAGTGTGTTCGGTCCGGGACTTGCGAACTAAATATGTTCCGTCCTTTACGGACCAAACATTCTCGTGTGAATCCAGCCATAAAGTTTTTTGTTCTCTAGATTCTGCAGGAGCGGGAGGTGGGTGTCTTACTACAGATCAAATACATTTGTGGGGATGAGTGCGACAGGAATTCTGAAGAACATTGTAATGCGTGTTACTAACTATCTGCTGGAAATGTGAAATATAATAATAATAATAATAATAATAATAAAAATAATAAAAATAATAGAATAGAACAGACACACTTTTTAATTGTTATTTCAGGTCCACAATGTGTTATTAAAAGTAAATTATTAAAACAATTTTTACACACTAAAACTGTAATAACATCTGGTAACTAAAGGGTTTATTTTTTCTTGGTCTTGATTAAATGCTAAAGTAGAAGTGATTTTCCATGAGGAAGATTGTGCTGATAATTGCAGGTCCAGTATCCTGGTAATGAGAAATATAAGAATACTGGTTAGACTGGGAGGTGAATTATCCTGTGTATGGTCAACCTCAGTTGTTCTTAGTACTAATAAATTACTTTTGGATTAGTTTTATGCGGTTGCAAGAAAAAAAACCTCAGAATCTTAACAGAAAAAGGGTATAATAAACATTTGATGAATATTATTTAATGATTACGTACATTATTTTTAAGAACTGATATTGAGAATTTGAATGTCTTTTAACATTTGATAAGAAAACGTTTTTGGACTTGAGTGCTGGCAAGCCTTCTTGTCCCTTCTCTACACTCTGCACAGTGAGGTTATGTTCGCCCGGGCTATTTTCAGCTGTTTTTTTGACCGTAAACGGCCCGAAAATATCGGGACCAGAACGCCTACAAACATCTGCCTATTGATTTCAATGGGAAATACGGCGTTCTGTTCCGACGGGGCGTTATTTTACGCCTAATTTTCAAATAATGGCACGTAAAAAGACTCCCCGTAAAAAGAAGTGCATGTCACTTCTTGAGCCATTTTTCATTGACTCAATAGAAAAACAGCTCCAAAAATGGCCGTAAAAAACGCTGCAAAAAACGCTAGTTTGATTAAAAGACGGTTAAAAATCAGGAGCTGTTTTCCCTTGAAAACAGCTCTGTATTTTCAGCCGTATTTTGTTAACCGTGTGAACATACCCGGATAGTTCAGACCTGAGCTAAAAAGCTTGAGTAATAAGACAGATTGGTTGCTAGGGACATTCTACTTGACTACCCCATTTAAGCCTGCAGCTGTTAAATAGTGTTTCCTAGCAACGAACCTGCCTCCGATCAATATGGATAGTAGAAAGGGAAAAGACCATCCCTCACCTCAACCTACATTTTATACCAGATGTTTTAAATTAAAATAATCCAATTGAGGCTTTATTATTCCTGGCCGTCAGTACAATACACTACTAACCTGGACCAATTTGAGGCATTATAGTTGCATGGCAAGTGCACGCATCATCAGAGTTACAATAACAAAGCTTTGTCTTATCATGAACCGAGCGCCTGTGTGATTATCATATGACCAGGACAGATTTTTATCCATTGGAAGTGAACAATGAAGGTTCCTATTAAATGACTGCAAGCACAGATCTTGAAATCTGTGAAATTGATACAGAAAGTATATTGAAAAATTGTATAACTTTACAAGGCATCATTTCAATATTCTTCAACACAACTTAACAGAGGCAAATAAAGGATTTTTAAATGCATACTAAACTTTTATGTTATATTTGCAATGCTCCTGCTGCCCTCTAATCTTTATGCTACTAGTAATGCTGTGTTCACAAGTTGCGGATACGCTGCATAACAGCACGTAGATTATCCGTCCTGTGTGCCGCAGGGAATTCCGGGCGAAAAACCGCACCAAACTGTGCTCGGAATGTCCGCTGCGGAAAACTGCAGCACTTACCGGCCAGCCACATCTCAGGAGACCTCTACAGCCTGTGATTGGCTGCAGCGGCAGTCACATGGGATGAAGCATCTGACATTATCCAGGCCGGCCTCCTGGTATGATGTATCATCTCATGTGACCGCCGCTACAGCCTGTGAATGGCTGCAGTGGTCACATGGGATGAAACGTCATCCCAGGAGGCCGCGCTGGAGGGAAGAACACAGACTTCTGGGTAACTATGAATTATTTATTTTTTCTGAATTGCGTGTTTTGCGGCGGAATCATCGCGGACCCGCCACAATTTGTTGTGGGATTTACCTCCCATTGAATACAATGGGGAAAACCCACAACAAATAAGCAGCGATTACGCAAATACAATTGACATACTGCTGAATACAATTCTGCACCGCAGGTCAATTTCTGAGCGTTTCTTTCTGCTCAGTATTTACGCAGCGAGTGGATGAGATTTGTTTTATCTCATCCATTTTGCTGCTGATGTATTTGCTGCGGATTTTCAGCAACTAAATTCTGTTGCAGAAAAACGGCAGTATTTACGCAACGTGTGAACTCTAACAAGCTCTAACATGAAGAACTAGGCTAGTAGCGTAAAAAATCAGCGTAGATAGTGCCACACTCAGTGCCACAGTACACCCCGTAAATAGTGCACCTCGCCACAACAAGCACAGTCACCTATAACTGTTCCCAGCGATGCAGGTCTGGTTTCTTCTAAACAGGCCTGCTCCAGTGGAACGATGCAGCCGTCGCGATGCCCCTGCATCTTAAGAAAAGTGTGAATGGTTTGGAAGGGAACTGATGTATTCTTTGCCTTGCCAGTGCTGTCAATTGTATCCGCGTGCTATGGACTTGGATACAATAGAGTCCAATTACACGTGAGGGCATCCCGAGACAGCGGAGACCCTCCTGAGCCGGGGGGGGGAAATTGGGGCCTGTAGCTGGAGCTCCAATTATAATCCGGCCATGATCACAGGGGAAACACCCCCACACCCCTGTGTTTGCCCCTTCCAGATATAATAGTACAATTTAAAAAAACACAAAACAATATATATCATGAAAGCAGCATCACATATTTATGTTAGTTAAGAAAATCGAAATTAAAATATTCACGAATATTTTCATGTTACATCGTAAGGCTGGGTTCACACGAGCATGTTACGTCCGTAAAGGACGGAACGTATTTCGGCCGCCATTCCCGGACCGAACACACTGCAGGGATCCGGGCTCCTAGCATCATAGTTATGTACGACGCTAGGAGTCCCTGCCTCGCTGCCGGACAAGTGTCCCGTACTGTAATCATGTTTTCAGTATGGGACAGTAGTTCCACGTAGTTCCTCCTAGCGTCGTACATAACTATGATGCTAGGAGCCCGGCTCCCTGCAGTGTGTTCGGTCCGGGACTTGCGGCCGAAATACATTCCGTCCTTTACGGACATAACATGCTCGTGTAAACCCAGCCTTACGTTACATTACAAACCGAAATACCTTTATAAGTTCATAACATTAAAACAATAACAATTAACTTATTACCAATGTCTGCTTGTTCATTGCTTTTTTTTTTTAGTTTGTTTATTAGATTTAGAAACTGCATAATGAAGTAAAGTATTCCTGGTACATACTGCAAAAAAAAAAAAAAAAGAACGGGAATAATTCTTGGTAGAAGCAAATACATGAATACTTAATCATTTCTCTTATTATGAATTGCAGAGAAACTAATGCATAGCTGTTATAGTTCTCTGCTTCTAAATATACATTTCTGAGCAGGACTGCCCCTCTAAACAACAGGGTTATTAAAATCCTTAGCTTAGCCCATTAACGTCAGTAATTTCTGGGAGCTTTTCCCCAGTCGGTATCATTTAATACAATAATGTATAGCTGAAAACAAACATACTATAGTCTTAATTGCCTGTGAGTCTCTGCCAATATGTACTGCCTGCATATGTAATAACTCGTCTCTTTCTATAAGTGCTTAAATTAGCAATAGGAAAACACCAACGTTGGAACCCAAGCTCATATTCTTTTAAATGGTTAATTAAATGGGGTGTCTAATAATGGCATAGAAAATCGAAGGTTAAGAGACACTGACTGTAAAGGAAATTCTATGCGGAATATCAATTGTCTTACTTTGCCAGACATAAGTCTCATAATACTTCAAAGGGAACTCTTTGGAAGACTGGGTAGAGTGTAGCTATGACTGATCCATGTAAGACAGGTAATTGGGAAATTATATAGCGTTAAAAATGGGACCTGCTAGAAGTAAATTCTGCACATTATGATTAAGATCCTATGGAATGATTTCAGTTAACACTTTCTTTTACGTCTTTACACTGATTTTTGATGGTAACCCCTCTACGTAGAAGATTAGCACGCAATACTAGTGTAATAACTAAGCAGGCACACACTTAAGACACACTGGGAAGCTCACAAGAAAGACTTTGTCTAGTTGTTGTTTCTTTCTCTAGCACCACTCCAACGAGGTAAGTCGTAAAAACATTAATTGGACACATTCGAACCGTTCACTCGAAGCACAGTGCACAGAGGGGGTTGTGTAAGTGCCTGACATGACAACTTTCAGTGAGTGTGGTAGGTGAATAATTCAAACAGGTCAGGAGGATGACATGTCAGGTATAATTCTATATATCGATCACAGTCCACAGGAGTGCAGCAGTTATAGTCTGCTGAGTTACTGAGTACTTGGAACCATAATGTGCAACAGTGTGCAACTCCAACCCAGAAACTCCTACAGGCGTGTTACTTTCTTCAGTGAAGTCTCCAGACCATCGATGGAATTTGCTCATCCCCGGTAATGCTACATCTGTCAACTGGCCAAACCGAGCCAGGTAACATCAATACTAAAGCCTGGAAAAATGTTTGTTGGTCAGGGCACTACCATGCTACTACCCAAGGCCAGAGCTGCAGTGTCTAAGACAACTTCTTTTTTTTCTTTGCTAAATTCGGCCACTTCTCTTTTGACTCTTCTCTGTATAAAAGAAATGATGGGCTGCACTCCTGATTAGAATGTTCAGGTGCTGTTAGGGTTCGGGTTGGATACCCCACAAATTGTATAAACAAAGAATAACCCTAGCACTCGATGAAAAATTCATGACACACTCATGACACACTCATGACACACTCATGACACACTCATCTCAGAGCGTCTGGCAGAAGTCGCATCATCATATCAGACCTTTTTTCTACACAGCGATTGTGACAACGGCCTGGGATAGGCCAAAACTTCCCCCATAAAATTCACCTGTTCCACAAAATCATTTATACCTTGGAAATAAATAATTTGAAAAATCCACATTTATCTCTACATTCATCTTTTCCATCGAGTGCTAGGGTTATTCTTTGTTTATACGACTCTTCTCTGTATGTCATTGTAGGCTGAATTTTCGCCCAGGAATGGTGCCTAGACCTCACTTCTTGAAGCTGTCCTCTGGCTTTTTCAAACCTAGGGGATAAAGGTGGGGAGGTACAAACCATGAAACCATCTCCTTGCTGACCATTTTGAAACGCTCTGTACTTGACTATAAGTCCAAGAGCTTACCTGGATGCCCATTTCCCAACTAGTGTAAGTCGGAACTTGGGTGGTGGCTCAAGAGCAGTGTGCTCCAGCACAGGAGAAGTTTGGCAGCAGGCAAGAAAGATAAATGACAGAGACTGATATTAAGTGGACGCAGGCTAACCCAGAGTGTGGAGTCAAAGGAATCCCCCATTCTCCACTCTTTACCCCCGCAAGAACGCATGGACTATGCAGGTATGATTCCAAGTTTGCTATGCCCAGGTTAGTTCCCAATAGATGGCTGGGCTGGAGATGACGGGAGTATTCAGTATCATTGTCAAAGCAGATCAGTAACAGTCAGGCAATGTCAGGTCCAGAAATTAATATCATGAAGCACGATTAGGGTCAGGCTCAGGGGCGTAACTAAAGGCTCATGGGCCCCGATGCAAAGGTTCTTCTTGGGCTTCCCCACAAACTTTGCAGGGCCGATGGCCCGCAGCTTTCAGCTGCATCGCTTAGTCTCCTAAGTGATCCAACAATGCAGCACTAGCAGCCAGGGGCGTCACTAAGAACTTAAAACATCAGGGGGAATAGCCCCAATACATATGTGCACACATTGTTGGACCCTGTATCTAAGCCTAATGTAGGCTTAGATACAGGGTCCAGCAGACAGTATTCTTATGCAGTATAAGCTGGGGCCCTGTATCTAAGCCTAACACACGGTAGGCTTTAAAGGTTGTCCAGTCCCTAAACATTGATGGCCTATCCTCAGTATAGGCCATCAATAGCTGATGGGTCGGGGTCCCACTCCCGGGAGCCCCGCCAATCAGCTGTCTTGTAGGGGGTGCAGAGCTCGTACGAGTGCTGCTTCCCCTTCATTTCCCTCACTTGCTCACACTGTGAATCGCTGACACGTCTGTGAGAAAGTGACCGGAATGAGGGGGAAGTAGCACTCGTACGAGCGGCTGCAACCCCTTCAAAACAGCTGATTAGCGGGGGTCCCGGGTGTCTGACCCCAACCCATCAGCAAGACACTAAAAACTTACCTCCTCTTCGGCCGTAGGTCCTCACTCTATTAAATGTCGGGATGCTGTGCGCAGCGCATAGCATCGTGACGTTATGCGCTGCGCACACCACTGTGACGTCAGAACCTCCGATGCGCTGCAGGAAGAGGAGGGGTAAGTACTGTCAGTTACTATAGTAACAGGGGCCCATGTAGTTTATTACATAGGCCCCAGTTACTATAGTAACTTTTCATTGATGTGGTGCCGGGGGCTGCGGGCCTCCCGGGCTTCTGGGCCCGGTCGCAATTGCGACCGCTGTGACCCCTATAGCTATGCCACTCGTCAGGCTAGAGGTCGATGAATGGATTATCAGACGAAGCGGAGTCAAGACAAAGCCTGGTCAAACACAGGGATTTACAGGGAACAACAGAAGTAATGCCAGGAAACTCACCACTGCGGCGGAGAATCAAGCCCAGAATTCCAGGAGAAGTTCACTTTTAAGGTCTGCAGAATATGACGTCACACGCTGCGGCCGGGCCTCGATCCTGCAGCTGAGCCACACACTGTACGGAAAAGGGAGCCATGGTACTGCCTCTGGATGAGCCATCGAGCACATTGCGGCAAACATAAATCTTGATGTATGCCACTGTATATCATACCAAATGATCTTCCCAAACGTCTTTTGTAACATAGGGAACTCAACTACATTGAGAAGTAAGGTTCTACCATTAGTCTAAACTTTTTTTACTTTCAGAAAAATTAGACCATAGAACTCTTTGCAACCAGATGTTGTAAAAGGATTTTGGAGGCCTTCTGTGATATTTCAAGTTATCCGTGTGAAATTGTTTAACTGGTTCCCGACCGCTGGCTGTGTATTTACGGCCAGCGGTCAGGGTCCTTAAAACCTGCGCCATAGGCTATCTACGGCGCGGGTTTTAGCTTGCTGCCCGAGCGATCGGGCTGCTGAATGTCGGGTCTCCGGCAGTCAGTGATTGCCAGGGACCCTGAGGAGAAGATAGGAGCAGCTTTCGCTGCTTCTGTCTTCTCTGATCTATTTTACACAGCGCTCAATGCAGCGCCGCTGCCTCTATTGTTCCCGGTGATCATGTGATTGGTCACATGATCGCCGGGATGCCGTTAGTGGCAGACTGCTGCTGGGTCTTACTAGACCCAGCACAGCACTATTAGTGACTGATTTGCAGCCCCAGTTACAGTGGAGAAATATGGTGTAAAAGAAGAAATAAATAAAAATAAAGTCCCCCAAAGGTCTTTTCTGACCTTTGAGGGATAGACCATTGTAATAAAAAAATAAAAGTAAAATAAAGTGCAAAAATTTTTATAATAAATACACATAAAATACCCACCCCAAAAAAACGTTCCCCCCGCCAATCATTGTCGTAACGCTTACCCTAAAATAGACATGTTATATATTAAAATTTACGGTAGACCATGACGATCACAAATAAAAGGTCTATTTTAGGGTAAAACTATGTTATTACTAGAAAAAAATAGCTAAAAAGTAAAAAAGCTTATTTTTTACTTTTATTTTCAAACTTTAAGCCTAAAAAGTCTAAAATAGCAAAAATGATGTGTATAAAAATGATACAAAAATAAACCTGCATTGTCTACGGAAAAAAAAAACAACGCAAAAATCACGTTGCTCAACCAAAATATAAAAAAGGTTAACTAACATGTGCTAAAAAACGGTGTCTGGTCCTGAAGGATCAAAATAGCGCGGTCCTGAACCGGTTAACATTCATGATTGACCCAGGGAATTATTGCCATATTCGGAATAAAGATTTCATGAGGACAATTGGGAACTACCATACTGGGGTTTGACTTTTCCCTGCTCCGGACCAGTATTGCATGGTAATAAGTTTAGCTAGATGATCTTGTATACCACTCCAATAGATATTTCATACGTTCTATAAGTGTCTATTACACAATAACATTTCAACACATAGTGTGGGGTTTCAGAACTAATCAATTTGATATTTGTCTCTGAAAGCGTTAACGGTATGCCACACTTTGGTTCAGGAACTAGGGGAGACTGGGGTAACTCCATGGAAAAATATTCTATTTTTGTTCCTTTCATGTACAGATGAAAAACCCTTTTTGTGTGAAATACTGTGACAGTATGCATGTTACAAAATGGAAATTTCTTGAGGATAAATAAATAATTAAAAAAAAACAGATCAAAGAAGAGGACATTCCTCATGGGGTTTAGATTCAATCTCATTATATCACATTCTTTTTGGCCTTGATCCTTTTCATATGCTTATGGCAATCTGTATGTATTTATCATTTTACAGTGAGAACTAATTATAAATGTCACAGCTTTAATGGAAGAGACTTTAGCCCACTATTGCTCTCTAGATACTACATTTCCTCTCATTTCTATTGTTACATTAAAGGGGTCATTTTAAAATAATGATTAAAATAATTCATATTGCTTAAAATTTATTTTTGTTAATTGTTACCATATCCTGTAATTAGTTATTAAATATAATTTTATATCTACTTAATATAAAACAAAATAATATACAAATGATACCTCTAAAGTCTACGTGAGGTGCTGCTTAATGAAGCATAATGGTATGCTTTGGCACTTCGGCAGATGTCTAATACTGTATCTAAGACTAAAATAACTAGCAATTCAGATGTGAACAGGGTCAGACTGGCCCAACAGAGTACAAGAGGATCCTCCGGTGGGCCCGGCTCTGACTCAATAATGGGTCCCAAAGGTCCAGCAGAAGACAACTCGATTTATAGTTGAATTTGGAGACAATCACTTAGTACTATGGTCTATTTCATTTATGTTGATTCACAAATACCCATTTTGACTCAATTCACAAATACCCTTTTCGACCCAATATTACCATACAATTAAAGTGGACGTGTACATGTTCTGTTCTGGCCTTCACATTAATTTCCTCTGGTGGGCCCAAGGTGCTCCAGTACGACTCAGACTGCAAATAAAAAAGACAAAAGTGCCATGTCAAAGTAAGAAAACGGACAAATAGCACTAATAACAGAACATAACATGTTTTGATAAGAAGGAATCATGTACCATACAGTAGATGGAGAAAATGAACAAGAAGGAGAAAGATTTGGATGTGGAAAGACGTGAATGGAGAAATCTATTTTATTGGTTATTTTTTTTATTTTGTTGCTCCCATTACTCTCTATACAGTTCATTCACAGCAGTTATTTTTATCAGTGCTATTGAGTCTACTGGTCACTCAAATCACTGAAGTGTATCTGCAGGTACCTAGTAACACCAGGAAAATACTTTGTTTTGCCAGTCTCTCAGTTGAAGAAGTTCATTCTTCCCTCTTATCTCCACCCAATTATCTTTTATACTGATGCTAAGCTGACATGTTAGGTTGGCCATGGATGACCTGGTAAGATGGCCTGATATGACAACAGGGGGAGAATCAGTTTTTGTATATAGGAGTAAATGGATGGGAGTGCTCCTTGTTGTCCACCTCAGTAAATATAGTTTTTTTTCTTATATTTGTCCTATTCGTGAAGCTTACAAAATTAAAGGGGATCCACAGAGATACAGTTCTCTAACAACCTGTTGGTAATATATCGCCACACCAAGCCGACTAAATCATAGGCTTCTTCAGACATGTTTATGATGTTGCACATCACTTTCAACAACCATTAGATGGTCTTCTACAGCTTTACTTGTTCTTAAGTATCGGACTCTCTCAATGTGACAAAAAACAAATTTACTATTCAGTTTTTCAATTTCCCCCTATAACCCAAAAGCAAATAAATAAATATCATTCAAAGATAAAACTACTTTCATTTTCATATACCGTAGTTTTTATAAACTATACATATATGTACATCAATAATTACTATAGTCACCCTGTAATGTGGGTCTAGGTGGTGTACGGCCCTAATGGGTGTGTTGCAGAAGAGATGGTAGAAGAGATTAGAAGTGATGGCAAAATAAATCCTTACTAGGATTGGCGTTACCTCCCACCCAACAGGAATAAAACATCTCACACTTGAGAGTCACAGTCTCCTAGTACAATAATATCTTTCAGGCAGGTAAATAATGGCTGGTTGGCTCTCACTTATTAGACAGATTCAAGGGCACATCTCTCCCATACAGGGGCATGTCCTGAACAAATCTCCGGCTTAACATTAGGCCTCAGCTGATATGCTGCTCCGTTCCACTAACACTAACTCACGTGTCCTGCCTGTCACTCGCACTCAACACAGCGGCTCTCACAACACAGTGGCTCCTGGACCTTACAGACTTAGGCCTTCAGCTCGTGACATCTGCACCAACAGACGGCACCAAAGCAATTTAGTAACCAACAACATTTGCCTGTCCCGCCAAACTAAAGTGAACAATACAGTGCATACATAGAAAATATGTCGTCCTCCTCGTGAACACTGCTCCTTTGGGGGTACAGTTGGAGCAGCACATATTATATATAAGATATTATGCAGTGCTGAACAGAAGTTCTCATCACTCACTGTCCCCGATGGGGCTCACAGTCAATACCTGTAGGAGGATACTAGAGTACCCAAAAGAAACTTATGCAAACACGGGTCCAGAGGGTCCTGAACAGGGTACCTTCCTGCGTTAACTAAAAATTCCCTAATAGGGTATTTGAAAATATTTTTTTCTAAACCAAACAACCCTTTTAGAGATCACCGTAAGTTTTTTACATCTACTATAAAGACTATACATGATTAGAAGTCCCCCTTTATTACAAAAATGGCAATGAGGCACTTGGACAATAAAATATACTAATGTAGCTTAGTTAGGGTTTCAGTCAGAATTTTGAGGGGCACATTAAATATGTAAGATCTAGATGGAGTTGCCAAAAAATGTGTGCTATGGAACCAACATTTAACATGTATTGCCAGTATTTGGTAAAAAAAAAAAAAATTGCTGCATAACATTTGCCTTTCAGGTCTGAAGGAAACTGTCTGAAAGCCATTTGTAGGTTATAATACCAATCATATAGGTTGTGTTATATACCAATCATATAGGTTGTGTTATGTACCAATCATATAGGTTGTGTTATATACCAATCATATACGTTGTGTTATATACCAATCATATAGGTTGTGTTATATACCAATCATATAAGTTGTGTTATATACCAATCATATACGTTGTGTTATATACCAATCATATAGGTTGTGTTATATACCAATCATATAAGTTGTGTTATATACCAATCATATAGGTTGTGTTATATACCAATCATATAAGTTGTGTTATATACCAATCATATAGGTTGTGTTATATACCAATCTTATAGGTTGTGTTATCTTATTTTCCTAAAAATAGCTAAAACGTAGGAACCGGCCTCCGGCAGCCTTAAAGAAAATGAATAGAACGGTGGCTAAGCATGGGCAGCACCACTCCATTGATATGGGGCGCATCGGGACAGCCAGATAATCCAATTTTTTTGGATCAGTGGGGGTCCCAGACAGTTGTGGATAAATGATAAATATCGGTTCTGGGAAAACCCCTTTAACTCTAGGACTTTTAGTTGCTGGTGAGCCTTTTATGTTAGGGGGGCATGCTGTTCAACATTACACAGTACATGTCAGATAGGTACAACAGTCAACGCACATGCTTTGAAATAATTGAATCATTGGTTTCAAATGAAAAAATCAATGAGAAATCATTTTTCTGGCACTTAAGTGAATAGTGTAATAGTAAAGATTCATTTAATTAACTATGAGCCTTTCCACATAATGCACAAGTATCCCCGGCTTCCCTGCCTCCAGCAATTCCAGGAAAAGTGGATTGGAATTCATCTTAGGGAAAGAAAACCGGCATTAATATTTGAAGGCATTTAAACCCATTAGCAGGTCCTGTGAACATCACAGATCTGTTTTACATTGCTAATTGAGGCAATAATGACTAATAAGCCAATAGCTAGTAATGCCTTGCGTGTTTTATTATTTTAATTTACTGCAATTCCTGGAAATATGTAAATTTGTTGCTGAACAGTTGTAAAAATGCACAATAAACTGGAGACATTGAGATATTACTGACACTGTGTTAATAGGCTAGATCATTTTGATCATTATTTGCATGATATTTGTATATAAAAATGAATGAGTTCAGTTTATCCACCTTATTATACTAATACTAGGCCAAAAAACAAAAATGTCCAATTTTAGCATTTTATTGTGAGGTCATGTCATGGTTTTGTTGTGGTGATATGCAACGATATTCATAAATCACAGCAAAACCATGATAGAACCATTACATGTGGACTGAATCTCTAAAATGAATGCTAGATAAAAATAAAAACTTAGGCTTGGTTCACATCATGTTTGGGCATAATGGTTTGGTTGGACTGTTTAAAAATGTTCCACCAATCGCATGTGCCAGACGTATGCAGCTTGAATCCTATACAGTCGCAAACATGTGCCGTGGGAAAAATATTCCGGCCTGTAAATGTTTGTCTCATAGAGTTGTATTGAAAAGAGTAGTTGACTTCTTTTAATTACAGTTGAAGCAAAGATATTCCAATATATACCGGCCACCATACGACAAATGTACACTCTTTTGGCATACGTTTGGCTATTGATAGCCTATGGGCACAGAAGTGTCTAAAGGTGCACCAAATTTATCATCCAGCATAAGCCACTGCGATAAATTTGACATATCTAGTCTAATTCTAAGCTGTCTGAATTTAAGACAGTATTTGTAAGGCCCCATGCACACGACCGTGCCCGCAATCACGGCCCGCGATTGCGGGCACGGCCGGCCGCTGACTGACAGCCACATTTTCGGGCCGTGCTCCCATACAAAGTATGGGAGCACGGCCCGCAAAATGCAAAAGAACGGACATGTTCCATAATTCCCGGAACATTTCCACGGCACGGACACCCTTCCGTAGTGCTACGGAAAGGTGTCAGTGTTTAATGAAAGTGAATGGCTCCGTTTTTGCGGACCGCAATTGCGGTCCGCAAAAATGGAGGTTTTTTACGGTCGTGTGCATGGGGCCTAAGTCCGCTCCACTGGGGCAGATTTATTATTATTACTCTCCTAAACTTAAACAGATTAAAACTAGACCAGGCAGGCAAAAGACGCGCCAAATTTATCACAGTGGTACATGCTGATAATGAGTACATTTGGTACATCTTGCTTGACTTTTTCGACACTTTTCTTTTCATTATTTTAGCGCATTTTGGCACATTTCTTTGCCACACCCAATTTTCGCCAAACCACGCTCTCTTGTCTAGACACTGCTAAAAGTTTAAGGTCAACCAAAAATGTCTTACATGTCAAAAGTAGTACATCACAAAACATACCACATAAGAAATATTAATGTAAGTGGTCTGCAACCTGTGGCTATAGATTGGGGTATAGATTTTTTACTCCCACCCTTAAAATATCGTTACATACTGGGATTTAGTTTGTTTATCGTGTAGTCCATCAACGCTTGTCACTGCCTGGTGTCCACTTATCACACTGTGGGAAGCATCTCTGAATTTGAAACATATATACTGTTTTATGCTTTTCTGCTTCAATAAAGTTTAGACTTTTTATATTGCATTGGTGTCCTGTTGGCACATGCATGTTTTACCCTACATACAGTAAGTCTACACGGTATTGTCCGATGATTTGGATGGATATTGTGGTTGTTCACTGTTTCGGTTTATTATATTAGACAGACAGACAGACAGACAGACAGATAGATAGATAGATAGATAGATAGATAGATAGATAGATAGATAGATAGATAGATAGATAGATAGATAGATAGATAGATAGATAGATAGATATCTATCTATCTATGCGTGTCGACGATTCACAGTGAGCAAGAAGAAATGAAGGGGAAGCAGCGCCCCTTCAAAACAGCTATACGGCTTGGGTACCTGGAGTTGGACCCTGACCCGTCAGGTAATTTTGATTGGCGGGAAAACCCCTTTAATATTAGAATATAATACTTGTAGATACAACAGATCTTTGTAAATGGAGCCTGTATATTGGCACACGATTGTCCTATCATTCCATATTTCGATCCCTATGATTCTATGTTATTGAGGCTTAGGCCCTCCATATGACATCTTATGGTGCCCTTGTATAATAAAGCTGGTGAATCGGGGCATCAATGTATCACAATAAATGATGAATTGTAAACCATCTTGCTGATCAGAAAAACTGGAATTGGGGGAAAATCAATCAACCAATCTGCATGGATCATTTTAGGTGAGCAAGTCTACAAATATGTGAAGCATTCTGTATCTATATCTACTCTTAATACTAACTTCTCCCCATACATGACAGCTTCATACAGAAGAGTGTCATATGTCCCCAGTAGAGTCTTTATTAGCCTAAGGACCCATGCAAGAGCTCCAATGCGCATGTGTGCATAAACCCTCATACATATGCCATGCCGGAATAAAATCTACTGTACTAGCTACATATTTTTTATTATTTAAATCATGAATCATTCCTGGTATTATGTTGTAAAGGGGAAATAAACTTGCTATCTCTTTGTTTCATACAATAGAGGTAAAGATCATTGACAGTGTTAAATATTTTATTATCTTTTTACAATAATTGCATATCAATTGTATCATATCAAAAAGTGTTCAGTCAAATCGTCTCTGAAAATGAAAATATGTTGGGTAGATTCTTTCTTCTGATAGAGAAGCTTCCATCATAGAAGTCTCCCGGGAGATTGCACCAGCTGTTTATACTATAGCTCTATCATCATGAGGAATGTACAAGGCTGACCATCTTATATGGATTCATTGGTACCTACAATGTAAGACACAACTGGATGCTTTCCTGAAAATGTTTAAAAAAAATAATTATTTATATATATATATATATATATATATATATATATATATATATATATATATATATATATATATATGCATTAAAGCATAGAAATCCTGTAATATGGATTGGAACAGCTGGCAATGTAAATATATTTATTATGTGCTTGAAATAATATCAATATATAAGAAAGTAAAAAGATAACTGTTAGATAGATATAAGATAGATGATAGATAGATAGATAGATAGATAGATAGATAGATAGATAGATAGATAGATAGATAGATAGATAGATAGATAGATAGATAGATAGATAGATAGATAGATAGATAGATAGATAGATAGATAAATAGATCTCTCACTCTGGAGGACCAAGCAGAATCTTGATATCAATTAAAACTCTGCAATGCTTCATTTCACCTGTGGTGGCACTGCAGGAAAATGGAACACTTTTGAATTCCCCCACAGATTACAGATTATTGCTTTGGGTCTCAACAGCAGAACAAAAAGAGTGTATAACCCCTTTAGTGAATATTTACGGCTGGAATCAAGTTATTAAAAACTCGTACCACCATGTAAAAAGTAACTGACAATCATTGCTGCCTTAAGTGGTGCAACCATTAGGTTTAAAGATGTAGTATGCTTCACCATTAATATTCAGTTCTATATTCTTCTGAAATGTTTGGCTCCTCGGTCCCAGAGACTTATAAATAACCATTTTCAGATCTAGCGTAGTCGACTACGCTATTGATTCCATCAAAACGACAGAACTCTTGCACAACTGACACAAACGGAAACCATTTGCATCAGATCCGTCTACATTGATCAATGATGATGGAAACCGAAACCTATGGCTTCCGTTTGTGTCTGTCAGGGCTCCGTTCCGACGGGAAGCTCAGATGTTAGCTGTTCCTTTGTGCATTGAGATAAGTTGCTGAGAAGCAAAAGATAAGTTTAACTGCAGTTCTATGGAAAAACCACAGCAGAATTGTGACATTGCTACATTTGTAGGTATATGAAGCAAAATCTAAAGTTTACTTGTAAGATACAGTCCCAGAAAATACTATATGAAAGTGGATTTCCCTCTATTTTTCTATCTTTCTTTGTTCGTTGCATTGTCCCAATGATAAGAGATGCCCCGGGTGTCCAGTATTTTTTCCTTTTTCACAAGTGGAACATTTTATATTGACCTTGGAACCAGAAAATTGTTAATGATGTATTTTATACCTGTTATTAGACCTCATAAGTAGCAAGAGTGACAGAAAAGTATACAGTTGTGACTAGGGAAGGGACGGACCAGATGTCAGATTGGCACAGCTATTCATTAAATTATTCTCGAATCTCTTCAATATAATAATTACATTAATTTGCTTGATTGAGTAGCTGACACCTTATAACGAGAGTCTTACTTGAATACATTCCAATACAGTTTTTAACCTTTAATGTTATTACATGGATTGTCCATTATCAAATGTCCAGAATTTCAGTTCAATAGGCTTGAACCTGGAGACCTGTAGTCCCTATTTTTATAGGACAGCTTTACAGTGTGATATGAATAACATAATATCTTAATGTAATTCTCAAATGTTCTCTTTCTATAGCTAAGTGTCATTGCTCTTAAAGGCGTTGTCTCATAAAGACAACTTCTATCCATATCCACTATTAGGGCACATAGACGTCATAGAGAGAGGTCCCTTAATCGGGATGAACCAGGGAGTCGAGCCATTAAGAGTAGATCCTGCAGACCGTCCCTATCCAAGTATTAATGTGAATGGCTATCCTGTAATAGCACAGTAAAGCAAGAATAATTTATCCCCAAGAGTTCCAGGAGCCAGACCCATGGAGATCAGCTGATCGCTGGGGCAGCTAACTTTATTGAAGGGGCTATTTTCATAAGACAAAATTGCAGTCATTATTATAACACAGTATGCCTAGCTTCATATGTATGTTGCAAAATCTATAGGTATGTATAGGTATCTGCTGAGCATTAGAGCCATGGGCATAGCTATATGGGTAAAGAGGTAGAAGTCGAGGGTGCCCAATGGCCCCTCTGACTTATTTGATGACACGAGTAAATTTCACGTGGTAGGTTGGCACCCCTGTTACAGATTGTGCACTGTGGCCCAGGAGCTTTAAAGTCTATGTACACCTTTGAAAAGCAACATTTAAAAAAATATTAAAAAGGTGTATCAGTGTGTTTTGTGTAATTTTGTAAATACATTTTATTAAGAATTAGTTTTGCTTTAGCTGCTCTGTATACTCTATACAGAGCAGCAGTATCTAGTACTTTTCACTGAATCCGTCAGTCCCATGGCTCTGACGGTTTCAGTGACAACGGGTCCTGCGTGTCTGTGACTCGCAGGATCCACCTGTAAACTCTCATATCTAAGTTGTGAAATTAGATATGACAGTTTACAGGCGGATCCTGCGTCACGTGTCAGAGACACGCAGGACCAGCCGACACTGAACCTGTCAGATCCGCGGGACTGACGGATTCAGTGAATAACGCTAGATACAGCTGCTCTGTATAGAGAATACAGAGCAGCTGTATCTCCAAAAGTAAAACTAATTTTCTAAAAAGTATTTACAAAGTTACACAAAACACACTGATATACCCTTTTATTTTTTAAATGTTGCCTTTCAAAGGTTTAATTAGCCTTTTAGTTACGACTGTGATTAGAGTGGTGGCGTTCAAACGAGCGTGTCTGACTTGCATCCGCAAGAAAAGTACCGTTGTTCATGCACATGAATGTCTGTGTTGCGTCCGTGTTGTTTCCGTACGTCATCCGTTTTGCTCATCCATGTTTCTACTCTGCAAGCACTTCCCGGTTTTCCCTACATGGATGTCGCCCACGTGATCTTTACACACCCATAGACTTCAATAGGCAAGTCTGATCCGCAAAAACAGACCAGAATAGGACATGCAGTGAGTTTCCCGCAACGGACACCTGCTCCGTGAAAAAACACGGATGTGTGAATAGCCCCATTGAATTACATTGGTCTGTGTGCTGTCAGTTATTTAAATAGACAGTACACTGACAAAAAAGACGTTTATGTGAATAAGGCCTGACTTTCACACAGAAGCTCCTGACTTGAATACCTTAAAAATGACATTTTATTACTTTATGTACATAATACAATTTATAGAGAAATCTCAAACAAGTGATCTATAGAATAAATTCCGTCTGGGGTTGAATAATGGAATCTGCAGATAGAGCTATATAGGCTATGTGATAATTCACAGTGCTTGCAACAGTAGCCAGAAATGGCACTCGGCACAGCAGGGTCTAGTTATGCAGTGTTCATGCCGTATTTCCAGTGCCACCCACTGAGCGCACCCCATAAATTAACTGAAGCTGATGCAAATGCATAAAAAAATATAACCAAGAGGTCAGTTCAACAGTCTATGAATACATCTTAAAAGCCTGGAAGACATGACAGTTTGTATCTGGAACCTCCACGCTCCTCATTTTCTGAGGAAAAGCTTTAGATCAGAGACGAGACATCATCTGCTGAAAGACTTGTTAAATATGACTTTCTATTTCCTCACATGGCCGCCCCGGCTGTATGCTCTACAATTGTACAGCGATTCCCCACACCAAGAACGGCTTTATAGTCAGCAGTCGTTTTATTTTACCTTTCATGAGGTGAACTGTAACCTCCACAGACTTTGATGTTGATTTTCTTTTAAAAAACGCCATGTTCGCCTTGATATTTTAGTGGTGACCGTTTTAACCTCTCTGCAAATGAGCAATGCGGAAAATACAGTTTTCAATAGTACAAAGTGACTGTTTTGGATCCACTTGTATTAATGTTTCTGGGTATTTTTATTATCTGGTTTATGTCGTTTTCAGTGTAATAGAATTACTTTTATCTAATGGAGAAATGTAAATACTATTTATTGGGGTAACTGGTCCTGGATCTTTATGGAAGGGGGTCCCACGCTTAGGAAAAAGTGGGGCCCTTGCTCTGGCAGACTTGACTGCCCAAGTAATACGACATTTCCATAGTGGTCACTAAAGGGAAAATGTAATGCCAGAAGGGGATTCCCCTGGTGTTATCAGCTGATCCCCGGGAGTAAGAGAAGCCACACCCACTGTCATCAGTGGACCAGCTTCTATTTAATGAGACAGCTCCCTTAAAGGGAAGGTGTCACGAAATAAAAAAATTTTTTATATATAATATTGCTTTTAGTATGATATTAAAATACATTTTATTCATTTGTGTTCTTGTGTTGTACATTTAACTTTTTTCTTACTTTTACTTCTCTATGGGGGCTGCCATTTTTTTCCCATCTCTGTATGTGTTAATTAATGACACAAACAGAGATGGAGTATGGCACATACATCCCCATAGAGAATGAAAACGGGAGCCGTTCCATTCACTATAGTGTACACCGTCTGTGTGGGAACGGCGCATGCGCCACCCCGACACAGACCAAAAGGAAGGTCTTTGGCAGAGCAAAATCCGGCGCCATTTTCATGTGGACCAGAAGCCGCGCCCGGACAGTAAGATGACGACTTCCGGTCGCGGCTTCCAGCCATATGTTCAAGGCAGCGAAGATTTAAGGTATAGGAGCGGAGGTGGCAGCGGCGGCAGGAGCAGGCAAGTTATGTTTGTGTATGTGATGTGTGTATTATGTTAGTGTTATACTGTCTTATTACCACTGTATCTAATCCTCCTACACTGTGCATTCGCTCAGAAAATGGCGACACACAGTGTAGGAGGTTTGAAGATTCAACCCCCTTCTTCTCCTGGCACTAGCCAGAATAAGGGAGGGGGGATTGTGTGAGGACACTAGAACGAGTGTGTCTACCCCAAATTTTCCAACCTATGGGACTCCTGTCAATCTAGAGAACGAAGAAAAATAAGTTCCTTTGGTAGTTTCATTGCGCCGCATGTCTCCTGTCCACTTGCTGTGCATTGAACTGTAAAGCCAAATGCACACAATGCATCTTACATGCGGATTTGCCGCGTGGATTTCCCTGCGGCATATCCGCAGCTTAATACAGTACCAGCAAATTACATGAGATTTCAAGCCAAGTAATCATGTCTATACGTTACAGAATTTTTCTGCACGTAAATTGACATGCAGTGCGAATTTATAATCCGCAGCAGGTCAATTTGTTATGAGTTTCCGCCTCAGAATTGAATCTGACAAGTTTATTAAAAAAAAACGCACCACAATCTGCTGCAAAAACCGCACCTATTTTCGCATCAAAATGTAAAATTCTCACCTAAAAATGCATAACAAAACGCACCATCAAGTGCGGAATTACCTGCGTTTATCGTGCAGTCCTAAGGATATGTTCACACAGGCTATTTTCAGACGTTTTTCGGGCCATAAACGCCCTGAAAAACGGCTAAAAATGCGGGGTGTTTTTTACACGGCCGTTTTTAAAAAGTGCATATCACTTCTTGAGACGTTTTTGGAGCCTTTTTCATTGACTCAATAGAAAAACAGCTCCAAAAACGGCCGCAAAAAACGCAGGTTGATTAAAAAAAACGGCTGCAAATCAGGAGCTGTTTTCCCTTGAAAACAGCTCCGTATTTCAGTCGGTTTTTGTTAAGCGTGTGAACATACCCTAACAGTTGAACCCCCACTAGTCAGGAAGTGATGACATATTCTAGCGATATGCCATCATATTATCTGGTAGAAAAAAAATTATATAGTGCAATAGTAAGAATAACCGGAAAGTCATTTTTCAATTTTGTAGTATATGTTCTCACACTGGACAGCAGCCAAGGGCTTCCCGCATTGCAATGAAAACACAAGTAATGGCTGCTGTAATATTCTCAGCCTGGAATGTGGGGAAATCAGAATTCCCAAACTCTCGATAACAGAGGCGAATACAAATCGGGGTGGCGTCATTCTTGACCATTTTCTTGTCTATACTAAGGGAGCTTGAAATAAATGTAAAAATAATGGAACAGAATAACGCCAGCGTGAACAGAGACGTATTTCTGCAAAAAAAAATGAAACAAATAGATGCTACTATAAAAATCCAACAAAATATAATGTTTCCCATACTATGAACACTACTGGGAACCTTTAACAATGTTTTTCTATTGGATTTATTCAAAGTGTGGCAAATAAAACCTCCATGTGAAATGAAAGACATATGTAGGTATGTACAGTCCTATAGGCACTGCAGCTCTGGATCACTACAAAAAACGTCTGAAAATACGGAGCTGTTTTGAAGGGAAAACAGCCCCTGATTTTCAGACGGTTTCTGAGCAACTCGCGTTTTTCGTTGCGTTTTTCGCTGCGTTTTCACAGCGTTTTTTTACGGCCATTTTTGGAGCTGTTTTCATTGGAGTCTATGAGAAAACGGCTCCAAAAACGTTCCAAGAAGTGTCCTGCACTTCTTTTGAAGAGGCTGTTATTTTACGCGCCGTCTTTTGACACCGACGCGTAAAATGACAGCTCGTCGGCACAGAACATCGTAAAGCCCATTGAAAGTAATGGGCAGATGTTTGCCGACGTATTGCAGCCGTTTTTTCAGATGTAATTCGAGTCGTAAAACGCCTCCATTACGTCTGAAAATAGGTTGTGTGAACCCAGCCTTAGGATGTACGAAGCCATAATATGGCCATGAGGGCAGCATATAGTATGATCCGATATTTATTGTCGCTGCGCCTATAGGAAAGAAGGACTAATAAAATGAATACAGAATCACAAATAACACAACTCTTTGGCAATGATTATAGATTTTGGAGACTTCTTTGTGTAATTGGTTAAGATTGATTTGGATGCTGAATACCACCCATAATTTTTATAGCACGGGGGTCAGACGGGCAGCTGCAGTAAGAGCTCAGCTAATTATGAGAATTCACTGTTCGTTAATAGAATCCCTCTCCTCGAGCAGCAGCTGTGTGTTTGCTCACGCAGATTATTAATTCCAGCCTTGCCTCAGCTGTGAGTGCGGGCTACATGGAAGGCCATCCTCTGATAGAAGTGTCACTTATCATCACCCAATCACTGCTCTCACCAAAAGAATAAAATACAGCGAGCGAAAAAATGAAATAAAAATATGTAGACTACTTTCTAATCGCAGGTGTATAAAGATTTTGCATCTACTTTGCAATTCAACCTTTCAATCCTTAACAATTAAATAGCAATTTTGGAAGTCATTAATCTGTAGGCAACCTTGTGAGATCTAATTCATACCTGTCAGCAGCAAAGGACAGCGGCTAATATGAAAGTAATTGCAATAGAAATCTGCTTTCCCGCTTGATAACGCGTTTTACCTAGAGACCTTGCCGATTGCGTTGTCAGAACATGTGCTGAATTTTACCATCTACGAGTGATTAACCCTTGCACTAAGAAGCGTGCCTCCTAATGTACATTCTTCCATATTTTTTTTTTCTCCGTAACAGACATAACTAAGAAACCGCTGAATAACTTTTTAAGAATTGAACCAAAGAGGAAAACTAATGAATTGATATTTACAGGACTGGTGACCTTTTGATTTTAGGTAAAAGATGCTCTTTGGGTCATGTTCAGATGTCGCAGTTTTTTTTAAAATGTTTTCATTGCAGATTCATACATATGAATGAGGACTTCAAAACTTCATTCACGCGTAGTAGATTTTTCTGCTACAGATTTTAGGGGATTCTGCGGAGTTGCCGTGGATTTTGCAATGCTATCTACATAGAGTTTCTTAGTTCATGCCGTATCAAAATAGCAATGCAAAGCCAGGTCAGTAAACCATATAGTTTAATCAAATTTTATATAGAATAAAAAGGCTTAGAAGACCTCAGGTTGATAGTGGGGCTTAGTCACAGTTCTGTGTCGAACCACAACAATCCAACAACAGCTGCAACATAAGTAAAAGAATACCAAAGCCAATAAGCAAGGGAGGGAAACATCATGCCAGAGAAACGGCGCCCCAATCCTACAACTAGGTCCCCGCGGCTCCTTCATAATACCACAAGATTCTATTAGGAACTTTCCATAAAGAAGCACTCCAGCCAAAACACAGTTTTCCATCACGGCACCTCCGACCTGATTCTGTATTAAAGGGGTTTTCCAAAAATCCTAAATTATCACCTATCCACATGGGCAGCTAGAAGCAGTACCATTTCTGCCTGCTGGGAGGATAGTGTCATTATTCTTCCCTCTATATTCTCCTAAATAAGCTAGGAGACCATCAGTATAATGTTTGGGAGGCTGAGCCGTGATTTTCTCCATTATAACTATATGACAAGAGCCTGTCTAATCATCAGCAGTAACTGTGATGGGAGTTTATGCCGTTGCCACCACTCGTAGGGAACTTGTGTGGAACAGTCCATGTAATTTAACAATACAGGAAGTTCTGGTGACCCCTCGAAAGACGTGTAATGTACAGGGAGTCACTATGAGATCATGTGACCTACGGAAGAGAATTATTTTAAATAAAAAGGAATAACGAAATAAGATAATACGAGCTGAGTCATGTATGTTGAGTGAATAATTATATAATGAAAGAATTTTTTTTTTCCGGAGTGCTTCTTTAAGGTATTACTAACCTATATGCAGTAGGGGGCCTACCAGGATTTAATAACCTCCCGCGGTCCATACAGGATAATTAGTTAACCCTTGCATTCATGTGTGTTCTTTAATTGAGTAATTAGTTATCTCCACTGGGGCAGTGGCTTATGTGCTTGAAATCATAACCTCTTAATATGTTGTAGGTCAAGGAAGAAGATAAGAAAGAGAAGGTAAAGGAGAAGAAAGAAGAAGATAACAAAGAGAAGGTAAAGGAGAAGAAAGAAGAAGATAACAAAGAGAAGGTAAAGGAGAAGAAAGAAGAAGATAACAAAGAGAAGGTAAAGGAGAAGAAAGAAGAAGATAAGAAAGAGAAGGTAAAGGAGAAGAAAGAAGAAAGAAGAAGAAAACTCAGCTATTAACTGCACACTTTCAGAAATATTCACCAGTTTTCTTTGTTCAGTGGGGCTAAAGTCATCACGGCTAGCTAATTGTTCTGTGTAAGTGTGAATCTGCCCATCTGTGGTAGGAAAATTAGAGTGTAAGCTCCAGTGGGGCAAGAGACATGCAGATGAATAAATTATCTGTAATGGGGATCATATACAACAAGATACTCTATATTAATAACATAAATATATGTTCATTCATAGAAAGCATTGAGCCAATCTTTAGCCTTCAGACATCACAACACCATTCTGCGCTATTACCACATCATTTAATACTACCGATAAAGTATATTTTATTTTAGAAGAGAACGTCTTTGCAGTAGAGAGGTTTGTTTTATCACCAGAGCCCGCAGAAACATCTGTTAGGCGCAATTTCCCCTGGGTGGCGGTAGAATATGTGACGTTCGCTTCACAGGTGTAAAGGACTCATTATTCAGGTATGTCAAGAAGTGCTCCAAGTATTCCCCGTGGATCTCTGAAGCCAAATCAAATGATCATAATTCAGTATGAAAAATCAAGTCATGTAAAACTTCTTCCACTTGGGTGTAATGTCTTAGAAAGACGTTATTGTTTCTTCTTCCTCTATTGGGTTGAACGTTTCATTTATCCCTCAAACATAAGATGTGACTGTATGTTATGGTGCCGTGTAGTTCAATGTATCACAGAGTTTTATATATGATTACATGTACGTGATATTTTTATTTTGTTTAATATCGATGGTCACTAATTTAGTATTTGGCAGCATAAGTTTTGAATCTAGAACAATCCAAAAACCATTTAAAGAGGCTCTGTCACCAGATTTTGCAACCCCTATCTCCTATTGCAGCAGATCGGCGCTGCAATGTAGATTACAGTAACGTTTTTATTTTTAAAAAAACGAGCATTTTTGGCCAAGTTATGACCATTTTTGCAGTTATGCAAATGAGGCTTGCAAAAGTCCAAGTGGGTGTGTTTAAAAGTAAAAGTCCAACTGGGCGTGTATTATGTGCGTACATCGGGGCGTTTTTAATACTTTTACTAGCTGGGCGTTCTGATGAGAAGTATCATCCACTTCTCTTCAGAACGCCCAGCTTCTGACAGTGCAGACACAGCCGTGTTCTCGAGAGATCACACTGTGACGTCACTCACAGGTCCTGCATCGTGTCAGACGAGCGAGGACACATCGGCACCAGAGGCTACAGTTGATTCTACAGCAGCATCGGCGTTTGCAGGTAAATCGATGTAGCTACTTACCTGCAAACGCCGATGCTGCTGCAGAATCATCTGTAGCCTCTGGTGCCGATGTGTCCTCGCTCGTCTGACACGATGCAGGACCTGTGAGTGACGTCACAGCGTGATCTCTCGAGAACACTGCTGTGTCTGCACTGCCAGAAGCTGGGCGTTCTGAAGAGAAGTGGATGATACTTCTCGTCAGAACGCCCAGCTAGTAAAAGTAGTAAAAACGCCCCGATGTACGCACATAATACACGCCCAGTTGGACTTTTACTTTTAAACACACCCACTTGGACTTTTGCAAGCCTCATTTGCATAACTACAAAAATGGTCATAACTTGGCCAAAAATGCTCGTTTTTTAAAAATAAAAACGTTACTGTAATCTACATTGCAGCGCCGATCTGCTGCAATAGCAGATAGGGGTTGCAAAATCTGGTGACAGAGCCTCTTTAAAGAGGCTCTGTCACCAGATTCTCAAATCCCTATCTCCTATTGCATGTGATCGGCGCTGCAATGTAGATAACAGTAACGTTTTTTGTTTTTTTTAAACGTTCATTTTTGGCCAAGTTATGAGCTATTTTATATATATGCAAATGAGGTTTGAAATGGACAACTGGGCGTTTTTTTTTCGTTATGTCCAACTGGGCGTGTATTGTGTTTTTAACTGGGCGTGTTTATGTGTATGACGCTGACCAATCAGTGACCAGTCAGCATCATACACTCATCTCCAATGATTTACACAGCAGCGATGTGCAGCCGCATACACAGAGATTAACGTTAATCAAGTGTCCTGATAATGAATACACATGAAATCCAGCCTGGACGTCATGTGTATTCAGAATCCTGACACTTCTGAATCTTTTCTGTGAGATTTCCAGCAAGTGAATCTCGCGAGATTTCGTTTCCCTTGCTGGAAATCTCAAAGAAAAGAGTCAGAAGTGTCAGGATTCTGAATACACATGACGTCCAGGCTGGATTTCATGTGTATTCCTTATCAGGACACTTGATTAACGTTAATCTCTGTGTATGCGGCTGCACATTGCTGCTGTGTAAATCAATGGAGATGAGTGTATGATGCTGACTGGTCACTGATTGGTCAGCGTCATACACATAAACACGCCCAGTTAAAAACATAATACACGCCCAGTTGAACATAACAGAAAAAAAAAGTTCAGTTGTCCATTTCAAACCTCATTTGCATATATATAAAATAGCTCATAACTTGGCCAAAAATGAACGTTTTTAAAAAACAACAAAACGTTACTGTTCTCTACATTGCAGCGCCGATCACATGCAATAGGAGATAGGGATTTGAAAATCTGGTGACAGAGCCTCTTTAAAGTAGAAAAAAACAACAAATCAAATAAAACTTCTATAACTAAATAAAATACATTTCGAGTGTTCACAGAACCTTTATAATATAGTTGTCACTCTAAGAGAGATGAACTAAGCAAAATGCACAAGAATTCCGGCAGAAATTGTGCCAGAAAAGTGGAGTACATAATGGGCGTCAAATTTATTATATGTTTTAGACACTTTTTGCACCGTCTTTGACAGTTTTAATAAGTATCTAGAAAAATGCAATACATTTATTAATGGTATGCAACATTTGTTTAGGGCAGAATACTGGAGTAAAGTACACCAGTAAGGAGGTGGCTTAAGGAAGATCAAATTGTCTAACATGGGAAATTGCATTTTTCCAATACTAGAAATTAATATTAATATTAATAAAATAGAGCCTACAGTTATGAGGAGGGAGGCAAAAATTAAAGAATTCTTCTGAGGTATTTCCTCTCAGATATTTATGGCACATCCACATATGGGACCCACCTCCCCTGACCCCTGACCCCTGATCCACCAGGCAAAACCACTATACCAATCCACAGATGGAATGGAGAGATGTCCGTGTAATTGCGCAGCCTCCTCCACTCTAGTCTATGGGAGTTACAGAAAGTTGTTAAGTAAAAAACACATCAGTTAGATAAAAAGTTGGTCACCCCCAGCTCCCTACTACTGCAGGATTTTGATAATCGGGCATAAAAAAAAAAACAGAATTCAGAACTGGGTCTATCGCTGGCCCTTTTTTCCATTCCGTGGCAGTAACCACGCAGGATCTGCAAAAGAGTGTGAAGATCAATCATCTCCCGCGAGAATTATCCTTTGTTGTTAAAGATGTTCTCTCACTTAGACATCTACATATCACATGACAGGTCGTCGGGCGATGAGGAATGCAGGAAAAATAAGTCATTATAGGATGCTCTTAAAATCAATGGGTTATGGATGAGCCGGTTCTCCAAACCACTCCCCTTTTTGCCAAACACAGGCAATCCCATTCAAAACCGCACCAAACTGCGCTGGGTAAACCTGAGGAAGCCCCAACGGTCCCTCTACCCCGTATGAAGAGACCAATACTACACATGACGTGTGATAACTGGGGGACTCTGTTACAGGTTTTGCATTTGGAGATTTAGGTTGCACCTCTGCTTGCCAGCACTGAATTAAGCATTTACACATCAATGTGTATAGGTTTAAACAATATCGCTTTTACTATAGTGTGTCTTACTGCTTCGTCTAACATCCATAGATTTCCTACATTAAGAATAATTTTGAATAATTAATACCACCGGTACAGAAAAAGTTTATTTTCTATGAAAAATGTGAGGTAAGTGATTGTAATTGATGTGCAGGGAGCGTCAGTATCAGACGTACATGCATTACCACCACTGTATGCAATTATCTACTCAGCCTGTACCCATTAGCATTATTTTCCTTTTGATCTGTAAGTATTTAGAGCCATTAGAAAATAATCTAAAGTGTACCATTTGCTGAATAAATTTTAATGTCATGGCACCGGCTTTTTATTTTTATTTTCATTAATGGCCTATAAATTATGACTGTCCTATGGAAAGAGGCAGGAGGATGGTTATGGAGAAATGGAATGGAAAGAAAATGATCTTGAAAAGGTCATATCTCCTGTCAGAGCGTCTTTATGCACAATTAAAACCAGCCTTGAAAGGGGCTCGATAATCAGTATGATGAATATGCATTATGGAGTAAGAGCAAAGTGAATGTGCCACATGGAAATGGGACTATTCTATGTGATATTAGTCATTAGTCCAGTAGATATTTGTCTTGTAAGTAAATATCTATCTATCTATCTATCTATCTATCTATCTATCTATCTATCTATCTATCTATCTATCTATCTATCTATCTATCTATCTATCTATCTATCTATCTATCTATCTATCTATCATATATCTATTTATCTATCTATCTATCTATCTATCTATCTATCTATCTATCTATCTATCTATCTATCTATCTATCTATCTATCTATCTATCTATCTATCTATCTATCTATCTATCTAATATCTATCTATCTAATATCTATCTATCTATCTATCTATCTATCTATCTATCTATCTATCTATCTATCTATCTATCTATCTATCTATCTATCTATCTATCTTTCTATCTATCTATCTATCTATCATCTATCTATCTATCTATCTATCTATCTATCTATCTATCTATCTATCTATCTATCTATCTATCTATCTATCTATCTATCTATCTATCTATCCATCTCTCCATCCATCTATCTATTTATCTATCTATCTATCTATCTATCTATCTATCTATCTATCTATCTATCTATCTATCTATCTATCTATCTATCTATCTATCTATCTATCTATCTATCTATCTATCTATCTATCTATCTATCTATCTATCTGTCCATCCATCTATCTATCTCTCTACAATTATCTATGCATGGGGCTCAATGGGAAATATCCTGAAATAGCACCTGTAATTACAATATTGTTTTTGCATGAATTCCTTCCAGAAATCCAAAAATGAATGCCTAAATTAAACTTTTGTCTTTGTTGACTGCTTGAGCAATGAAATGAGACATTTTTTCTGGGCCCCTGATACTACTTGGCCTCCTAGCAGTTGAATAGTCTGCTGTGACCGGGCTCCCCTCATATATGAAATCTATCAGGAGAATCCTTATTAATGCTACCACTTTGACCCTTACAATATTGAACTTTGTTAGAAAATAAATATTGCAAAGCTGAGACTGCTAAAAATCTGTTCTCTGCAGTTTAGAATACTAGAATGAGAATCTAAGCTTTGATTAGCAGCTACTAAACATGACCTTTGAGGTGCACTGGGCAGGGACCCGAACACGTAAGATCAATGCATATAACTATTTGTGCTGCATCAATAATATTTCATACACCAGTTTAAACTCAGTTTTCTACAGGCTATGCAATGATTGGGTTTCCTTCTTTGTATAAGTAAAGTCAATATTTTTTCTAGTTTTATTTTATGATTTTATATTTTGAGGACTAAGAACAATGGAATTAACTTACGTTGAGTGTCACAGGATTACCCAACAGACGCAAAAATGCTCACAACATAAACCATACCTCCCAACTTTCAAGTATCACAAAGAGGGACATGCCTCTAATCCCACCCAATCCCTGTCCATACACACCTGGTTCAGCCCACACAGTATCATGCTCCCATAGTGCCTCCCACACAGCATAATACCAAATAACTGCTCCCACACAGTATAATGCCCCTATAGTTGCCACCACACAGTATAATGCCCCCATAGCTGCCACCATACAGTATACTGCCCCATATATGCATCCATACAGTATAAATCCAACACAGATGCCCCCCATACAGTATAATGCCCACACAGATGCTCCCATACAGTATAATGCCCACACAGAGTCTCCCATGCAGTATAATGCCCAAACAAATTCCCCCATACAGCATAATACCCCCATAGCGCTGCGCTTCTTCTATTGAAGTGCCTTTCATATACTATAGACAGGACAGCAGCAGAGCGCATCACATTCTCTTCCCTACGCTCCGCTTCTGCCGGCTACAGTAGTGTAGAGAGGGAGAAGAGGGGACAGGGAGCCGCCGGACCTGCGCTTCTTCTAGGGAAGTTCCTTTCATATACTAGAGACCAGACAGCAGCAGAGCTGTCATTCTCTTTCCTGCGCTCCGCTGCTGCCAGTTACAGTAGTGTATAGAGGAAGAAGAGGGGACAGGGAGCCGCCGGACCTGCGCTTCTTCTAGGGAAGCTCCTTTCATATACTAGAGACCGGACAGCAGCAGAGTGCATCACATTCTCTTCCCTGCGCTCTGCTACTCTATAGAGAACTGTACAGTATATAGAGAGACCTTCCTGATGTCATGATGGGGGCGTGCACATCTGACGTCAGGATGGGGGCTCTGCCTATCTGTACTCACAGGCAGCAGAGTCTGTACACCAATACATTCAAACGGCGTACGCATTTCTGCTAGCAACAGGAAATATACAAGAAATAAAATGTAGTAGAAAAGTATCCATGGCAATTTAAAACACATATAACACAAAAAGGAGCCCAAATTCATTAATAAAGTATACTACCGTTCAAAAGTTTGGGGTCACCCAGACAATTTTGTGTTTTCCATGAAAACTCACACTTATATTTATCAAATGAGTTGCAAAATGACTAGAAAATATAGTCAAGACATTGGCAAGGTTAGAAATAATGATTTTTATTTGAAATAATAGTTTTCTCCTTCAAACTTTGCTTTCGTCAAAGAATGCTCCATTTGCAGCAATTATAGCATTGCAGACCTTTGGCATTCTAGCTGTTAATTTGCTGAGGTAATCGGGAGAAATGTCACCCCATGCCTCCAGAAGGCCCACCCACAAGTTGGATTGGCTTGATGGGCACTTCTTGCATACCATACGGTCAAGCTGCTCCCACAACAGCTCTATGGGGTTGAGATCTGGTGACTGCGCTGGCCACTCCATTACAGATAGAATACCAGCTGCCTGCTTCTTCCCTAAATAGTTCTTGCATCATTTGGAGGTGTGCTTTGGGTCATTGTCCTGTTGTAGGATGAAATTGGCTCCAATCAAGCGCTGTCCACAGGGTATGGCATGGCGTTGCAAACTGGAGTGATAGCCTTCCTTATTCAAAATCCCTTTTACCTTGTACAAATCTCCCACTTTACCAGCACCAAAGCAACCCCAGACCATCACATTACCTCCACCATGCTTGACAGATGGCGTCAGGCACTCTTCCAGCATCTTTTAAGTTGTTCTGCGTCTCACAAATGTTCTTCTGTGTGATCCAAACACCTCAAACTTCGATTCGTCTGTCCATAACACTTTTTCCAATCTTCCTCTGTCCAATGTCTGTGTGCTTTTGCCCATATTAATCTTTTCCTTTTATTAGCCAGTGTCAGATATGGCTTTTTCTTTGCCACTCTGCCCTGAAGGCCAGCATCCTGGAGTTGCCTCTTCACTGTAGACGTTGACACTGGCGTTTTGCGGGTACTATTTAATGAAGTTGCCAGTTGAGGGCCTGTGAGGCGTCTATTTCTCAAACTAGAGACTCTAATGTACTTGTCTTGTTGCTCAGTTGTGCAGCGGGGCCTCCTACTTCTCTTTCTACTCTGGTTAGAGCCTGTTTGTGCTGTCCTCTGAAGGGAGTAGTACACACCGTTGTAGGAAATCTTCAGTTTCTTGGCAATTTCTCGCATGGAATAGCCTACATTTCTAAGAACAAGAATAGACTGTCGAGTTTCACATGAAAGTTCTCTTTTTATAGCCATTTGGAGAGTTTAATCGAACCCACAAATGTAATGCTCCAGATTCTCAACTAGCTCAAAGGAAGGTCAGTTTTATAGCTCCTCTAAACAGCAAAACGGTTTACAGCGGTGCTAACATAATTGCACAAGAGTTTTCAAGTGTTTTCTAATCATCCATTAGCCTTCTAACACAGTTAGCAAACACAATGTACCATTAGAACACTGGAGTGATGGTTGCTGGAAATGGGCCTCTATACACCTATGTAGATATTGCATTAAAAACCAGACGTTTGCAGCTAGAATAGTCATTTAGCACATTAACAATGTATAGAGTGTATTTCTGATTAATGTAATGTTATCTTCATTGAATAAAGCTGTGCTTTTCTTTCAAAAATAAGGAAATTTCTAAGTGACCCTAAACTTTTGAACGGTAGTGTATATTACAACATATATTTATATTACACATGCTGCTAGAAAATAAAAAGTTGACTGAACGTTTAGTTACGCTTTAACCAATATCTATTACCATGAACATATAAGAGAACTTCATGTATTTTTTATCCTCACCATTCTCACATGCTTCACACAAACATGTGATGTTATATTCACAAGGGGGCACTGAACCCTAAACAAAGTCATTCCCCCACCCCCCTATGTATGTACCTTTATTAGCGGCAGTATTTTTCATGACCAATCCTTATACTAGATCTTGGTTTGATAGCCTCCACAACCGAGACTCCCACATAACATTCAAAATTCAAACGAGTCATACCCTGTAACATTTTAAGAAAAGGATTTTTACCCACCCCCACCACCTCCTTCCTCCAGGGTAAAATAAATAAATAAAACGTTCTATTATGCTTTAACAAAATTCTCTCAACGTTTTCCCAATTCTTCCTTAAAATATCACTAATACTGGCAGCTTTTTTGTGAGCCTCATATCTTTTTAGCTCCCTCTTCCAGTCATCCACCTTACGCTGGGTTCACACAGAGATTTTTGCAGGCGGAAAATCTGCCTCAAAATTCAGTTTGGAATTTTGGGGCAGATTTTGCTCGGCATGCACGCCGATTTTCGCTGCGTTTTTCTCCCCCGGCCATTGAGCGCTGCGGGCAAAAAACGCAGCGAAATACGCTTTCTCTGCCTCCCATTGATGTCTGATGCCTGAAGATAGGGCACGTCCTCTCTTTTTCCCACGAGACCGGCCGTTTTTTGGCGCATTTTCCGACGCGGTTTCCGCGTAAAAAAAACTCGTCGAAAAAACTCTGTGTGAACTCCCCCTTAGGAGGTTCCTTCTTTTTCCAATTCTTTAAAATTTGATGTCTAGCTACATGTAAAGATCAACCGTTCCAGCTGTATTTTATACAATCCAAACCCCCCCAAAGTATACATATAAGAGGGTCTGGGTTTATGATAACACCATAAATCAGTTCTAAGGTCCCCAATATAGACATCCAGTATTGGAACAGAGACGAACACTCCTTGAAGATATGAATTATTTTTCCCCTAGATTTCCCACATCACCAACATTTATCTGAATCCTGCAAACCCATGCTTTTCATTCTACTGGGAGTATAATGTGACCTATACAAAATGTAGATCTGAGAAATTCTCTGAGAGGTAAACATTGACATCTTACAAATATTAGAAGTAATCTTATACCATTTACTATCCGAGATCTCCCCCAGTTCCAAATCCTATTTGTTTTTTATTTTCACCATCTTATTACAATCATCCTTTCTTAACTGATTATAGATTTTTGCCATTTTTTTTTTAATATTTTTATTGTATTGTTAGCCGTTATATATTTAATACACCCTAGATAGTCAAACTCTTTATTTTCCAGCAATCCCTCATTCTTAAGGCAAGAAATTAGTTGGTAATAAAATATTAATTGGGAATCCTCAACAACATATTCCTCAGATATTTGCTGGAATGATTTAATACCTTCTGCATTATAAATCTGTTTCACGATATGTGGGTATGTGGACCCACTAGGCTGCACCGCCGTAGAGGGGTAGCAGATGGTCAAGCAACAGTGTACCAAGTCTATACAAAGGCCAAGCACAAGAGTACCTGTAATAGTCCAGACAGTAGCAGCGACTTGGGCACACATGGTACTTTGACGGCAGGTAATGCAAAACGTGGCAGGAGGTACCAGGCGTGGCAGATGACACCAGACGTGGTGTAAGAGAGCAGGCGTAACACATGGCAAATCACGACTCCAACACTAGAGAGGGCACAGGAACAAATACAGCACAAGATACAGTAGACAGGTAGCAGGGCACGGGAAACCAGGGAACAGGATACGACTAAGGAACCATTTGCAAGAATAATAGAGGAATACAAAAACACTCAGGCAAGGAGTGAAAGGGCAGGGCTCTTTTTATAGTCCAGGGTGGTCTAAGAGTAATTAGTTAATTCTTAACATGTGTGCGCCCTGGCCCTTAAAGGCTGGGGATGAGCTCGCGCGCGCACTTTAGTGGTCACTGCAAGACATGACGGCCGCATGTGCTGGCATCTCCGGGGAGGAAGACGTCGGCAGGATGAAAGGGGTCTGCGGTCATCGACCGCGGCCGTTACAATCTGTACCAAACTAGTCACCCTAAGTCTACTCTAGAATTTCAACCCTTCATTCCACTAACAAGGCTTTTAAGTTGTTTCAAGGGGGTGTACATACATATATATATATATATATATATATATATATATATATATGCATATATATATATATATATATATATATATATATATATTAGGATTCACGATACCTACTAATTATTTAACCTCTTCCCACAACATCATTAAGCCAGTGTTTGGGAATATTTTCCTTAAATGTCCACTTTTCACGGTTTCCATTAATTTCCTCCTCTCTGAATTTAAACAAATCAACCGGTCCTATTTATTATTATTATTATTATTATTATTAATAATAACCTCAAGTTATGCACAAAATTTGAGCTGATAGAAAACTCTTCCATAAATCAGGAATGATTAACCCCATACTTCTTTGTCATTTTTAAGATATTGCCGTTAAGGATCTGCCAAGCACAGCTTCTGTATCTACGCCCATAGGTAATCAGTCTGCACCTGCTTCTATGTCTGTGAGACTGACTCCATCTTCCACCACTCAGGATGGCAGGCTTAGGAGTGGGAGAGCCTATCACAGCCTGGCCAGAGGGAGCTAGCTCCCGACCTCTGTCTATTTATACCTGCCTTTCCTGTTCCTCCTTGCTTGTGATTCTTCTCGTTTGGTTTCCTGGCCCTGCTGAAGCTTCTTGAACTATTTGACCCTGCTTCATATCGACCCCGGCTTACTGACTACTCTCCTGCTCTGCGTTTGGTACCTCGTACACTCCTGGTTTGACTCGGCTTGTTCACTACTCTCCTGCTCTGCGATTTGTACCTCGTACACTCCTGGTTTGACTCGGCTCGTTCACCACTCTTGTTGCTCACGGTGTTGCCGTGGGCAACTGCCCCTTTTCCCTTGCTTCTGTGTACCCTTGTCTGTTTGTCTGTCGTGCACTTATTGAGCGTAGGGACCGTCGCCCAGTTGTACCCCGTCGCCTAGGGCGGGTCGTTGCAAGTAGGCAGGGACTGAGTGGCGGGTAGATTAGGGCTCACTTGTCTGTTTCCTTACCCCCATCATTACAATTGCAAGCTGATCCTTGGGGCCTTCCCTCCCCACAAAAAAATCCTGGAATATGGATTCAAAGGATTTAAGAAGTTTCCTTCCAATCCATACAGGGCTGTTTTCCTTTAACATATACAATATCTGTGGGTATAGAATTGACTTAATCAATATGGATCTCCCTGCCATAGATAGGGGAAGCTTAGATCATAATTTTATTTTCTTTCTAAATCAGGGAAATCAAATTTTATTCCTTATAGTCCTGGGGATTCTTTGATATCCGAACTCCCAGATACTTAGTTCATATTGGACCCTGGAAAGGGTGGATTTTCAATCCCTTGACCATCTAGGGGTAAAATAACGGACATGCTAGTATTTATATGTATCCCAGAGAGATTAGAAAACTGGTTTAAAGTATTCACTTTCTCCTGCATTTAATTTCTCGTATCATTCAAACAGAGCAGAATATCATCTGCATAAAGCATAATTTTCTCTTTATGATCTTTATAGGTGAATCCCTTGATCTTTTCCTCCTTCCTTGTTGCAATAGCCAGCGGATCAATACCCAAGGCAAACAGGAGGGGGATTAAGGGACACACCTACCTAGTCACTCTTTTAAAATTATTTCCCAGCCCCCACTCCCTATTTAGTATGACACTGGCATTAGGAGTCACATATAATATTGAAATAAAATCCCTAAATCTCCTCCTGAGGCCATACCCCTTCAAAGTTTCATGGAGGAAATCACACTCTACACAATAAAATGCACATAGTACTACAATGGCTCTAGCCCGTTTCTCTACTCTTGAGGCTTGCAGATTCAGAAATAATCAACATATATTATGACTGGTAGACCTACCTGGCATAAATCCTGCCTGTTATGCCACCAACAGTTCAGAGATCACCACGGACTACCCATCTCTAACGCATAATTTATAACCTCCAGTAAAATCAGTAAAATAATGGACCCATATCTCTGATACACATCAACTGGCAGCCCATCGGTGCCCGAGGCCTTGCCCTTGGTCATACCATGTACAGTTCGTTTAATTTCTTCAAGTGTAAAAAATGCGCATCATTTCTCCTGATCCAACTTATATACTTTCTTTTTTTCCAAGCTAATTTCTCTTTTCAATATGCCCCTTAAGAATGCTTTTCCAGTGTCCCAAACAACTAAAACGTTGGCAGATCCAATATTAATGTAAACAAAAAATGTAAGCTCCTCTTCTATATCTTTATGATTGGTTATAGTACATACACATATATGGTATCACCGCAATCGTAACAACTTTTTCTCTCCCATTCCCCCCATAAAAATAAAATAAAAGTTAATAGGGGCTAAACTTACAAAATCTCTCTTCTCCTATATCATTCCCACTAACCTCTAAGGTAACTATGGCGTGATCTGATTAACCCCTCATACCATATTTCATATGTGAAACATATTGTAATGTCATTCTATTACAAAGAACTAAGTCTATTCTTGAAAGTGTGGCATGTGTTTTATTATGACAGGAATATACTTCCTTTTCCCTCCATCCATCCATCTAATTAAATTCCTTCACTAATGTACCAAAAGTTGTATAGCGTTCCCATTCAACCCCTTACTGTGTTGTCTATCTAATTCATTATTAATTATCTCATAAAAGTCCCCCATCAAGAAGAAAGGTAAGCCCTCCTTACCGGATAAGAAGCTTTGGAAAACAAATTATACCCTATATGTTGCCAGTGGAGGTATATAAAAATACATTTAAGGTTATTAATAGTGCACAACAAAAATACAAAACACCCTTCTTTATCTATAAGACTGTCAAGCAGTACACATTCTGTGTTATTACTAATTAATATACAAACCCCAGAGGAATAAGAGGACTTTATGGAGTGATATTGATCCCCAATCCTCTGACCTTGAGGCGCAAGAAAGAAAAAAAAAAAGAATAAAACCCTGGAGAAAGTGCCACCACTCCCCCCTTTCCTTTGTCCCTCATTGCTAATTTTATTTTTTTATTAATTACGCTTTTCTCCTGTCATCTCTCCCTTTCACTCACCCCCTATCCACCTTATCCCCTTTACGACGAAGGACGGATATATCCATGATCTGATCGCACAGGTACTGCCACTGTACCCAAGCGATTAGCAGCAGCCGGAATCGAAGCGCTCTCCAATTCCGGCAGTTGAACCCATTAGATACTGCTGCCAATAGCGACAGCTGCATCTAATGTGTTTGACAGCTGGAGGGAGCTCCCTCTGTCATCGCAGGGTGACGTTGTGTTTCCATGGCCGCCTTCTTCTTCCAGAGATTGCAGTTATCAGCTGGTAGACTGATGCCTGCTTTATTACAGCCTGTAAAGATACAATAGAAATTTACCAGCTAAACTTTATATAACAAAAATTGTTAAATCTCTACAGTCGTAACCATCAAAAAAGCTTTAAATGCTTTTACTTCAAAGTTTCCCTACAACGTAACAGAACAGTATTTATACTATCTATGTGACAGCAAATAACCCATAATGAATAATGTAAAAGACTGAAGTATAGCTTACTATAATGAAACAAAAGTGAAAATCCTCGTCTTATAATAAAAGTTGGGAAGTGCTGTAAGCCACATGCTCAGTCCATTAGAATGGCTAGGAGCCACTCATTGGAGGAGAGCCGCTGACTGAGGGGGATTTCCTGCAGAAACACCATCTACATGTCCTTCTCAGAGGACCGAGTAAGTGACTTACAGGATCCCAAAGCTGATCCTGTGTCTTCTATTCTCACTCCCCTTATGCATCATATAGATGCTTATATCTAAGTGCCCCTATCTCTCGACAGTGGCACTTTAAGCACAAAATACGTATACATATACCATTGATTAAAATGTACATACAGTTACATATATGCATATAGTATATATAATACTCATATACATATAAGTAAATATAAAAGGTAAATACATATACATGTAAACAAATGTTACTATAAAACAAACAATAATAATTCATACAAGTTGTACACAATGTGCCACAGTTATTACTGAAGGAGCCACACTATTGTTCTAATTAGCGCCTGTAACCAGGACCTTCATGCCCTCATACCCAGTTGTCGGTAATCGACCCTTACAACAAAGAACTACATTATGCCAATGTAGAAACCAAGGCCTCGTGAAACCATTGCTTTTATAATTCTACGGACAACGAATCCATGTCATCTAATTGCAGATTTGTTACAATTGGTCAATCACACTTTTGGTAGTAATCCCCATCCCCGACTTGAAACAAGTATGTATGATATTCTACAAGTAGATTTGTAGTTTATGAAACAATGGAATATATTCCAGCATTCTCAGAAGCCAAATACAAAACTGCGCATTAAATTATATTAGCAAGTCAAAGAACAGCCGTTTAAACCGATTGGCAGATGTATTTTTTAACAAGCGACTTAAGTGCTTGGGCCCCAGGAATCCATTTGTTGTGTGCAGAATGTATTTGAAGAAGCAAGTTCTTGTCCACAACATAATTACTACTTATTTTCTTTTGATTGTGCTTCTCAATGGCGTCTATGAATTATGAAATGTAATCAATAACAATTCATTTTTAGGAATAATTTTTGGAAAATCGCTCTGTGAATTACAGAGTGCCACAGGAACTTAACAAACTCTTAAATGTACAATTACTACTACAATGCCTGTTTGAGTTGCATTATTGTAATCTGCACACTAATGAGTCACTTCTGGATTTTACATATTTTTTATTGAACAGCAGTTACAATGGTCTACTCAAAACTAAAAGTTCTGAATTCTTGTTATCTGTGATAATATTCGTTAAATTTTTTTTTTTTCATTGTTGTTACCCGTGTCAGTCAACTGCACAACTCAATTCATAAGGAACATAACGTGCTGTAAGTTCTATATTATAGTATAGCGCATGTGAATGGAGATCTTAATTTAACATCATTTGTGTGTAGATTGCTTCTTATGGTGTATTGTGCTTGTGATTGCTCTCTCCTTGGCACTTTAGCAGCTGTAATTAATAATATCACTGTATCACTCAAATATGTTTTTGCTTACCAAACAGCACAGTTAAAACACTATAAATGACTTCTTAAAAAAAAAGTTATATCTTTTCAGAATTGTCATATGTTCTACTATGGATATCCATATGGATTCCACTATGGGTTGATTCTAAGGGCCCAACCTCCATCTATACAGAACATGTCCACTTTTAATCACTGCACATACAGGACATATCGTAAGTAAGGTCTAATAAGTTATTTGTTAGTAAACTAATAAGAAAGAGTGGCAAGTGATCGGACCCAAAATCAGCTCCAAATGTATTGTCGTCTTCTGGACTTTTAAGGGCTGTTTTTTGTGTCAGGTCCTGGGCCCTTCAAAGGTCCTCTGGTATTCTGGTGGGCCAGTTTAATATAGTTGAGGTTTAAAATATTAAAGGTCAATACTACTTACATAGTGTCATGGGCAGGGCTTAAATTAGGGGGGCAAACTGGGCAAAAGTCCAGGGCCTCTATCCCCAAAAGGGCCCCCTGCCTTCAGCATCACCACTGCTGTTTAGCTGCGCGCCCATGGAAGTAAGCAGACAGGCAGCTACATCGGATTGCAAGAGAGAGAGAAGCAGCGTTGGACTGGCCCTCCGGAAGACAGGAAGATCCTCCGGTGGGCGCAGGTGCCGAGCTGCATCTCTCTCAAGACGCGGGGCAAAGACCCTTTGGTTCACTGCCCCACTGCTTACTCTTGTAGGCCACAGGCTGTTTAAGGGACGTCAGCGTCCCGGCGCTGGTGAAGCAATGATGTCATGGTGCCGGTGACGCAATGATGTCAGGAAGCTGGGCTACGGAAAAGGACCTATAGGCTCATTATGGGATAGGGGTTAGGAGGTTTTTTTTATTAGCGCAAAGGGGGCCTAACTACTACATTGAGGGCACAAGGGGGCCTTACTATTATATGGAGGGAACAAGGGGGCCTAACAAGAATATGGAGGGCACAAGGGGGCCTAACTACTATATGAAGGGCACAAGGGGGGGGGTCTAACAAATATATGGAGGGCACAAAGAGGCCTAAGTACTATATGGAGGACACAAAGGGAGTCTAACTACTATATATAGGCATAAGGGGGCCTATTTGCTATATGGAGGGCACAAGTGATGTCTAACACATATATGGAGGGCACAAGAAGGCCTAACTACTATATGTAAGGCACAAAGGCGCCTAACTACTATATGGAGGGCAGAACGGGAGCCTATCTACTATATATGGGAAAAAGGGGGCTTAACTACTATATGGGAGCACCAAAGGAATATAACTATTATATGGTGACACAAAGGGGGCCTAAGGGGAGACTGCTGTGAGTCTCAGTGTATTCTATGTGAATCAGCTTCAGCCTGCTTCCTCTGCCTTCTGTTTATGATTTATTTTTTCTCTGTCAACTCTTGCAAGCAGGAGGCAGGGGAAAGCAGTGTGAAGCTGCATCTCATAGAAATACATTGGATTCTGCACACAGCACTCACAGATAGCATGGACAGTTAGTGTGAGTAAGCAGAGTTTTACAATTCAACAAGACCAGTTCAATGAATGATATGTGATAGTTGGTGGTCCTGTTTCAGAGTTTGCATTAGTGCCCAGGAGCTGTAAGTTATGCTTCTGCCTAGAGCACAATGCCCTTTGAAAAAAATTGCACTGAGGCCAAAAACATTACAATAAGAAAAACACATTGACCCACATTTATTATTCAGCTTACGCCATGTAGGAAAAACAGTCACAATTCATAGGTGCGCGCCTTTTAAAAAATTTGGTGCAATTCACGCCAACTATCTTCTGTATTATGACTGGCGTAAGATATACCAGTCTTGGAAAATGTGGGCCATTGACCCTCATTTATTAAAACCGTCTAACAGAAAAACTGTCCTTGTCGCCCATAGCAACCAATCACAGCGCAGTTTTACATTTTCCACACCAGTTTAAGAAATTAAAGCTGAGTTCTGATTGGTTGCTATTGGCAATAAGAGCAGTTTTACTGTTAGTCAGTTTTGATAAATGAGGCACATCTGTATATGGAACTCCATATTCTTCTATTGTCTACCAGCAAATATATTTTTAGCAACCAAAAGTAACCAAAAAATGCCCATAAAATTTGATCTAAATGCTGCGAGTGAAACCAAAAATTATGTTGACATTTTTTGTGCATTACAGAAATGATTCAAAATAGTTTAGAAATAACAGATTTTATATTATAAACCAAGGTCTATGACCATTATCCTGCCCCAAACCACTCATAAGCTGCAACATTAAAACATTGTGGATGGCCCCTTTCTGTCCCAATGTCATTATGAATTACCTTGGGACTCTCTACGGCAGATTACTTTTTTGCTCTTCTCCTCTGACCTTTTATGAGCGAACAAAAAGTTCTAATACTAGAAATAGGTCTCAGGTGTGATTTTGAATATGTTCTTCTTCTTCTCTTCTATGTTATTCTACTAAACCTGCTACCGTGCAGAAGAGTCTGTTCGAATCAAGGAACTAGTCTAATGGAGAAAATGATTTTGGGAAGAGCAGACTATTGTAACTGGTATCATAGACAATATATTTTTTGCATCATTGAGTAAGATCTATATGCAGCAAATGTAGCTTTTCCCCTTGAAAGTACTTTCTTACATACTCTTATCCATATACTGTATACCACTTATATCATCAGCATAGAACAACTTGCCTTTTGAAGATATTATGGAGGAAAGGAGAAAAAAAGTATTGTTGCAGACAGTCTACTCCCTGCTATACGGTTCTAACACCTTTATGTCGATGCACATTACTGTACTATTTACTTAACCCCTTAATGACGCGGCCTAGTTTGGTCCTTAAAGAGGCTCTGTCACCAGATTATAAATTCCCTATCTCCTACATAATGTGATCGGCGCTGTAATGTAGATAAAAGCAGTGGTTTTTTATTTTGAAAAACAATCAATTTTAACAAAGTTATGACCTATTTTAGATTTATGACTTTCTTAATAGACAACTGGGCGTGTTTTCCCTTTTGACCAACTGGGCGCTGTAAAGAGAAGTGTATGACGCTGACCAATCAGTGACCAATCAGCGTCATACAATTCTCATCGTTCCCGCCCAGCTTCTTTCACTGCATACAGCGTGATCTCGCGAGATCACACTGTGACGTCACTTCCTCCCACAGGTCCTTCACCGCCGCGTCGGAAGAGAGAAGACCCATCGTCTCCAGGCGTCCAAGAGGGTTGAATCTGCAGCAGCATCACAGTGTGCAGGTAAGCATAGTGAACTCTCTAGAGATTCTACCATGTTGGACGCCTGGAGACCCATGTGTCTTCTCTCTTCCGACGTGGCGGTGAAGGACCTGTGGGAGGAAGTAACGTCACAGCGTGATCTCGTGATCTGTGCAGTGAAAGAAGCTGGGCGGGAACGATGAGAAGTGTATGACGCTGATTGGTCACTGACTGGTCAGCGTCATACACTTCTCTTTACAACGCCCAGTTGGTCAAAAGCGAAAATACGCCAAGTTGTCTATTAAGAAAGTCATTAGCATAAATATAAAATAGGTCATAACTCAGTCAAAATTTATAGTTTTTCAAAATAAAAACCGCCGCTGTAATCTACATTACAGCGCCGGTCACATTATGTAGGAGATAGGGCACTTATAAGCTGGTGACAGAGCCTCTTTAAAGAGAACCTTTCACCTCCCCATGTGCAGCTGAGTGCAGCATGTAATGGGGAGGCCTGCACAAACCCTGGGGCACTTTACATTTTTTTCTACCTTCCTCTGTTATTTAGATATCGGTGCGGTTATATTTGGTGACCGATATTTAAATAACCCCCTGAACATTCAACGGGGCGTGTACTGGCAAGGGGGCGTGTTACTATGGCTGTGACACTGTCCAATCAGTAATAGTACCCTTCTTTTATGCTCCACGCAATAGTCCCCTCTTTGGACCCTTCATTGTAATAGTTCTTCTCTTAGCGACCCACACAGTAATAGTGCCCCAAACAGTAATAGTGTCCCTTTTAGACCCCCCCCACTATAATAGTGCTCCTCTTAGTGCCTCATACTGTTGTAGTGCCCCCACATAGTAATAGGGTCCCCTTTCTGCTCCTTACACAGTAATGCCTCTATATGTGCCGCCACACAGAAGCAATGTCCCCCTTTGTGCCCCCATACAGTAGTTAGGTCCCCTCTGTGCCTCCATATATTAGTTAGGTTCCCTTTGTGTCCCAATATAGCGGTTAGGAATCCCTTTGTGCCCCCATCACGCTGATGTCCTCTGCATCCTCCCATCGTCTAGTAGGCAACAAGTCTTAAACAGCCTGTGGCTTACAAAACTAAGTGGCAGGGCACAGAGCCAATGACTCTCTGCTCCGTCATAGTCAGTGATGCTTATCTGGGGATCCACCAGACCTCTGGTGGGCCAGTCCAACGCTGATTAAAATTTATTGAATGTTATTGAAATTACTAGAAAGTACAATCAGTTCTACAAAGTAGAAGTTATAATAATTGAAGTTAATATTAAATCATTTTCTCTTGGCAGTTCATGACTCTATTCATGGGTTAATTTTGGTGTAGAATTGAATTTGAATCTGATTGGTGGTTTTATATGGGAAGAGCATGAGGGGCTAAGGGGGAAAAAAATATATATTTTTATCATTATGTGGGTGCATTGATTCTATGTTCTGTCAGCATCAATTTCCATACAATCGTTTTTCATTTTGTAGCATTTTGCTGCCCAACTGTATGTAAAGATTAAATATTACCTCAAGATAATAACCATAATCTCAAGGATCACTATCAGGCTGGGCAAAATAAACAGTTGTACAGCAATCCTAATAATCCTAATCCAATTTTCTATGTCCTCATGAAGACAACTCCTGTCTATATGACCTATTACAGCATATGGACCACCCTCTATAAACCAGAGAAGGCTTCCTCTGGCAAAATCAATTGTTTGATGGGGGTGCCAAGAGCCAGTTATTTAAGGTATATGACCACTGGATTTTGGGGTATTTATCCCATCCTGAGCAAATCAAACATTCATCTTTTCTATCAACTCTTGGGTTAAGTTGCAGGGCCTTCGCACATGAGACGTCTTTCAAAATTACAATATTCCCACTACAATTTTTCCATTTACATGTAATGTAATAGGTCCACCAGCGGGTCCATTCTCCAGCTATATACTACATATCTAGTTGTAATTGAGTTATTTCATTTCACTATTGTATTCACAGGACATCATAAAAAAGACTAAAAAAAGATTAATAGTTACTGAATGTGCTTAATTTTAAGCTATGATGACACTGTATGCTGCTCGGCTCTGTTAAAGCTAGGCTCTAATAGGGTAAGATAACACGCGGCAGATTTATTGCACAAATTTCTGCGACTGTCCCATTCATCTGAAGGAGGCTTGCTGAAATCCATGCCCATGTTGCAGAAATCACACCATTCAGAGGTATGGAATTAATTTTTTCAGTCATAGTAATTTCTGTGTCAAATCTGCCATGTGTGAATATTCCCTTATTGTGCTAGAACATGGGACTACTAGAGGAACTTCTGGTGGACAGTCCAATCCGTCTAATATATAAGTATAACATTAAATCTTTTTGGCCCATTTGCGCATTAAAATAATTTTTTTCCCTGTATTTTGGAGACCTGCAAAATCACAGAATTCCCAGCAAAGTCTTTATGTTCACAGTGTTCCAGTTATTCCTTCCAGTTTTACCTCTGTTTTTCCTCTAAGGAAGACCTAGTCCTGCTCTCAGCTTAGAAGTGGATACATATATATCAGTCTAGACCAGGGGTTGGCAACAACTCATTTGCAATTGACAGGTTGATATCTGACATATCAGATAGCTATCCTGAGATGATTGTGGGCCTAGCATTTTCCACTCACTATCTGTGGACCTGTCCTCCCTTCTGCGTTCCCCTCCTCTCCTCACCATTCATAAGAGGGAACAATAGATAATATTATCAAAAAATATATATATGGTGCAAGGCATTGGCGTCATAGTACAGGACTCTTGCAGAGAGCAATGTTCATTACTGCTCTGCCGCCACCCTCTCTGTTGGCTCGGGAGTTGCGCTCTCCTACCACAGCCTCAGTCACTGCTCTGCCTCAGCGACGTTGGCATAATTGGACAGCAGGATGGAACAGAAAGCAGGGAAGATGATAGACAGAACAGGTGTGTGGGAACACAAGAAAAGGGAGATACAAGCAGCAATGGGGACAAATTACAATTTTTTTTTTTTTAAAGGGGAGTATCAACTCCTACATGCGTGCCAAGTTCAACGGGTATTTAGGTGTAAAGCTTTTTACACCTATATACTGGATAGATGATAAAACAGGTGGAGGTCTAACCGCTGAGACCCCTACCCTGGTCCCCTTTTCCCCCAGTCTCAAGACAGTGGCTAAAAGCAATTTGAATGGAGCATCAGTCGAACATGCGTCCTGTCACTCCTTTCATATTCTCTGGTTGAAAACTTTCAACTCTATTCTAAGAGCGTGAGCATCACACTGCGCAGCATGTATCTCCAACTGCCTGCTCCTTCATCTTACCTCCATTTGTAGTGCTGAGTTGGGTGGCGCTCTGTAGAGTGGTTTCAGCGCTGGTCTGCTTAAGAAGGCTAAGCATGATTGGGTGTGTGGAACAAAAAAAAAAATTGCCTCCTGGTGACACCTTCTTTCCATTTATTTACTGTTGGGAGGTATGACTATGAGGGCACTCTGATTGGTCCAATTATTTTGTGGGCATTATGTGGCCACTATTACTGATTGAGTTCAAAATATGCAGACATGAGTCGTGACAGCAAGAAGCGTTCATAGTGGTCTAATCCGAATGTAGAAGATGAGGAAAAAGAACGTCTACAATCAGAGAAGACAACAACTGTGAGTTACGGTATGTAATTCCTATGTATTCTGCCTGTGACTGCGTCTGATCAGTGCTGAATTCTCCTGTATGCTCCGTGGCGCTAAATTCAATTTGAAAAGTAATATCCATCCAGGAGCAGTGTGTTAAGATCCTAGCAACAACGCTGACCATTCCCCCATGGTCCTGTCACAGCTTGGCACCAAGTAGATCTCAAGATCCTCTTAAGTTACATAAGTAGATTTCCACCTTGCTAATGTTGCCTACCCCTGCTTTAGACAGCAACTACCTGAGATATTTGTATATCTGCTGCTTATATATTTAAAGGGGTTATGTGGGGACCAAAACGTATTAGCAGTTTGCTCACTGCAGTATGTGAGTACACTCGTTAATATACATACTGCATTGAGTACACTGTTATTACTTTTCGGTCTCCACATAATCCCTTTCATTTACAGAGAAATGCCTAGACTTCTACAATTATATCCACTCCAGAGCTGAGAGCAGGACTGGGTATGTACAGAATTACAGCCTCTAAATGTAAACAAGAATGTTGTCATTCACTCACCGAAATATCTTGAAAATGATGAGAAATTGAGATACTAAGTGTATTAGAAAGTTGTAAAACATTTTATTTATACAGTGATGAAGCTTTATTTACATAAAACAGGAAAAACCCTTTAAAACCACCACCTTTAGGTGCTGTCTACTTTTATCCACACATCTATTTATCCACACAGATGTCCGGCAGCTGAAGAGGATAAGACAATACATTTAGAATGTGCATTTCCAATGTAATGATTATTGGACTCAAGTATCAGCCATTATAATAAATGTTTCATTGTAGCTATTGCTCTTCATTTCTTTACTTATTGCAGCCCATATGTATTTATTAGTTGCTGTCTCTACAGCCCTTTGCATTATTGAGATAGGTTGTTGAATGGAAAATGGTCTATTGGGTTTTAAAAGCTTTTGTCTTCCTTTATCTGGTAATTTACACCAGAGGCCTCTCATTGCCTACATACACATGTTTAATTGTATTCTATAGCATGGAAAGCAATAAATAAGCAAACAATACATAAAGAGAAAACAATCGCCGTGTGGAGTAAACCTCAGTATGCCATTAGGGACTGTGAACTTGAAATACATTGACCATGACCAACATAAGCGTTGTCAGGAGTGTTATTCACTGCCGTTCATCCCTTATGTTACCCTTATGGTACTACAGTCTGAGGGGATTATATTTTTATTTATAAATTAAGATGTTCAGTCGTGAAATAAAGAAGTCACGTGCAATATAAACCTTATAAATGCCTCAATGTGAACTATGTAAAAAAAGAAATGTTTTTATTTTGGTTGCCATACTTATGTCCATATAGGTAGAATTAGTTTATACTAAATATACAAATACAGTATATACATTTATACTACATTATGGGTGTGAAGTTTTGTTTTTGTAAAAAGTATAGATAAAGAAAAAACATTACAATAAGGCTACATTCACACGAGCATATCAGATTCACGCGCGTGGATCTGGTCCGAGTGCTTTGCGAGTGGCATGCGTTATCACGCACTCGCAAAGCCCATCTTTATTTTTTTTAAATCATTTTCAATTGAATTGATGCGTAAATCACGCACAGCACACGGATGTGCATCCGTGTGCTGTGCATGATTTTCACGCACCCATTGACTTCAATTGGTGCGTGAAAAACGCATCAATATAGGACATGCAGTAAGATTTACGCAACAGACTCTCTCTGCGTGAAAACTCCTGAATGTGTGAACGACCCCATTGAAATCAATGGGTCCGAGTGCTGTGCATGATTTCCACGCGTAGCACACGGACGTTATTCACGTTCGTATGTATGAGCCCTAATAAGGATACATACAATTCCCTGGACGTAACCACGGCAACCAGAATGAAAGTATCCATTGTTTGCATTGCTGGCTGCATTGAAAGAAGTAGAAAATATTGGACAATCTCGACAAATGTGTTTATATGTTTGAACATTGATGTGATTTGATGTGACAGTAATGGAGGCCCTGGCAATAGGTTCTTAGGTACCAGGGTCTTGGCATGGGGAGATATCTGGCTCACTGCAAAGGATTTCAGGCCTCACTCACCAAGCATGGCAAGCAGTATTGATAGTTCACCACCAGAGAACCCTTGCACCTCTTTTATATAGGAATAATTATGGCTGACACGATGGAGATGGTAAATACACTCTTTACTGTAGATGAACTCTCTTGGAGAGGCAGAATTCATGAACGTTATAAATGCAATACCACAAGCTCTCAATAAAGGCAACTTAGTACAATGGTTGGCGGTGATGATCATTTACCAGCTTTTCAACTCTGTCCACTTAATAGGCCTGTTCACAGTGACTCCTGATCCGCCTGGCAATCTGTTTGTAGCAGGCCTCTGCGGCTTCTGCCTGCCTCTCTTTGCAGTTAACAGGTCCTGCCCAGTCTGGGATATGACAGGTTTCGCCAGGTCCAGCAATCTGGATCTTCACAGCCTTCTCAGCATCTCCCACCCCGCCGGCAGCTTGGCACTGCACACCCCATTCAGTCTGTAAACCCCGGATGGCCATCTATCACAGTTATTTCACCCGTATCGCAGGGAAAACAGGCCTTAGTTGACTTTCAAGAGGGGAGGGCAAGTCTTTACTGCTCCCCGCTGCAAATTCCCAACTACTTGCCACCAATATACAGCCCTTTTTATGCTCTTTTTGTAAGTCTTCACCCCTCCCTTACTCTAGACGTGCAACTACGTGGTCCCACTTACGCGTCTCGGAGGATTTAGCTCTAGAGGAGTATAAAATGTCGCTCAGGAATATCAATGCCCAGGACCTAACATACCTACAGTACAGCATGTCCCCTAGCAGCATAGACAGTCCTGGCCCTAGCGGGGTCCCACCTAACTCTGAAAGCAATGTCTTACCCCTTCTCTATCCCCATTATCACACGTTCCATGATGTCCCAGGTTGGCTATTCTGTCACGAATCATCCTGCAATAAAACTCTCTACCCGTGGGTCATTACCATCTGTAAATAGAAAACACATAATTAAAGGTACGAAATGTAACCCTGGTGATTACCCCTCTTACGTGACTATGCTTGACACTAAGTAGAAAATAAAAATGCTGTCACTTGAATTTCTCAGTAGTGCAGCCTCAGACTTTGGGTCTGAAAACTGTTTTTACATTTCTAATGTACACGTTTCTAATGTTAAACAGTCAAATAGTAGATGGTAAATCATTTGCGCTCATTTGACTATATGTAGAAATATGAGGCACGTTTAAAGAAGTTGTCTTATCCATCTAACCCCTTTTTCAATTGAAGCAGGCCGAGGATCAGTTGCTCACTGTGGGTTTGGCTTCTGAAGCCCCATAGAACAGATGATGTCACCAGTAAATGTTGCAGTTGGCCATACATTGTAGTACATTGTACATGCTTTTATTTTAATCAATGGCCAACCTTATAATTCCTTCTAATAATAATAATAACTTTATAATGGGTCGGGTCTGCCAGATTTAGAACCGCTCTTTGTTGGCATCTCTCTACTCTATTTAATAGAGGGGTCCAGAGTGGGAGATTTACTCTATGAAGTCCCTATGTCCTAACAGGGCATACGGAAAGGTGTTTCTGTCATGAAACAACCCCTTAAATCTGTAATCAACTATGGTTCCATAGTCAAAATGAAATTGCTAGTTTTGTAGAAGTGATCTGGACTTAAATGGGATGTCCGGTAACAAGAAAAAATTGTCAGGGGGGGGGGTGTAGAATGCCATCAAATTATAAAAAAAAGCATTACTTACATGTTAAATCCTCAGCCGCCCCAGCGCTGCTGATCCAGTGCTCCCCACCAGTTTTTGTTTGCTGAGCTACATCGATGATGTCACGTGTGGCTGCAGCGGTCACATGTGTCGATGTTACATCATTTAGGCAGGACAATAAACAGCGGTCTTAGTAATGCTTCTTTTATTATTTTATGTCCTTTTATGTCCCCCCTTCTCCTGTTTGATGTTGTTCCAGACAATCACTTTAACTGGGGAACGTCTATCATCCAAACATTGGACATCTGTCTGAAGAGGACCGTACAGTAATGATTTGAGTCAGCCAAAAAGACTGATTTAAACCATTTTCCATCTAAACCAGATATCTGTGGAAAAATTGATCTGCTGTGATGGATTTTTCTGTGCTTGGAATGCCATTCATGGCAAACGTAAATATATTTCACTCACAGAGCAACTCTGGGGTCGTGGAAAGTAGAGAGACACTGCCTGTGGGAGATTTAATGTCCCCCATATTGGTTGTCACCCAGATTTTCCAAAATGTATAGTTATTGGTGACTTTTAATTTTGGGGAAATGCTCTGTAAAAATATCAGATATCGTGAAGTAGAGGATGGCAGTTCTGTTTTCTAATTGTATCAAGGCTTTGTGATTTGTGTTTTTATTTCATTTAATATTTACAGTGTTCCATCTCCCATAACAACATTAGGCATTTTAATGCACCAAAAGGAAGACAGTAATCTCATTGCCGCATTTCTTAAGCCACACAATCCGCTCTGCTTACAGAAAGGACATGTTTCTCCTGTTCATTAGAAATCTAATTTGTTTAGTCACCTTTCCCACCGGATTAAACAAATATTATTTTCCTAGTTGTGCTGCACATATATGGATTTGAGAACTTATTTGTCTACCTGTCATTAAAAATGCATGAACATCGAACGCTGAGAATTTGCTTAAAGCATTGTTTTATATTTAGCTTTGTCCCTATTGACTTTTTAATATGGAATATTATTCATCCTGGATTGAATAAAGAATATATCCTTTCATTTAATTTTTTCACACAAATCATATTGTGGGTATAAATATTTAATATGTGCAAACGTAGTCTGATGAGAAAAGGCTACCTTTAAAAGAATTAACCGAAGCTACTGGTTGGGAGTATTATATGCAACATATCAGGCCAGTCTTCAGTATAATACGTTCTGACCTGCATACATTGTCTCATTGTATTAGTCTTTTTCATCGGTGGAAAGGGAGCAGAATCTTTTGTGGCAAAGGGACCATTGGGCCACTCAGGGCACCGGGACCCATGTGTAACTTCTACCTTTGCACCCCTTACAGGTATGCCTCTGGTGGCACATGCTTTACTGTCCTGGTGTCTAGGAGGTTAAAATCACTCTGCCCTATAAAAGGACAATGGTATTATAAAGACACGAGTGGGCCCGGTACACAATGCATTTTCAATGCTAGAAAACATATTCTATATGCGAAATGATTTCCTTTCAAACAACTTTACATGTACATTCCTTTCCCAATGGGCTCCTCTATAGTAAAATACATGAGAACACATTGGATGGTGGAAAATCGTACCTTCTATGACTAATGGTAGGTACCTTCTATGACTAATCTTCCACTGAGGGGGCCCGGTAGCAAAGATTAAAATGGGACCTATTCCGGTGTTCATTATCACCGCACCCCTAAGAACTGATGACAAGAGGACTGAATGCTTCCCCCATATCTAATTTCCATAATGCTTGGGGTACTTTTGCACATGCTTGTAAGGCTTGTGTATAAAGGATCTCTGCATAGTTTCTCACTTGCCATTAAAATAAAGGATAATGCCAACCTTTATTGGCCCCTTTTTTATCCAGGGGTCCCACGTCATCCACATGGGTTGACTCTACGGCACGTACTTGTAGCCTACTTAACTTTATTGTACAGTAAACGTGTGTATTATACACGCAACAATTACAGTTCTGAATGATATGTATCTAAATGTTATTCGCCACAATTATTATGTTACAACTTTGACTTTAAACAAAAAAAGAACTTCACTACGCTCTTAGTTCACTGCCACCGCTGGAGGCCAAATTCTGCACTTGATGGACAGTTTGGTCTGACCCTGCGGCTCCCCCGCTCCTAAGTGCTAATGTTATCATCGGCAAGAAGAGAACAGTAATAATTCAGACAAGCAAACCAATATTGTAAAAACCTTTTATATATGCAAATGTGATTGTGCACTACATTGAACGAGGACTATTTTTCTAAATACACTTCCTTTGTTGAAATAGTTGAATTGCTTTTGAAATAGCTAATTATATCTAATTATAAGTACTTAATACATCAGATTGATACAGAATGCTGACACTTGTAATGCCATTATGGCAAGTCTCATAATTAATATTCAGATACCATGAGTTGCTCCATACATGGCGAGAGAATAGCAAAGGGGCTTTTAAACCTCAGCTACTTTTTAGAGTTATGTAACTAATTATTTGATGAGTAAAATTGCAATTAAAATGTTTCAAATGTATATTAATACAGCATTATTATCTGCGCAATTGAATAGTGTAAAAGTGTATTATCTTAAAAACACAATAAAAGCATTGCATAGATGTCTATATGTTATAATGGGAGACATGATGGCACAGTGATAAGCATTGCCGGTTTGCTTTGTTGAGTCTATGGGCTTAATTATAACAAAGATAACAACTATGTGAAGTTTGTATATTCACCCTATGGGTGTCATGCTGTAATTCCAATCTCCTCTAATGCCTGGACATATATACCATAGACATAACTCCTGTATGTGCAATCCGGCCTGTATGGAGAATCGAAGCAGGTTTGGTTGACAACATCCTGTTCTTCCTCATAGTGTGAACCTATGCAGGGTGCCCTCTCTCAACAGACACTGAAATTTTGGCAAATTTTAGAAAGAGTACAGGGGGAACTAGAGAGGCACAAATCTCTCCCCATAACTAATTTATGAGGTTGGGCATGTAAGAAAAAGTCTCTCCTGCCTCTGGATAGGATGAGGGACGGTCTTTCGTGGTGTGAATCATTACTAGAGGGGGATTCCACTTTTTATGAACCTAGTTGTGGACGTTCTGTGCCATGTCTACCCATGTCAGGCTTCTTAGAATAGTCTCTGATATTCTGACATAGAAGTCAACATTATAGAAAGGGGTCAGCAATGGTGCCAGAGGATATATAAGAGACCAGCAGTAAAATACATAGCCAGAGACTTCAAAAATTGGAACTTGAAAACCAAAATCAGGAGCAATGCAGTGTGAGAAGCAAGAGTCACAAGCAATTTGGAGTCAATGATAGACTTAGTCAGTCACACTGTTAGATCTATCTCAGAAATATATATCAATCTAACATGGATGGTGGACAAAAAGCAAGCGAGCATACAAAAATCGAATGTTCCATCAAAAATCATATCATCAAAATTTATTTTTATTAAAACACTTTCAAAAACTCAGGTAAAATCTTTTAAAAACACACTACAAGTTTTACCCTATGTTACAGGCACAACCTATCACCCATGGCCAGATGTGAAAAAATAAAAAAACTAATATAAAGTTCATCAATTCATATTAAATAATGAATAGAAAAAAAATAAATGCATAAATAAAGTAGAAAAAGTGGTGAAAGAGCATATATATTGTTTTTCAAATGATATGTGACCCTTTACTCTAATTAATTGTTCTTGCCATTTAGTTTGCCAGGATCCAAGATGTCTATATTTTCTGATGCAAGTCATGTGACTGGAGGCTTAACCAGCGTTGATTGGCAGTGCTTGCAGCATACAATATGGAGCAGGATCGATATCGGACTTAGCTGAACTTTATACATCATTGAATGTCTGAAGCATCATAACTCGCTGGACATGGCTCAAGTCATTGGCATCACACTACACAGTTATTGGACCACATGGACTTTGTAAAGAGACAGTTGTTTCTGTGGTTCATTGCCCCTAAGAAAGCTATGATGTACGGCGAAACGCGTCTTAGCTCATTGCCTTTTATGCAGTATTTGCTTTTCAACGCTAAGCATTGTTTCACTATTTTTGGTGGGATTCAGTGGGTGCAATTGTAACTGGTACCCTGACCAACATATTTTATCTTATATTATGAAGTTATTATGAATTGGTTCAGAATGTATTGTTATTTTCTGTGTATTATATACTTTTTGCACTAGCACTTTGTTGGTTGTAGGGGTCCGGACCCTTGGGTGACTAAGGGATTTATTATCCCCTATTTATTATTTATTTATTTATTTACTTATTTCTTTTAATTTACGCATTAATTATTTCTGATCTGATTAACTTTTTGTGCCTATATCTTTGCACATCTGGTCATGTCATGGTGCAATCCTTGTAGAGCATTTTTAAATGTTTTTATCTGAGTTTTGTTTAAACTGAATTTTTGGTGATATGATCTGATATTTTGAAGTGTGCCCTTATTTCTCCCCCAGATATGTTGATTTTGCAGTGTTGTATTCTTAAGGGATTGAACTGCACCCTCATGCAATTTGGTAGTGTAAACCTTCATACATATTATCACGGCTGTGGTCACGGATCGCCGCCGTTCCTAACCTTGCGACGGGCGTGACCACAGAACGTCGGCGTCCCGCCAGCACTCGCGGTCGTCCGGCCTTGCTCTGTGTGCCAAGGTGTGCCAAGGTGCGCTACTTGAAACAGAAGAAACGTTCCCCTCGGGCCGGCACAACTGCATATTTTTATTTCCTGGCTTATTGGAGCCTTAACTAATTTTATTTTTTCATAGCCGTAGTGCTATGACGGCTGTTTTTTTTTGCGGGACGAGCTGTAGTTTTTATTGGTACCATTTTGGGGTACATGTGACTTTTTGATCACTTGTTATCCTTTTTTTTTTGGGAGGCAAGGTGACCAAAAAACAGCAATTCTGGCATATTTTTAACATTCTTTTTATACAGCGTTCACCATGCGTTATAACTTACATGTTACCTTTATTCTGCAGGTCAGTCCGATTCCGGTGATACCTAATTTATAGCACTTTTTATGTTTTACAACTTTTTGCACAATAAAATAACTTTTGTAAAGAGAATGGATTTTTTTCTGTCGCCAAGTTGTGAGAGCTATAACGGTTTTAATTTTTTCGTCGATGGAGCTGTATGAGGGCTTGTTTTTAGCGAGACGAGTTATAGACACCATTTTTGGGTAAATGTGACTTTTTGATCACTTTTTATTTCAATTTTTGGAAGACAAACTGACCAGAAAATAGCAATTATGTCAGTATTTTTTTAGTTTTTTTTTACGGCGTTCACTGTGCGGAATAAATAACATAATATTTTTATAGTTAAGTTCTTTACAGTCGTAACGATACCAAATATGTATGGCTTTATTATTTTTTTTAATAATAAATGACTTGATAAGGTAAAAAGGGCGATTGTGTTTTGTGTTATTATTTGAAACTTTTATTGTATTTTTTACAACTTTTATTTTTACTTTTTTTACACTTTTTTTTACACTTTTCTTTAGTCCCACTAGGGGACTTGAAGGTCCAACTGTTAGTTTGATGTAGTTGACCTATGTAGTGCAATGTATTAGAACTGTCAGTTGTTCACTGACATCAAGCCGATTAGGCTCCGCCTCCGGGTGGTGCCTAATCGGCTTCTGTAATGGCAGATAGGAATACACTGCTGATGACGCCGGCTCAGCTTCTGAGCCGGAAGCTGAGCCGGCGCCATCTTGCCGAGGTAAGTATTAGCCCTCCGATCGCCTTTGCAGCCACCGGCAAGCCAGGGATCATGTTGCTGGGGTGACGGTGGCTATAAACTGCTCACATGCTGCGATCTCTATTGAACGCAGCATGTGAAGGGTTAATCGGTCAGATCGGAGTCTAGCTCCAGTCCTGGCCGATACCTCAGGGTGCCAGCTGTAACATACAGCTGTCACCCGGCGGTGATGTCGCTGGCTCAGCTCCTGAGCCAGCTCCATCTGTTTCACGTACGGTTACGTGGAGTTGCGGGAAAAGACCATCTCCCATCACGTAACTGTACGTGAAATGGCGGGAAGGGGTTAAAGGGGTTGTCCTATCTGGACAACCCCTTTTCAGAATAAATCTGCCCCACCGATCAGCTGATTGCCTCTGGTCTGTGTGGCCATTTTTTTTCCCCTGCAGTGTAATGGGTAACAAATGGTCACGTTGAGTCCACCAGAGTGTGAGCTGCTATTTGCAGGGGTTCTCTTCAGTGGCTGATAGAGGGGCATCCGAAGCGCGGGATCCCCTTTTAGGGTATATGGATGTCATATTTTTAGTTATGCAGCTTCCTAATGCAATTATTAAAGTGACTCGAGTGTTAGGGAATATTCACACAGGGCAGATACGCTTCGTATAAGGACGCCGCAGGAAAAACCGAACCAAATTGTGGTGCAGTTTTTCAGCCGGAATGTCCACTGTGGAATACTGCACGCAAAAAAAAGTTTCATGCTTACCTGTATCCATGGCGAGGCGTCCCCCTGCCATCCGGCAGCCCGGCCTCCTGGGATGACATTTCATCCAATGTGACTGCTTCAGCCTGTGAGCGATTACGTAAATACAATTGACATGCTGCGGATTAAAAAAACACACTGCAGGTCAATTGCTGAGAGCTTTTTCCGCTTATCATTTATGCAGCGTGTAGATAAAATTTCTTCAAATCTCATCCACTCTCCTGCTACTGTATCATGCTGCGGATTTTCTGCAACAAAATCCATTGCGGAAGATCCGCAGTATTTACACTACATGTGAATCCGGCCTTATGGAGGAAAATTGTTATAGTGCTGTTTTTGGATCCTGTTTCTGAATCATTCTGGACACTTTGATTTATTGCATATTAACCACCGACGAAAGCAAATAAACAGATTATACTTGAATCTACTTATCCCCCCACATTGAAAATTGAATGAGTGTAATTGGCTTGTTAATCCTATCTGTCCCTTGGAGCTGGAATGAGAAGGGGAGAGGCGTTTGGTATTGGCAGCTGTTAGATCATCATTAAAATGACAAAGTCCCAGCTGTGCGTCTTATGTTGGTAAGGTTACATGGGCTTTAACCTAAAGGGCTATCTGGGGAACGGGATTATACTGCTACATGTACAAAAGCCTTCGATATGTTGAGTGGTGTCCATCTATTTTTACCAATTCAGCTTTTTCTAAGTCAACCGGATGAAGCCAACTTGATTCTGCCCGGTAGATCGTGGTTAGCGTCCAAGTACTATGGCTCAAGTCGCCGTTTGGTTTATCAGTCAATGATGGGGGGGAGGAATAAAGCCGCTCTGTTTGATTAGCACTGTGTTTAATTTGACTATTTATAATGAAGCATATCATTTAAATTTTCCTTTACAAATGAGTCCAACTCTCGTTACAGACTGCAGGCTCGGTTAATTGTTGCAAACATTGCTTTTTTTAATGTTATTAGCTCGTTGGCACAATCTCCATTGTTGACTAAAAAACTTGGCATGATCAGGGTGTGCTGAATAATTTAGATGGTTGGCAGCTGGAGCCAGAGAACACACACTTCTAGGCAGACGCACATGCTGCTTGCACTCTTTATATAAATGATTGTATACAAAGCGGAATAAATTCAGCAGTGACTTCTGCATCTGTTTACAGGTAAACACTGATGTTATTTTCTGAACTACACTAACAGGATGGTTCACACAGACTAATGTGATGTACAAAGCAGATGCACAACAGACTGACAGGGATTTTGATGAAAACTTGAAAATGACTTTACAACTGGCAAAGTATAAAAAACAAAAAAACATTAGATATGTTACAGGGTCAGGATATCCATTTTTGTCACGCCTACAGATGGAGCACAGTTTGTTGCACCGAATGACTCTAAATATTCGTTATCAGCTTTTGGGTCTATGAATATCTCAGATTTGGGTCAACACCAAAGTAAATTTCACCTCAGGGTGTATTATTCTCCCCTGCTGAAGGAGTCACTACAGATGTAAAACAGCCTTATTGACACACTGGGGATAATGTATCAACTTTTCTGGCGTAGAAAAGTTGCAAACTGCTCAGAAGTTGCAGAAACTGACTTTTAAAGCAATTCCTGCCATCCCCAGAACATTCCTTTTAAAAATGGGTGGGGCTTAGCTGAAGGGGCAGGGTCACCCACGCCCTCTGCAATTTCTATAGTTTACTCCAGAAAGTGGCGTAAATTATTAAAGTAAACATTTTATAAAATTCAAATTTCACTCAATAGCGCACGTAGAAAATGTCACATATTTATTAACCGCTTCCCGACATCTGTATATATATTATATGGATTATGGAGCGGGTTTACAGGCTGAGCCCGCTCCATTGAGCGAGTGTGTCAGCTGTGTGTTACAGTCAACACTTCAGGGTATTGAGCGGGATCCCGTTCGAGCATGATCCCACTCGTTTAACCCGTAAATGCCGTGGTCAATAGCAACCGTGGCATTTAAATGACTAGAAACCGGGGGTGGCCCCCCTGCGACACAATCAGGGGGCGCCGTTGGTTGGCATGGCAGCCTGGGGGCCTGATGACGGTCCCCAGGTCTGCCATCTTTGTACTTCTATGAAGCCCCGTCTTAGGCAGTTCTTCATAGGAGACTGTCAGTATCACAATATACATTAGTATTGCAGTATATCGTGCAAGTGATCCAACGATCGCTGGTTCAAGTCCCCTTGGGGAACAAGTAAAAAAAGTTAAAAAAAGGCAGCCTGAGGGGCCTGATGAAGGTCCCCAGGTCTGCCATCTTTGTACTCAGGTAGGGCTTCATAGCAGACTGTCAGTATCATGATTTACTGCAATACATTAGTATTGCAGTATATCATGTAAGCGTGGATCGCTGGTTCATGTCCCCAAGAGGGACAAGTGAAAAACAGTAAAATAAAGGTTTTTTAAAAAATAATAAAAAAAAATTAAGTTAAAAAAAAAAACTTATCCCATTTCTCTTCAAGCACAAATATAAAACAATCGCTGGTTAAAGTCCCCTAGGGGGACTAATAAAAAAAGTAAAAATGAGTTAAATAAAGTGTTTTTTTTGTGTAAAAAAAAAATATATATATATTAAAAGTTCAAAAAAAAACCCTTTTCCCATTTTCCCCCTAGAGCATAGTAAAAAAAGAAATAAATTAACATAATTGGTATTGACACGTCCGTAAAAGTCTTAACTATTACAATATATCATTATTTAGTCCGCAAGGTGAATGCCGTAAAAAATAAAAAAAGCCAGAATTGCAGTTTTTTTGGTCACTTCCTCTCCCACAAAAATGGAATAAAAAATAATAAAAAAGTCTGATGTACCCCAAAATGGTACCAATAGAAACTACAGATCGCCTCGCAAAAATAAGCCCTCATATCGCTCAATCGACCGAAAAACAAAAACGTTTTGGCTCTCAGAATATGGCGATTTTATTTTTAACAATCATTTTTTTCCTTGTAAAACTAGTAAAACATAAAAAAAAACGATGTAAATTTGGTTTCTCTGTAATTGTATTGACCCGCAGAATAAAGTTAACATACCTCTTTTCCCGCATGGTGAACATCTAAAAACAAAACTCCCCAAAATGATCGAGGAATCGCTGTTTTTTTCCTACTCCACCACAAATATTTTTTTTTCCAGTTTCCCACTACATTATATGGTACAATAAATACTGCCGTGAAAATTTACAACTCGTCCCGCAAAAAACAAGCCCTCATACTGCAATTTTGATGGAAAAATAAAAAAGCTATGGCTTTTGGAAGGTGGGGAGGAAAAAACAAAAGTGAAAATCCAAAAAATGGCTGCGGCAGGAAGGGGTTAAGAGGTGTGCGACTTTTAATAAATATGTCCCATCTTACGGCAGCTTGTTTCCAATTAAGAATGGTGTCTAAAATTCCCGCACTGTATAGTACTGTTATTAGATTACTAATGTCTTCTCTGGATATAAGTATTGGAAGCACACGTTAGTTGCCGGCTTGCACATGTGCGTCCAATCCTTAAATTCAGAGAAGACGGCTGAAAAGAAGCAAACTACGATTGCCTCAGAACCTTGGATATTCCAGGACTACGCCATAGATCGAGAAATGAGGTTTTAGTTAAACGCTGCTCCTTCTTCTTGCCAAAGTAAAAAGTAGCAAATTTTAGTGCAACTATGGCGTGCACCAAAATTTTCATTTTATTTACTCCAGAAAACTGACGTAAACCTTTTTATATATTCCCCCCCATTGTGTGGCACTGATAGATAGGCATTGTACACTGTATAATTGGTGTAGGGCGATGGCGGCACTGTATAGCATTATTTTTTGGGCAAATGTATAAAAATGTTATTTGATCAACATATGGCACCGTTATTTCAGCACCATACTTATAAATAGCAACTAGAGATTTGTCGCAAATCGAAAGTGCTCCGATTGTCCTGAAAACTCGTGTATGACACTCTGAGGTCTTCTAGGACCGAATCCCACCCTTTCAAGTTCTTTAGCACCATGACAGCACTAGCAATGTCACAGTGAAAGCAACATATATGGCTATGGATAAATAGATGGTAGCCAGTGGTAACAAACAGTGTTTTAAAAAAAATAATAATATGCATAGCCTCATTTATTATGATTTTTTCAATTCAAATTTGGTCTCTTTTTGTGGGCAGTTGTCTGCTGGTGTTTATACACACATGGTGGTATCGTAAGAAGGAATGGCGTTTTAACCCCTTCCCGACATTTGATGTATCCATACGCCAAAGTCTGGTAGGGGAAGTATGGAACGGGCTCACGGAGTGAACCCGCTCCATACGATGCCGGTGTCGACTGTTTGTAACAGCCGACACTTCAGAGTAACGAGCATTTAGCTCATTTAACTAATTAAACTCATTAATTGTCGTGGTCAATACTGACCGCAGCATTTAAATCGTTAGAAAGAGGGGGGTGACCCGCTCTAACAGCTCATCGCGCCCCCTGCAACGCAATCGTGGGGGGGCAATGGTTGCTATGGCTGCCTGGGGGCCTAATTAAGGCCCCCAGGTCCGCCGGCAGGGCTTAGTACAAGCCAATCAAAATCACGATATACTGCAATACATTAGTATTGCAGTATATCGTGCCAGCGATCTAACGATCGCTGGTTGAAGTCCCCTAGGGGGACTAATAAAAAAAGTAAAAATGAGTAAAATAAAGTTGTTTTTTTATTGTAAAAAAAAAAAAAAAAAAAGAGTTAAAAAAACTCCCCTTTTCCCATTTTCCCCCTAGAGAATAGTAAAAAAATAAATAAATAAACATAATTGGCATCGCCGCGTCCGTAAAAGTCTGAACTATTACAATATATCATTATTTAACCCGCACGGTGAGCGCCGTAAAAAAAATAATTGTAAACGCCAGAATGTCTATTTTTTGGTCACCTAATCTCCCACAAAAAATGAAATAAAAAGTGATCAAAATGTTGCATGTACCCCAAAATTGTATCATTAAAAACTACAGCTTATCCCGCAAAAAATAAGCCCTCATACCACTTAATCGACGAAACAATAAAAAACTTATGGCTCTCGGAATGTGGCGACACAAAATAAAATTTATTTTTTACACTTAGGTTTTTACTTGTAAAAGTAGTAAAATATAGAAAAAACAATATATATTTGGTATCGCCGTAATCGTATTGACCCACAGAATAAAGTTAACATGTTGTTTTAATTGCACAGTGAATTTCGTAAAAACAACCCGCAAAAAACCATGGAGGAATCGCTGTTTTTTTCATTTTCTACCCCACAAATAATTTTTTGCCCCTTTCCTAGTACATTATATGGCACAGTAAATGGTGCTACGAAAAACTACAACTCGTTCCGCAAAAATCAAGCCCTCATAGGACTATATCTACTGAAAAATAAAGACGTTATGGCTTTTGGAATGTGGGGAGGAAAAAACAAAAATGAAAATCTGAAAAAGGGCTGCGGCAGGAAGGGGTTAACAAGCAGTACACAAATTATCACTTTTTGGGGAATAGCAGGTTTGGTTTTATTTGAAAGAAAAAATAAATGTAAAAAAAAAAAAAAAAAAAAAAATTAAATATATATATATATATATATATATATATATATATATATTATCCACCACTTCCACTGCTACGACTCCATGTGACAGTGTGTCTGATCATCCTGGAAAGTAAAGTAGCAACGGCTTTTTACTCTACGTATTTAAAAAAAAAATTATACTTCGACACAAAGAGATATATAATGACTGGACGCAGAATAACATGGCAGTTATTGGTGGCACTATTATTAGCAATTAGATATATGCAAAACAATCAGGAACATCACGCCGTGACATCTGTATCAGCAGGCAGCGTCACGCTATCAGCACCAGGATTTAAATTACTGAAGAGGATTTGTAAATTGGTGGTTCACAAATTATAGTTAGAATTTTATAGCTGCAGCAGCACTCACTTACAGCAAAAGCTGCCTGTGCCATTCCCAACTAACACACTGATACAGACTGACTCGTAGCTCTCTCTAAAATCTATCTCTCTATCAAATTGTTGTAAATCTAACTGTCTATTCTTCTTTCCTCACATTACTGACATTAATCCAGTATTTGTATTTGTATTCTGTGTTTTAATATCTCTCACTCTCTGTCTGACGTTCTCTCTCTCCCTCTCCCTCTCCTTTCTGTATCCGCACAAAGCAGCAGCATTTCCTTGTTGGGCTGTTTATAGTGGCTATGACTTATATGACTTTCATCCACTGAGTCAGCAGTGGCTGACACCCCATACCCCTCGTGATTGGCTGTGCTAGGTGAAGGGCTGCCTGCAAAGCATTATGAGGAAGCCTGCTGGGCTGCTTCCCAAGGTCATGTGATCCTTGTTCTTTGTCTTCCTGTCTTCTTCTGATCTGTAAATGGTGGCCACTATTTTGAGCAATTTGTGTGGGACGAACCCTAAAAGTTTCAGATTTGATTAGTTTATAATCTATTTGCTCATCTCTGTTAGCCACTGTATGGTATAGTTATTTGTACACTGTATGAATCTACACCTTATGGAGGTTACTTACAAAAGTTACCACACGAGTCATTATCCAGCGTAAAGCCAGCCCTACATGTACCAGTATATTTTAAGCACTAGCTCTACAGCATTGCTGTTACAGCAGTTTCACAGTATTATTCAGAACCCTGATCCTCTTATACAGTTTGTGTGCTTCAGTTCCTTTATTCCTCATGCACACTGTGTCATATAGATCCAAATAGTGTGCCCATAGAAATCTAGTGTACCCCCACATACTTTTCATATGGAATATGTGAGAAGCCATGAGAAAATAAATGGTGTCATGTTCTAGTATTATTACTTCTAGGGGAGAACACGGGGGCTTACGGAGGCACTATGCCGTGGCACATGGATTGCTTACAGGTCCATAATCTGATTGGGCTCTGTGTGCCACTATATAGGTCCATGCTCATGGCATTGCCATGTATGGTACATTAGGCCTTACTATAATGCTCATATCATCACATTGTCCAATTACTTTAGCATAATGCTAATATCAACACATTGTCTTATTGCTATCACTTTATTTGCTACTCATGCCCATATTACCCGATTATAGGCCTCCACTCTTTTCTATATAGATTGTAAGCTCACTCCTCATGTTGGAATTGTAATTTAGTTTTGTCTATATGTAATGTCTGATTTTGTCTGTACAATGTACCCCCTGAACTGTAAAGTGCTGCGGAATATGTTGGCGCTATATAAATAAAGATTATTATTATTTTATTATATGGTGATGATTCCAAAATGTAATGTCAATACTGTCACATTGCCCCTTATTCATCCAGTTTTGTTAATATCCAATATTACCCATTTCAGCATGCCTAATCCATAAATATGATTTTAGGGTATGTCTAGCTGCAAGTTATACGTTTTGCATTGTCATCACTACATAAAAAGTTGGTCCTCTTGACAGCACTCTATCCACCAGCTCAGGGGAAGCCAGAAGATATCTGGTACTGTGGCTCTTGGCACTGGGGAACAACTAAATGTTCCAGTAAGAAGGTCTACTGTGAACCTATAAAATACAATAAAAGAGAGATTCACTAATGGAGAAGGATCAATGTCTACTAGGAAACATAAACTAAATACCAGCATGCCAAAGGCCAACAGGATACTCTCTTGTATTAAGAAAAGCAAAGACATTTAAAATCAGACAACCATAATTTTAGCTGTTTTCTAAAGCAGTTCTGACCTTGAAACCATTATCCGGAGAGCAAAGAAGGACATTCAATTCAAGTTCTTAGAAGAGATGTGTATAAAAGGGATACATAAATGATCCATACAAAAAATACTGTGAACTCCTACGTCACCTCAAAATACAAGAGGACCCCCTTACCTACTGGAGGAAAACCTGTTCAATCTCCAGCTGTGAAAAGGCTTCTTTACTGTAAGAGCTGTGATGCTGTGGAACAGTTACCTAAGGAACTGGTTTTAACATAAAGCTTCAAGAATCTTTGGTAGTACAAAAAATATACTTAATTTCATAAACAGTTTTTATTGGATTTTTTAACCTGTGGATTTTTTTTTTCCAAAACGCAGTATGCTCAAGGTGTATTGTTTTTGTGAGATTCACCCCAAGAAGCATTTCATGTAAAATAGCTCCACATGTAAGGCATTTGATGGAGCACATCACATTTTTTTTTTAACATTTGTACATGAGGATTTCCTAAAGAGAAATATGAAGGCCTTATGTACCACTATGGTAGCCCTATTATGGCCATGTGCATGTAACTATGTCACTCATCAATGAAGAGCGTTGTATTAATTATAAAAAAAATACTGGGCCATAAGGACTGCACAAAAATGGATGGCTCCTTCAAATTACAATCATTATATAAAAACCTATCACCCAGAAACCTTTGTTATTTTATGTCAAATAGACACTGAAATCCATTTATAGTTGCATAAAAAACAATGTAGAATTCTCTATGACCAACAAATAAGAATTTACTAGATCTAATTAGCATCAAAAAGGGGTTTCTAGGATTTTAAACTGATGGCCTATCCTTAGGATAGGTCATTAATATATGAGTAGAGGCGATACCACCCCTGGACTACCACCAATTAACAGCCTCTTCACTGCAGTACTGACACAACGACACACTCTTCCATGTGGCTGTGGCTGGTACTGCATCTCAGCCGTTTTCACTTGAATGAGATGCAGCCACAGCCACATGTGGTGCATGAATGTCGCTGTGAAATGTACTAATCTGTGGGATTCTGGGGCTATCTCCCCTACGGATTATACATTGATGGCCTATCGTATGGATATGCCATAGAATCAGAATCCCAGAAAAAACACCTTTGAACCTCTTCCCTCAACAGCCATTTTTTGGATTTGCATTTTTGCTTTTTCCTCCCCACTTTCCAAAAGCCATAAGTTTTTTTAGTTTTCTGTTGACATAGCCGTATAAGGGCTTTTCTTTTTGTGGGACGAGTTGAAGGCTTTCACTGCACCATTTCTTGTACTATACAATGTACAGGGAAAATGTAAAAAAATTCTTTGTGGGGTGGAATGGGAAAAAAAATCTGATTCCTTCATTGTTTTTTGGGTTTCACTTTTACGTCGTTCACCATGCGGTAAAAACTACATGTTCAATTTATTCAGCGGTCAATATGATGACGGCGATACCAAAATTCTATAGTTTTGCATATGTTTTACTACATTTATATGGATAAAGCAAATTGTTAAAAATAAAATTAGTGTCGCCATATTCTGGGAGCCATAACTTCATTCGAGTGATGAGAGGGCTTATTTTTTGGGCGGGAGAGATGTGGATTCTATTGTTGCTATTTTGGGGTACATGAAACTTTTTGATCACTTTTTATTCCATTTTTTGTGGGTTGAGGTGACCAAAAAAATCGGAGATTTGGGCGGTTTAATTTTTTTGTATGCTGTTCACTGCTCGGGTTATCATTGTTATAGTGTAATATTTAGGACTTTTATGGACGTAGTAATACCAGTTATGTAAGTTGTTGTTTTTTTTACATTGTTTTGGGGGGAAATGGGAAATGATTTTATTTGAACTTTTAATATTTTTATTTTTTTATAATTAAAAAAAGCTTTTTTTAACTGTGTTTAACTTATTTTATTATTCCCCCTTAGTAGATTGAACCAGCGATGTACAATATATGGTGCCCTGAAGTAATGTCAGAGGGGGCCGCAACCTGTTTCCAACGGCAAGGATGCTGAGGTCGCTATTGACCGCGGCATCTATGGCATCCCGCTTGTTAAACTGAATTTTTGGCTGTAATATACAGCCAACACGCTCGTCTCATGGAGCGAGCTCAGCCCGTGAGCCCGCCCCATACTTTTCCCCCGACTTCCGCCGTATATAAATGGGTGGATGTTGGGAAAGGGCAAAAACCTTTCGGGTCTAGATACAGGAATACAATAAACAAATCCACTTATCTTTAACTTAAACTTAGAAAGGAATTAGTGACTAAACTTTACACTTTAGCGGTCATCATAAATATATTCTACAAGTAACAATTTAACCGATTGGTTGAGATTGTCATTGACTGAATATCACTGATCACACAGGGCCTAGGAAATAATGAAATGTCCTCATTTGTTTGTCTGTAGGTTTTTACTGCAGTTCATTGTGTGACTCAACCCGAGAACACAGAATGTAAATGATTCAGTGGAAAACTCAGCAGGATTTATATACACTCACACTAATAATTAGGCATATCCTATGGTACATGGAAAATCTTTGCAATTTCAGCAAGTGTGCATTCATTTCAACTAATAAAATAACACCACATTTAAAATGATAGTCTGGACAGTGTAGAATTCATTCTAATAATTTGAAAGGGTGAGGGTTAATACAGACAAATTATGTCGAACAGTTTGCTGAAATTAAGGACTTAATAAGGAACATATGTTGTAAAGCAGAACAAGTCGACCTGTTCATTGCAAACCACTTCTCTGTAATAGGACATTCTGGTAAAGGTTTACATTTTTGGGTGGGGAATTCTATAAAAAATATTGTGAAAATTGCTGCATAGACAGACACAGCAGAGCTAAATTTGGTATAGAACTATTTATATTGGGCAGAGTAATTATTTATACGCCAGTGCTTACAATGTGTCAACATAAACAAAGTTAGGCTTCGTTCACATCTGCGTCGGGACTCCGTTCATGGGTTCCTTCTGAGCTTTCTGTCAGGGGTACCCATGAACGGAATCCAAACTGAAACCATAGGTTTCCGTTTGCATCACCATTGATTTCAATGGTGACGGATCCGATGCAAATGGTTTCCGTTTGTCACTGTTGTTTAAGGGTTCTGTCATTTTGACGGAATCAATAGCGTAGTTAACTGCGCTATTCATTCCGTCAAAACAACGTAACCCTTAAACAACAGTGACAAACGGAAACCATTTGTACCGGATCCGTCACCATTGAAATCAATGGTAAAGCAAACGGAAACCTATGGTTTCCATTTGTTTTAGTTTGAATTCAGTTCCTTACATATTAAAATCATATATTGACTTTTTAAAAGTGAGTTTCTGAACCAGACAACCCCTACCCACATCACAGGTCCCTTATAATGATGATTATGGTGGGTTCGGATAGCAGGAAAGGCTGATGATTGAGTCACTAAACTACAAATACATGTGTGCACATCAGCATAACGGGGTTTGTAGCTATTACTTTGTGGGAAAGGGGCACCAAATTAAATATTTTCCCTGGCTGAAAAAAAGGCTAGCTGCATGCCAGAGAGGAAGGGGTGGTGGGAAGCCTGGGACTCTCTTCTAATACCACCATTTGCCCCAATAGGGACAAGCAGTCAACTTCTTTAGGATGATTGCTTTCGGCGTCTCAGTGGTGATAAAGAGTATTACATTTTGTGTAACAATTTTACAGTGTGTGTATGTTTTACTATATCCACGCATATAGGAATGCTAAGCCTACAATATCAAAATAGACAAACTAAAGCTTTACAGTACATCTCAGCTTTGCATTGTGTTATTTTTATTACCACAATTCTGTGTTGATTAATTTCTTAACCCCTTCCCAACATTTAACGTAACTGTACTTCATGGTTGGCAAGAGGGAGGATGGAGCAGGCTCACGGGCTGAGCCCTCTCTATACTCAGCGGGTGTCAGCTGTATGTTTCAGCTGGCACTTTACTGTAAAAACCGAGATTGGAGATAACTCGGATCCCAGCTGTTTAACCACTAAGGCCGAATTCAGACGTCTGAGTTGCCCCCGTGCGGGTCCTGTTTTCACGGATTCCCATAGACTTGAGTCTATCGGGGGATCCATGAAAATTGAACAAAATAGGACATGTTCTATTCTTCAACGGACCCTTCACACGGTCCGTTGAAACAACAGCTGTTTGAACGGCCCCATTGAAATACATGCGTCCGTGTGACGGCCATTATTTTAACGACTGTCACACGGACAAATACTACAGTTGTCTGAATTCGGTCTTAGACACCGTGGTCAATAGCGACAGCAGCATCTAAGCAGTAAGAAAGAGTGGGCCCACCTCTCTCATCCCATCAGCCGACCAGCGATGAGATCCTGGAGTGCCTAATAAAGGCCCCTAGGTCTGCCATCATTATGCGCCAAAGGCAGGGCTTAATAGGAGCCGGTAAAAATAACAATACACTGCAATGCATACGTTTATAAGCGACCAAATAATCGCTTATTCAAGAGGAAATGCAAAATAAAGTTAAAGTTTTAAGAAAGGGCCTGTTCACATCAGCGTTCGGTTTCCGTTGATGGGTTCCGCCAGACTTCTCCATCGGAGGAACCCATCAACAGAAAGGCAAACTGAAACCATAGCTTCAATTTGCATTACCATTGATTTGAATGCTAATGTTTTTGTTGCTAATAGTTTGTCTTTGTTCCATAAGGTTTCATTTTTTTTGACGGAATCAATAGCGCAGTCTGCGCTAATGATTCCGTCAAAAAACTGATATATGCCTAATTGTTATTTTTAGGATTCTCAATGGGGATATTTATGACAACTGGACTTAAAGAAAAAGTAGTATTGTTTAAACCAACCAATCAAATTTTTGCTTTGATTTTACAAAGTCTTAAATCGTAAAATACAAAATGTTATTGGCTAGTCTATTCAATATTAAAGACTCTTAGAATATTTAAAAATCACATAAACTACATTTTTATAGATGTGCACAATTCTTTATCGTTATTGAAGAGATAAACAGGAAATATAAAAAAAAGTGAAACAACAAAACATAAAATCATCATAAAAATATCAGATGACTCACACCCCATCAGATCAAACAGATAAACTTCAGCAAGAATTTTGCTACAATTTCATAAGGCAAAGAGATTGAACAAGGATGTAAAAAAAAAAAAAATCACAATTTCCACACAACTATAAGTATGTTTCCCATAACCTTTATCACTAGTTTTAGAAAAACATTAGATTTACCTTGGCAATTTTCCAGCTCAAATTGGGGACGTGCTGATTGATTTCTGTTGATTTTTATTGATGCATGACCCCTTGGTTGTTATACTGTACTTCTCTACTGTGTTATTATTTAGGCAATTCACAGAAGCAGTAGGAGTTTAGTGTTTGTAAGAATTGGCAACATATTTCCGTCTAGTGCTACTTAAACAGCAGTATACTGTATTTATTCAAGTATTGTGTTTCATCTATACTATATAATTCTCACTCCAAAAAGAAACAATAATATTTTGTAGCTGCTAAAGGGGGATAATTTTGCTTATGTTGGATAATTTCTAATGGTATAAACACGTAATACAGCTAACAATAGGGTAATTCATTATTCCCAGCGCTTTATCAATGATATTGACTTGCTCATTTCTACATAATAAGCTATGCCGAATGTGGGGAAGAGGCTATAAGAATACATATTATGTATTTGTGGACAAGACATACTTTTGGTTTATTATGTATAATGTTTGAAGTGAATAAAATGATTTTGTTGTACTCAAGTGTGTACAAACAACGCAGAACCAAGCTTTAGTCTTCACCCCAAAAGGGTTCTTCTCAGTAACAGCACATAAGGTATGGAATTATTTGCCAATGGAAGAAATAAGGGAAAGTTTGCTAACCACTCTGCCTCCATATCTAGTTACTGTTATATTTTTATACTGTTTTGGTGATTGTATTTCAGTTAGGCTTTTATGTTCTTACCCCTGTTTGCACCAAACTGCTGATCACCACCTAAAGGGGTTACCTCACTGAGAAAATACCTTTCTATATGTCCTATAACATTATATGGATGTCATAGAGGGGGGTCCTCCATTTGCGAACCACACCTACAGTGAAGGAAATAAGTATTTGATCCCTTGCTGATTTTGTAAGTTTGCCCACTGTCAAAGTCATGAACAGTCTAGAATTTTTAGGCTAGGTTAATTTTACCAGTGAGAGATAGATTATATTTTAAAAAAAAACAGAAAATCACATAGTCAAAATTATATATATTTATTTGCATTGTGCACAGAGAAATAAGTATTTGATCCCCTACCAACCATTAAGAGTTCAGCCTCCTCCAGACCAGTTACACGCTCCAAATCAACTTGGTGCCTGCATTAAAGACAGCTGTCTTAAATGGTCACCTGTATAAAAGACTCCTGTCCACAGACTCAATTAATCAGTCTGACTCTAACCTCTACAACATGGGCAAGACCAAAGAGCTTTCTAAGGATGTCAGGGACAAGATCATAGACCTGCACAAGGCTGGAATGGGCTACAAAACCATAAGTAAGACGCTGGGTGAGAAGGAGACAACTGTTGGTGCAATAGTAAGAAAATGGAAGACATACAAAATGACTGTCAATCGACATCGATCTGGGGCTCCATGCAAAATCTCACCTCGTGGGGTATCCTTTATCCTGAGGAAGGTGAGAGCTCAGCCGAAAACTACACGGGGGGAACTTGTTAATGATCTCAAGGCAGCTGGGACCACAGTCACCAAGAAAACCATTGGTAACACATTACGCCGTAATGGATTAAAATCCTGCAGTGCCCGCAAGGTCCCCCTGCTCGAGAATGCACATGTACAGGCCCGTCTGAAGTTTGCAAATGAACATCTGGATGATTCTGAGAGTGATTGGGAGAAGGTGCTGTGGTCAGGTGAGACTAAAATTGAGCTCTGCCTATGACCCAAAGAACACACCCCCACTGTCAAGCATGGAGGTGGAAACATTATGTTTCTCTGCTAAGGGCACAGATGCCCCAGAGGAAGCCGGAAGGGCGAAAACCAGGGTCGGGCGAGAGTGTTTGGCGTGCCGCCTAGAAATTGTAAAGATTTTTACTTACCTTGATGCTTTTATTTCTTGTTACTTCTAGACATAAGATCCTTTTCCTACCAGGAGTTCTTTGAATGTGGAGGGAGACGATAAGGAGCTTGGTGGAACTACAAGGATAAGAATTACCATCCACACCCTCATTGGATTGCGGACTGTCCACTGCATTTTTCTGGGAGAGAGTGTCTATACTGAATGATATTGGACTGTTACCAGTGCCGTCTGAGCGGTAAACTTCACTGTACTTTATATATGCTATTTAGGGTATTTGTTGGATCATACCCAATTTAGTTTTGCCTGCTCCGGTCTGAGAGAGATTTTGTGGGTATTTGAGCCAAGAGAAACCACCATTATATTTGTACATTTCTTTTAGGTCGGCCACTATAGGGGAAATGTATAGCCAGTGTCAGCTTCCCGCATCAATAACAGCTGATCACTGACCCATGGAGCTATGACATGTCAGAAGTTTGTCAAACGTTTAGTTACACTTTAAGATAATGATGCCAATATATAAATAAATAAATAAATAATAATAATAATAATAATAATAATAATAATAATAATAATAAGTGGAATTAAAATCGATTTGAAAGTCTTAATTCAAGAGATATGGAAGAGAAATAAATTGTTTGGTCAAACTAACAAAATAGATTCTTCTCTGTAACAGCAGCAAGCCTATTGAATTACCTTTCAATGAACAAAGTGATATGGAAAAGGTTCTAATAATTTATTTTTAATACTTTATGGGTTGTTGACACATAAATTACAATATTAAGAGTGCAAATTAGTAGCCAGCAAAATAAAGTCAACATTGGCTGAGCATGAATTTGCGCAATATTGATAATAAATAATTTTTTTTGCAATGTTTTCTATTCATTCTTTCTTGGGAGCAGATACTTCAGGTTATTAACATTTCTCACATGTATTAAAATGTAAGTGGCTGTCCATCAGTATTTTGCACATATGCTACCCCCCTCATACCTTATATAATATCGTACCTTGTCTACTTGCTGCTGGGTACTGGTGTTTTAACTTGCCCTTGTATCAGTAAGTATGGTCTTTTTCTGTGATTTTAAGAACATTTATTGCATTTTGTGTGATTTGTTTATTAAAATGTATTAGGGCAATTCCTAATATAAGCGTGTGACACTTTAAATTCCACAGTAACCAGCAAATAAATTGCCATGTTAATGCTTATGTGCTTCTAATTCTCTGCAAGTGGGTCCACCACTAAGTGACTAGCCAGCTGATCTGTTACGATTCTCACCGGATAAGTGAAACAATGAGCAGCAAACTTAACTGAGGTGCGGAGTCTAAAGAATCTCTCAGTTTTTCACCTTTAACCCTTACATGGAGGTTGGGACTTTTCTGGTCAGACTCCCAGGTCACAATCCTCAAAGTAGTCGCTAAATGGCAGTGGGTATGCTTCTTGAAATGTCTAGGGCTAAAGCAGAGTCAAGAACAAAGCCAGCGGTTGTCATGGTTGACGGGTCAGGATGCAACAGAACAAAGGACATACAGTAGACATAGCCAGAAGAAGGGCCAGGGGTTAAAACCAGGATATCGGACTACAAGTACCATCCGACAAATATGATGGACCAAAACAATCGCAAGGTTTGAAGGCAAAGCTAAGGTCAAGTTCGTACTCAGGATCAACACACATAAACTAGCTAAATAGAAGTACCTTGATCCATAGGCAATGGGAAAGAGTTGTATTCCTCTTTCAATATGCCGCTGGGACCAACGCCATCAGGGCACGACTATTGCTACAGCAACCTGCCATGGCTGAATCAAGAAAGCTGCTGCTGTGACCAGGAGATCATTGTTGGCTCAGGAAGAGGAGTGTCTTGGTTCTCTTGATTCTTGACTCTTGAAATTCCTTGCCTTGATTACCTAATTGGTCCCACCCTTTTGGCTTCCTATATAGGCCTGACCCTTGCACTTCCTGATTGTTGGCTATTGAGCTACCTGACTCTAGTTGAGTTCCTTTCTGCCTTACTCTACAAACTATTGCCGCCTATTTGTGTATCGAACTTGAATTTTTTCCTGAATACGTCTCTGCCTAACTCTATAAACGGTTGCCATTTATCTGTGTACCGCACTTGGAATGTTTCCTAACCACATCTTTGCCTCATGTTATAAAATGTTGCTGCATCTGTGTATGGAACGTGGATTATTTCCAGTCCACATTTCTACCTTAGGCTACAAACTTTTGCTGCTTATCTAAGTACCGAAACTGGACTTTTACTTGACTAATCTTGCTATTATTACCCTACTTCTATATTGTTTCAGCCACAAATCTGCTTCCAGACCTTGACACATGATTAATTGTGCTAACGTTTCTTCTATATGGAAGGAAATTACTGAGAGGAAGCACTTAACATTTTGGCAAATGCCTTTTTGTCAGCTGATGCCGTCTATCAGCAGTAGAGACGAGCAAAATTTGTTCAGAGTTCGATTCAGTTAAATCAGCTGTCAATTTGATTTGCCCCAAAACAATAGTCCCCCATTGCCCTTAAAAATTGTGTCTGACTCTCTGATGTCTTCTTGGACTATATCCAATTTAAATCCAGCCCCTTTCAAGCTCTTCAATGCCAAGCCAGCATGTAAGGTCAAAGTGACAGCACTATTTATTGGTAAAGGAAAGGATAACCGTATTGCACTTTGGGAAGGGTGCCTGCAAGGCATTATCGGAAAACCTGCCCCAGGTCACATAATCCTTTTACTAATCTGTAAAATGTTAACTAGCACTCGCAGGCGGCCCCCATTTTCCCGCAATTCATGTGCAGCAAACCTTGAACATTTCGTAATTTGCAGAATCCTAAACTTTTGGGAAATTCGGACTGAATTTGATGTGTACAATTGATTTTATTATCTCTAATCAACGGTATCAAATAGCTGCTCCTTACATGAATAAAGTGCTATTACTGGCAGATATAGGACAAACAAGGGGTTTTACATTCCCCTCAGCATCTTGTTGTGCCTTGCCAAGATGGAATATCCCAGTATGGATTATAGCTGGCATCTTTAAATAACTTTCTACATCTGTATTCTTGCCCTACTAAATCGATAAGGAAAGGAGCTTAGGTGAATCCGTAAATCAATCATTTTGAAACATTACTTCAATCCAATGACATGAAACCACTGACAATAGTCTTCATACAAAATCCACTGTCATAAAGTTTTTAAAAATAGACAGACCATTGTATTTTTTGGAAATTTTTAAAGGCTACCATTAAATTGTTACTCAATAATAAGATGTGCCAGTAATTATTGGAAATAAATGTAATTTTCTATACTGTTAACATTTATTTTGCATAGACTGTTAGGAATGTGAATATATTCTCAGTACGGGTAATAGAATAGTCATCATCAGCGGTGTAGCTACAGGGGTTGCTGAGTCGCACCCTGGCCATAGTGGCTAAGAGGGCTCTAATGGAAAACTGTCACATCAAACATGCAGTCCGAGCTGTAGGCATAATGTTATAGAGAATAAGTAGCTAAGCAGGTTGATATATAGTTGTGTGCAAAAAGATACAGGATAACCGGTAATTTATTGATTTAAATCACTTCTAACACTTGGCTAAAGAGTCAAGTGGGCTGTCCTACTTCATGATTGGCAGCTATTTCTGTATTCACACTCATACACGGAAGGCTGTCAATCGATATTTGAGAACGCCCACTGATCTCTTGAGCCCACAGGGATTTAAATGAATAAATAACAGGTTATTCTAAATCTTTTTGCACAAAATTGTGTATCAATCTTCTCAACGTCTCATTCTCTATAACATGCTGCCTCCAGATAGGACATCCTGTTCACTGTGATAGGTCCATTTCAAAGGCTATAGTTCATTTTTGACATGAAAAAAAGATATAATTTTGTATATGTTAGTGGTTACCTGGAGTTAAAAAAGTGGCCCTAGTGTCTGTCTGTGTGAGTCCCATTGGGTTCAGGGACTGATTCAATGACAATCTCTGTACATTGTATGTTTGTGGTGTATCAGTATCCTGCTAAGTGTGCTTCAAATCTCCTGCTCACATATCCAATCATAGAAATTGGGACAGGAAAATGGAGTTAAGGCCCTTTTACACGGGCCAATTTTCAGGCAAACGAGCCTTAAAACGAGCGGTCATTCAGAATCATTGCCCTGGGTAAACAGGGCAACAATCAGTCGATGAGCGAGCAAAAGCTCATTCATCGACTGATCGTATTGTTTATGCATCAATAAATATTATCGTTGCCGGTAGCACATCTCCCCATGTAATAGGGCCCTTACAAGCAGTCACATACTTGTATATTCTGGCTTATCACTGAAGGAGAAGATAACTGGAATAGGTATGACCACTAAAGGCCCTTTTACACCGGCCGGTGAAGCAAGTGCCAATCAACGAGACATCGTTGCTCGGCGTTCGTTTGCTCCTGTCACACGGAGCTATGGATGGGGACGAGAGGTCGTTACTCACCATGTCGGCAGCGTGTTTCTCTCTGTTTACACAGGGAGATGTGCTGCCAACAATGATAATATTATACTTTTTTAAAACGATACGACCAGCAGATGATTGAGCGTTTGCTCGTTCATCAGCTGATCATTCTCCTGTTTACACACGGCAATTATCGACATTTAGCGTTATATTTAGCGTCTGCCCGATAATTGTCCAGTGTAAAACCCCTTAAGGCTGGCACTAGGGGTGTAACTAGAAAAGACTGGGCCCCATAGCAAACTCTTGACCAGGTCCCTCCCCGGGTGCCACCAGCAGCCCCCCCTTATAAATAGTGTCCCCTGTAGAATCTGCCATACAGCCCCCCTGTAGACAGTGCTATAAAGCCCCGCTATAGACAGTGTCACACCCTTTTTGTAGATAGCGCCCCCACCTCCCCCTTGTAGATAGTGCCATACAGCCCTCCTGTAGATAGTGCCATAAAGCCCCCACTAGATATAGCGCTATACAGCTCACACTGTATATAGTGCCACACAGCCCCACTCCCTTGCATATAGTGCCACACAGCCCCCCTTAGTAGATAGTGAAGCACAGCCCCCCTTAGTAGAAAGTGCCACACACAGGTCCCTGTAGATTGCGCCACACTCAGCCCCCTGTAGATAGAGCCACAGCCCTCCCCCTTGTAAATAGTGCCATACAGTTTCCCCATGTGTATAGTGTCACACAGCTCTCCCTTGTGTATAGTGCCACACAGCTCCCCCTTGTGTATAGTGTCACACAGCTCTCCCTTGTGTATAGTGTCACACAGCTCTCCCTTGTGTATAGTGCCACACAGCTCCCCCTTGTGTATAGTGCCACACGGCCCCCCCTTGTGTATAGTGCCACACAGCCCCCCCTTGTGTATAGTGCCACACAGCTCCCCCTTGTGTATAGTGCCACAAAGTCCCCCCTTGTTTATAGTGCCACACAGCCCCCCCTTGTGTATAGTGCCACAAGGCAATGGCGCATCCGAGAAAGTTGTATCAGCCAGGGAGATGTCACTCAAACATGGAAAGGTGGGTTTGGAGGCAGGACTATGTGACTCTTCAGGATAGCGGCACCGCCCCATGACCCCCTAATGAGTAATTAGCATATAGTGTGCGCCATTTTAAAAGTGGATTTTAAAGATTTTGCTGCATCTGAAAAAAACATACAGGGGAATGTTTGGAAATATTGTCAGGTCATGTATTACCGCATGGTGGCGGTTCAAGGGGTTAAAACTTCCTGACAGATTCCCATTAAATATACAATTGAGAACAATTCCATCTGCCCTGCAATTTTGTTACTAAAAATATATCCTATATAATTACAGCATCAGAACCAAGCTCTGACATATATACAGCACCAGCAGGGCCGGACTGCCCATCTGGAAATTCTGGCAAGTTCCAGATCGGCCGGTGTATGCTGTGGGCCGCTTCCTGCTCACCTCTTCCTCTCACTGGGTAGCGCTAGCCTGTCATCATACCACTCTGCTTTGTAGCGCACTGGCCTCTGCACCAAGCAAGCAGCCTGCTGCCAAGCCAGTATTGCTAGCTGTCATAAATCTATTTGTCACGGCCGCGTGCCGACCCCTCCTCCTCAACCACTGACACGGCTCCTCAGTTCTCTGTCTCTGTTATAAGCCCCGCCTCTTCCGTAATTGGCCTCGCCTCCTCCATACTCTAACCCTATCACGGTGCAGCTTCTTGCTGCTCTGCGTGAGCATGTATTCCCAGCCTTTTGTCTACAGCGCAGCGGCGGGTTTACTGCTCACACAGAGCTGAGCTGACAAATGAGTCAGTCTAGCATCTTCATAGGAAAGTGTGTCCATCCTCAGTCCTCTCCAGTCTCCACAAGTAGGTAAATAAAGAAAGTAAATATGCAAAAAAAATGACTGTGTTATTCCCTTCCCCTCCATGTGGAACTACAACTCCCAGCATGCACAGACACCTGTAGGACTTCAGGACCTGCTGGTAGTTGAGGTTTCCCCCCCCCACAGTTTGCATTAAAGGGGTTGTCCAGTCCCTAAAAATTGATGACCTATCCTCAGGATAGGCCATCAATAGCTGATGGGTCGGGGTCCCACTCCCGGGACCGCCGCCGATCAGCAGTTTTGAAGGGGCTGCAGCGCTCGTCTCTGTGAATCGCTGACATGGATGTAGCGGCGATTCACAGTATTACAGCCGCCTTCTCCCATTCGCTGCAATGAGATCAGGCTGCAATACTGTGAATCGCCGCTACATTCATGTCAGTGATTCACAGAGAGCAAGTAGAAATGAAGGGGGAAGCACCACTCGTACAAGCGCTGCAGCCCCTTCAAAACTGCTGATCGGCGGGGGTCCCGGGAGTGGGACCTCAACCCATCAGCTATTGATGGCCTTTCCTGAGGATATGCCATCAATTTTTAGGGACTGGACAACTATATGGTCACTACATGGTGGTAATATTGGTCTTTGTAGAGTGGTATTTATTCAGTAACAGTATGGGCGTATTATTCAGTCACTCTGTGGTTATAGTGTGGTGGCAGTGGCGTAACTATAGGGGTCGCAGCGGTCACAATTGCGACCGGGCCCCGAAGCCAGGGGGGCCCACGGCCCCCCGCACCACATCAAAAGTTACTATGGTAACTGGGGCCTATGTAATAAATTACACGGACCCCAGATACTATAGTAACTGACAGTACTTACCTTCCTGGTTCTGGAGCGCAGCGGCGGTCCTGAAGTCACAGCGCTATGCATAGCGCATGACGTCACAACACTATGCACTGCGCATAACATCCCGACACTGGATGGAGTCAGGAGCTCTGCTGCGGCCGGAGAGGAGGGTAAGTACTATACCACTCTGCTGAAGCTAATGGGTCAAGGGTCCGACTCCCGGGACCCCGCAAATCAGCTGTTTTGAAAGGGGTGCCGTGCTCGTACGAGCGCTACTTCCCCTTCATTCCGGTCACTTTCTCACACTGTGAATCGCCGACACGGATGTGTCAACGATTCACAGTGTGAGCAAGTAAGGGAAATTAAGGGGAAGCAGCACTCTTACGAGCACTGCACTCCCTTCAAAACAGCTGATTGGCGGGGGTCCCGGGAGTCTGACCCCAACCCATCAGCTATTGATGGCCTATCCTTGAGGATAGGCCATCAATGTTTAGTGTCTGGACAACCCCTTTTAAGCCTACCATGTGGTAGCCTTAAATACAGGGCCCCAGCTTATACTGTATAAGATTACTGTCTGCTGGACCCTGTATCTAAGCCTACCATAGGCTTAGATAGAGGGTCCAACAAACAGTATCACACCTGCACATGGGCCCTGTATCTAATCCTACCATATGTGTCAGGAGGCTGTGTTCACATCATCGCTGCCCTTCCGTCTGAGGTTTCCGCCGGGTAACCCCTCAGCGGAACGGCAGACTGAAACCTCAGCTTTTGTTTCCCTCACCATTGATCTCCATGGTGATGGAAACGTTGCTAAAGGTTTCCGTTTGTCACCGTTGTGACAGGGTTCCATTGTTTTTGACGCAACAAATAGCGCAGTCGACTAACTAGTTGTCCTAACGACTGCCTGTGTACTATTCGTACACAGGCTAATGTACTGTAATACAGATATATGCCAGTAAATTAAAGTTTCAAAATAAAGTATAAACAAAGTAATGTTAAATTAAAAAAATACACCTACACCTTTTTTTACAATAAACATTAAAATAAGTCTCAATACATAAAATATACACATTTGGTATTGGCGCGGCCGTAATAACCTGCACAGCAAATTTTTTGCGTCATTCATGATTTGTACGCTGTAAAAAATAAAATAAAAACTGCTTTCTTTCACTTATTGTGAAGCACGAGGTGTGATGAATTTAACCTCCATGTGCCTCACATTAATAGTAATTAACCCCATCATGTACCTTACACATTAACCCATTATGACTGAGAAACATGATGGGGTTAATTACTATTAATGTGAGGTACATTCAAAATTCATCACACCTCATGCCTCACATCACAAAATGGAAGACCTTTTTTTTTTTTTTTTTATTACTGTTGGCAAAGCATCGTTTTGATATCGAAATCGCGATACTACTCAAAGTATCAGTATCGAAGTCCAAATTCTGGTATCGTGACATCCCTAATTCAGTAGCAGTATGGGGGTATTATTCAGTCACTATGTGGTTATGATGTGGCGGTATTACTCAGTAACAGTATGGGGGTATTATTCAGTCACTATGTGGTTATGGTGTGGCGGTATTATTCATTAACAGTATGGGGGTATTATTCAGTCACTATGTGGTTATGGTGTAGTGGTATTATTCAGTAACAGTATGGTGGTATTATTCAGTCACTATGTGGTTATGGTGTAGTGGTATTATTCAGTAACATTATAGGGGTATTATTCAGTCACTATGTGGTTATGGTGTGGCGGTATTATTCAGTAACATTATAGGGGTATTATTCAGTCACTATGTGGTTATGGTGTGGCGGTATTATTCATTAACAGTATGGGGGTATTAGTCAGTCACTATGTGGTTATGGTGTGTAGGTATTATTCAGTAACATTATAGGGGTATTATTCAGTCACTATGTGGTGATGGTGTGGCGGTATTATTCAGTAACAGTGTAGCAGTATTATTCAGTCACTATGTGGTTATGGTGTGGAGGTATTATTCAATCACTATGTGGTTATCGTGTGGTGGTATTATTCAGTAACAGTATGGGGGTATTATTCAGTCACTATGCGGTTATTGTGTGGCGGTATTATTCAGTAACAGTATGGGGGTATTATTCAGTCACTATGTGGTTATGGTGTGGTGGTATTATTCAGTAACAGTATGGGGGTATTATTCAGTCACTATGTGGTTATGTTGTGGTGATATTATTCAGTAACAGTATGGGGGTATTATTCAGTCACTATTTGGTCATGTGTGGTGGTATTATACAGTAACAGTATGGGGTATTATTCAGTCCCTATGTGGTTATGGTGTGGTGGTATTTTCCAGTAACAATATGGGGGGTATTATTCAGTCCCTATGTGGTTATGATGTGGTGTTATTATTCAGTAACAGTATGGGGGTATTATTCAGTCACTATGTGGTTATGGTGTGAAGGTATTATTCAGTAACAGTATAGGGGTATTATTCAGTCACTATGTGGTTATGATGTGGCGGTATTATCCAGTAACAGTATGGTGGTGGTATTCATTCACTATGTGGTTATGGTGTGGCGGTATTATTCAGTAACATTATAGGGGTATTATTCAGTCACTATGTGGTTATGGTGTGTCGGTATTATTCAGTAACAGTATGGGGGTATTATTCACTCACTATGTGGTTATGGTGTGGCGGTATTATTCAGTAACAGTGTAGCAGTATTATTCAGTCAATATGTGGTTATGGTGTGGCAGTATAATTAAGTAGCAGTATGGGGGTATGATTCAGTCACTATGTGGTTATCGTGTGGTGGTATTATTCAGTAACAGAATGGGGGTATTATTCAGTCACTATGTGGTTATGGTGTGGTGGTATTATTCAGTAACAGTATGGGGTATTATTCAGTCACTATGTGGTTATCGTGTGGTGGTATTATTCAGTAACAGAATGGGGTATTATTCAGTCACTATGTGGTTATGGTGTGGTGGTATTATTCAGTAACATTATTGGGGTATTATTCAGTCGCTATGTGGTTATGGTGTGGTGGTATTTTTCAGTAACAGTATGGGAGTATTATTCAGTCACTTTGTGGTCATAATGTAGTGTTATTATTCAGTAACAGTATGGGGTATTATTCAGTCCCTATGTGGTTATGATGTGGTGTTATTATTCGGTAACAGTATGGGGGTATTATTCAGTCACTATGTGGTTAGGGTGTGGTGGTATTATCCAGTAACAGTATGGTGGCAGTATTCAGTCACTATGTGGTTATGGTGTGGCAGTATTATTCAGTCACTATGTGGTTATGGTGTGGCGGTATTATACAGTAACAGTATGGGGGTATTATTCAGTCACTATGTGGTTATGGTGTAGTGGTATTATTCAGTAACAGTATGGTGGTATTATTCAGTCACTATATGGTTATGGTGTGGCGGTATTATTCAGTCACTATGTGGTTATGGTGTGGGGGTATTATTCAGTAACAGTATGAGGGTATTATTCAGTCACTATGTGGTTATGGTGTGGAGGTATTATTCAGTAACAGTATGGGGTATTATTCAGTCACTATGTGGTTATGGTGTAGTGGTATTATTCAGTAACAGTATGGTGGTATTATTCAGTCACTATATGGTTATGGTGTGGCGGTATTATTCAGTCACTATGTGGTTATGGTGTGGCGGCATTATTTGGACCTTGTAATGAATTATTATTGGTAATATTGGCCTTATTATAGTGAGTTGTGTTAAGTAACAATATGGCGTTATTAGTCAGTCACTATGTGGTTATGTTGTGGCGGTATTATTCAGTAACAGTATGTAGGTAATATTTAATCTGGTATAATGGTATAATTTAATAACTGTATATGTATATAGATCATTTTTTTGTGTGAGGGGGCCATATGCTTTGGGGCTTACAGCAGTCCTGGATGCACTAAAAGTCAGTGATGCAGTTCTCTGCACATTGCCTAATGAATTGACTGCATTATTGATACACTAAGATGGTGAGAGTCCTGACTGACATTTATCCATGTATTCATGCATTGATATGTCTCCCGAATAAATACAGCTAAATCATTCATTAAATTAAATAGTGATGCACTTGGAATCACCACCTTTGTGGTATCTGCCAGCACTAAATTCTGGTGCCTCTGCTGACAGTCACACAGAAAACCCTCTATATTGTTCTTGCATGTTTGCAGCTCCATCTGTAGAATCGGCAATACAATGTTTTATGTCTATTTTGCATGACTGGAGAACTCCAAGTAATTTCCCCAACATAAGAGATAATGTGCCTCAGACACAAGCAATGGAAGAATTGAGCAAACACTTGCTCAAATTTGATGAAAGAGCCACAACTGACAAAAAGCTTTTAATTGTTCTTGTTTACATGCATTAATTTATCATTTATGTTTTAATAAATTACTCTGGTTTTTTAAGGGATTATCCAGGACTTTAAAATTGATGGCCTGTTCTTATGATAGGCCATCAATATCAGATCGGTGGGGGTCTGACTCTTGGCACCCCTGCCGATCAGCTGTTTGAAGGTGCCTGCATTATTTATCAGGTACAGATCTGTAGTTTTAGTATAGTAGCAGCTGTACTTGTATTACATCTCAGAGCAGCTCAGTCCCAGTCAAGTCAATTCAAACCTTCTCATAACCTACAAGCTGACAAACATATTTCACATTCACCACATTGCAAGTGGGCCTGTGTTCTGTCAAATGCCAGGGCTGAATTTCAGTCCCAGTCCGGCCCTAAGTAACACAACCAAGCTCAGTACATAAATACAGCACTAGAACCAAGCTCTGACAAATATACAGCACTAGAACCAGGCCAATACATATATACAGCACTAGAACCAACCTAAGTAGATAAATACAGCACCAGAACCAACCTCAGTACATAAATACAGCACTAGAACCAAGCTCAGTACATAAATACATCCCCAGAACCAAGCTCATTACATATACGTATACAGCACAAAAACCAATCTCATACGTATATACAGCACAAGAACAAAGATCAGTACATATATACAGCATCAGAACAAAGATCAGTACATATATACAACACCAGAACAAATAAAGCCCAATGTAGTGCAACCCCTGCCGTATAGGTTTGTATGGCGTAAAACTACAGCTCCCAGCATGGCCAGAACAATGATGAGGATATGCTGGGAGATGCTGTTTCAAAAAAAAATCATACCACACATCATCTCGCTGCAGATCATACAGTAACTACAGTACTGATTAGAGGCAGAATAAAAATTTACATTAAGTGACTCACCGATGACGTCTCAGATTCTAGTTCTTTTCTTCTCCCTCCGGACCAGACATCTATGATGGATTTCTACCGGCCATGACCCATTTCTGCAGTTTTCCACTCAGATGTCTTCAGCTTCTCACTTTAAAAACATTTCTGCACCTATAAATGAAGTTAAAATTCTCAACACCTCTAAATATAATAAAGCGCCATACACTGCACCTCTAACTATAATAGTGCCATACTCTGTGTCCCTGATTACAATAGTACCATACACTGTCACACACACACACACACACACACACACACACACACACACACAAACACACACACACACACACTCACACACACACACACACACACACACACACACACACTGTGCCCCCTGTAAATAGTGCCCCCATTGCCCCCTGTAGATAGTGACCCCCATAGAGCCCCTGTAAATAGTGCCCTACATAGAAGCCGCTGTAGATAATGTCCCACATACAGCCCTCTGTAGATAGTGCCCACATATGGACTCCAGAGCTGCAAGGCAATAGTGCTAACCACAGAGCCACCGTGCTGCCCTACATATAGCTTTCCCTATAGACAGTGCTCCACGTATAGCCCACCTCTGTAGATAGTGTCTCACATATAGCCCCCCTGTATATAGTGTCATAGTGTCCCACATATAGCCCACCCCTGTGGACAGTGCCCTACATACAGCCACCCTGTAGCTAGTGCCCCACAGGTAACCCACCCCTGTATATAGTGTCCCACATATAGCCCACCCCTATTGAAAGTTCCCTAAAAAATAGCTCCCCTATAGATAGTGCTCTACATATAGCCCACCACTGTATAGTGTCTCACACATAGCTCCTTCTGTATATAGAGCTACACACATATAGACCACTGTAGATAGTGCCCCACATATAGACCCCCTGTAGATAGTGCCCCACATATAGACCCCAATGTACATAGTGGCCCACATCCCCACATATAGACCACTGTGTAGATAGTGGCCCACATATAGACACCCCCTGTATATAGTGGCCCACATATAGACAACCCCTGTATATAGTGGCCCACATATAGACCCCCCTGTATTTAGTGGCCCACATATAAACAACCCCCCACCTTAGATAGAGCTCCCACTATAGATAATGCCACTCACAGTTTTATTAGAAAAAACAAAAAACTTTACATACTCACATGATCCCATTCCCGCGCAGTCCGATGGAAATGCAGATCTGCTCTCTTCTGAGCAGGTCTGCTGGAGCTGAATGATGCGTCATTTAATGACGCTGATTGGTGGGGCAGAATGACTTGACCCGTCAATCAGCGCCTTTCAAGCACGGAAGCTATGACGTCATCGCGCCGCTAGCATCGTTGAACGGCGCTGATTGGCGGGGCAAGTCATTTTGCCCCGCTAATCAGCGTCATTGTAAGGTGCTGAATGGTCAGGCACGGAACATGCCTGGCTATTCAGCGCTAATGCATATATTTGGCTGTCGCTAGCACCGGGGGCCCCCTCGGGTGATAGCGATGCCTAAGGGCATGAGAGGGCCTGTGTCGCCCGGCCCATATTTGTTGGAGGCTCCGTAATAGTGGCGCTACTGCAGTAGCAACCATAACGGTTGCTAGCGTCACCACCGGGCATATGGGGGGGGCGTGTTGGCTGGCGGCACGGGCCACCTCAAGCTGCGGGCCCCATAGCAGCCTCTACGGCTGCTACCGCGGTAGTTACGCCACTGGCTGACACTAGTGCAGGGGTACTATAGCTGGCTCTATATATTGTCACTTTGGCTGGAACCTGTTGTATAATTTTGTATTAAGTGAGCATTGAATGGTGGTATTGTTTGGAATGGCTATTATTTAAGCTCAGTCATTTCAGCTCATATTTTTGGTTTTCTTTACATAAGGTGACATTGCTGTGGGTATTGACATATTGATAGGATGGATACTGAGATATTCTTCCCTAAAAGCAATGGGATGGAGCATGCCACGATTTGCTTTACGGAGAGAGTGGCAATTCAAGAGTATGGAAAATTTCTGCAGCAATTCCTTTGAAAGTAGAAGACATTCCGCTGCAGAAAAAACGCACCATTTCCTACAGAAAATGTTGCGTATTTTGTTGCGTTTTTCACAATACTGGGAGATGATGACATCTCCTCTGAAAAACGCAACAATTCAGTCCACATTCTGCAGCAGGAATTGACATGTTGTGATACGAAAAATACTCACCACAGATGCAGCGTGTGGATGAGATTTATTAAATCTCACACACTTTGCTGCTACTGTATTCTGCTGCATATTTTCCGTCCGCAATTCCGGATGTAAAATATTCATCAATTCCGCTACATGTGGACAAGCCCGTACTGTACCCCTGTATGTCACCGTTTTCATGCAGAGTTTTTTTCGTACAGAATCTGCCAGAAAATAACCTCTGTATGAAATCGGGGACAGACAGAGGTACAGTAAGGGTCCATACACTTGCATGGGTACTGTACTATGGCTACGTACAACTTGTGTATCATGTGCATGAGACTAATCCACATGATTGGGTCAATGAAAAACTAAATTTTCCCTCTTCCAGAAAGGAAATTACTAAACAATTTTGCACAATTTATATGACATTGTTGGTGCAATGTTAACCCCCTCCTAGAGCAATGTAGAATGTAGTCTTCATGGAACCTTCAGCAAATTCTGAAAACAAAAATAATAAAATATGTGATAAAAATAGTTCAATATGTGTGTAAAGGATCTGCCAGGCACAGCGGGGTTAACGCCCATAGGTAATCAGTCGGCACCTGAGTCTATGCCTCTGAGACTGACTCCAGCTTCCACCACTCAGGATGGCAGGCTTAGGAGTGTGAGAGCCTATCGCAGCCTGGCCAGACTCAGCTAGCTCCCGCCCTCTGTCTATTTATACCTGCCTTTCCTGTTCCTCCAGTGCTTGTGATTCTTCTCGTGTGGTTTCCTGGCCCAGCTCGTTCACCTCTCTTGTTGCTCACGGTGTTGCCGTGGGCAACTGCCCCATTTCCCTTAGCTTTGTATACCCTTGTCTGTTTGTCTCGTGCACTTACTGAGCGTAGGGACCGCCGCCCAGTTGTACCCCGTCGCCTAGGTGCGGGTCGTTGCAAGTAGGCAGGGACAGAGTGGTGGGTAGATTAGGGATCACTTGTCCGTTTCCCTACCCCTATCATTACATAATCACAAGCCCGTTACCTAGTCTACTCTGGTCCCTGTCTCTACTATGGACCCCCTTGAGACCCTGGCCCAGCAAATGCAGGGTCTCTCCCTACAGGTCCAGGCCCTGGCTCAGAGGGTCAACCAGCCTGACACTACCATGGTAGTGCCCCTCACCTCACCCCTTGAACCCCACCTCAAGTTGCCTGACCGGTTCTCAGGGGACCGGAGGACTTTTCTCTCCTTTCGGGAGAGTTGTAGGCTTTACTTTCGCTTAAAGCCTCACTCCTAAGGTTCTGAGAGCCAGCGGGTGGGTATAATTATGTCCCGGCTCCAGGAAGGGCCCCAAGAGTGGGCCTTCTCCTTGGCTCCTGACGCCCATGACCTTTCCTCCGTTGATCGTTTCTTTTCTGCTCTCGGACTCATTTATGACGAGACTGACAGGACTGCCTTTGCCGAGAGTCAGCTGGTGACCTTACGTCAGGGTAAGAGACCTGTTGAGGAGTATTGTTCTGACTTTAGGAAGTGGTGCGTAGCTTCTCGGTGGAATGACCCTGCCTTAAGGTGCCAGTTTAGGTTGGGTCTGTCGAACGCCCTGAAAGACCTGCTAGTTAGCTATCCCTCTTCTGACTCCCTAGACCAGGTTATGGCTTTAGCGGTACGACTTGACCGACGTCTCAGGGAACGACAACTTGAACGTTTTTGTGTGTTTCCCCTCTGACTCCCCCATGATGCCTCCCGAGGTCCCGTTGCTTCGCTCTTCCACTGAAGACTCGGAGGTACCTATGCAACTCGGGGCCTCCGTGTCCCCCTGACAACGTAGAGAGTTCCGCAGGAAGAATGGTCTCTGCTTCTATTGTGGGGATGACAAGCATCAAGTGAACACCTGTCCTAGGCGTAAGAATAAGCAGCCGGAAAACTTCCGCGCCTAAGTGATCATCGGGGAGGTCACTTGGGCGCACAGGTATTTCCCGTAAATATGAAACATAATAAAATCTTGCTTCCCTTTCAGGTCTCTTTTGGTAGGTCTGTTACCGGCAGTGCCTTTGTGGATTCAGGGTCTTCTACTAATATCATGTCTGTGGAATTTGCTATGTCTCTAGCTATGCCTTTGATTGATTTGCCTAAACCTGTCCCAGTAGTGGGTATCGACTCCACTCCTCTTGCTAATGGTTATTTTACACAGCATACCCCTGTTTTTGAACTCCTTGTTGGCTCCATGCATTTGGAGCAGTGCTCTGTACTGTTGATGCAGGGATTATCGTCCGATTTGGTTTTAGGCCTTCCCTGGTTGCAGTTGCATAATCCCATGTTTGACTGGAATACTGGGGAGCTTACCAAATGGGGTAATGAATGCTTGACGTCATGTTTTGCTGTTAATTCTATTTCTCCCCCTGAGGTGGTGAACACGCTACCTGAGTTTGTGCAGGACTTCGCTGATGTTTTCTCTAAGGAGGCCTCCGAAGTGTTACCTCCTCATAGAGAATACGATTGCGCTATCGAATTGGTACCAGGAGCTAAGCTCCCTAAGGGTAGGATATTTAATCTTTCTTGTCCCGAACGTGAAGCCATGAGAGAGTATATCCAGGAATGCCTGGCCAAGGGTTACATTCGCCCCTCTACTTCTCCAGTAGGTGCTGGCTTCTTCTTCGTAGGGAAGAAGGATGGTGGTCTTAGGCCATGCATTGACTACGGTAACTTGAATAAGGTCACTGTAAGGAACCAGTATCCCCTTCCCTTAATTCCTGATCTCTTTAATCAGGTTCAGGGGGCCCAATGGTTCTCTAAGTTTGATCTACGGGGGGCGTATAACCTTATCCGCATCAAAGAGGGGGATGAGTGGAAGACTGCGTTTAACACGCCCGAAGGTCATTTCGAATACCTCGTCATGCCCTTTGGGTTGTGTAATGCTCCCCCTGTCTTCCAGAATTTCATAAATTAAATTTTAAGGGATTACCTGGGGGTTTTTCTTGTAGTGTACCTTGATGACATACTGGTGTTTTCCAAGGACCTGTCCTCCCACATTGAGCATGTCCGGAAGGTGCTCCAGGTCCTTCGGGAAAACAAACTGTTTGCGAAAACCGAAAAATGTGTGTTTGGGGTACAGGAGATACAATTTTTGGGTCAAATTCTCACTCCTCATGAATTCCGCATGGACCCCGCCAAGGTCCAGGCTGTGGCGGAATCGGTCCAACCTGCCTCCCTGAAGGCGTTACAGTGTTTCTTGGGGTTCGCTAATTATTACAGGAGATTTATTGCTAACTTCTCGGTCATCGCTAAGCCTCTTACGGACCTCACTCGCAAAGCTGCTGATCTCCTCCACTGGCCTCCTGAGGCTGTCCAGGCTTTTGAGGTCCTTAAGAAGTGCTTTATCTCGGCCCCGGTGCTGGTTCAGCCCCAACCAAATGGAGCCATTTATCGTGGAAGTTGACGCATCCGAGGTGGGAGTGGGGGCTGTATTATCCCAGGGTACCAGGTCCCTCACCCATCTCCGTCCCTGTGCCTACTTCTCCAGGAAGTTCTCGCCCACAGAGAGTAACTATGATATTGGCAACCGCGAACTCTTAGCCATTAAATGGGCATTTGAAGAGTGGCGCCACTTCCTGGAAGGGGCTAGGCACCAGGTAACGGTCCTTACCGACCACAAGAATCTGGTTTTCCTAGAATCTGCCCGGAGGCTAAACCCGAGACAAGCTCGATGGGCGCTATTTTTTACCAGATTCAACTTTTTGGTTACCTATAGGGCTGGGTCTAAAAATATTAAGGCTGATGCACTGTCGCATAGCTTCATGGCCAGCTTCCCTTCGGAGGAAGATCCTGCTTGTATTCTACCTCCTGGTATAATCATTTCTTCTATTGATTCTGATTTAGTCTCAGAAATCGCGGCTGATCATGATTTAGCTCCCGGGAACCTTCCTGAGGACAAGCTGTTTGTTCCCCTGCAATTTCGGCTAAGGGTACTTAGGGAAAACCATGACTCCGCACTATCTGGTCATCCAGGCGTCCTGGGTACCAAACACCTCATTGCCAGAAACTATTGGTGGCCTGGGTTGCCTAAAGACGTTAAGGCCTACGTCGCCGCTTGTGAGGTTTGTGCTAGGTCCAAGACTCCCAGGTCCCGACCAGCGGGCTTACTACGTTCTTTGCCCATTCCCCAGAGACCTTGGACCCATATCTCCATGGATTTTATCACCGATTTGCCTCCATCTCAAGGCAAGTCGGTGGTGTGGGTTGTAGTAGACCGCTTTAGTAAGATGTGCCACTTTGTGCCCCTCAAGAAACTACCCAATGCCAAGACGTTAGCTACCTTGTTTGTCAAACACATCCTGCGTCTCCATGGGGTCCCTGTCAATATTGTTTCGGACAGAGGGGTACAATTTGTTTCATTGTTTTGGAGAGCCTTCTGTAAAAAGTTGGAGAATTATCTGTCCTTCTCCTCTGCCTTCCATCCTGAAACTAATGGCCAAACTGAGAGGACTAATCAATCTCTAGAACAATATTTTAGGTGTTTTATCTCTGACTGTCAATATGATTGGGTCTCATTCATTCCCCTCGCCGAATTTTCCCTCAATAACCGGGTCAGTAACTCGTCAGGGGTCTCCCCCTTTTTCTGTAATTTTGGGTTTAATCCACGGTTCTCCGTTTCACCTGGTAGTTCCAACAATCCCGAGGTAGAGGTCGTTCATCGGGAACTGTGCACAGTCTGGGCCCAGGTTCAGAAGAACCTAGAGGCATCCCAGAGCGTACAAAAAACTCAGGCTGATAGAAGACGTTCTGCTAACCCCTTGTTTATGGTCGGCGATCTGGTGTGGTTATCGTCTAGGAACTTGCGTCTTAAGGTCCCGTCCAAGAAATTTGCTCCCCGGTTTATTGGGCCGTATAAGGTCATTGAAGTCCTCAATCCTGTCTCCTTCCGACTGGAGTTGCCCCCATCTTTTCGAATACACGACGTGTTTCATGCCTCCCTCCTTAAACGCTGCTCCCCGTCCTTAGCTCCCTCGAGGAGACCTCCTGTTCCCGTTCTCACCCCTGAGGGGGTGGAATTCGAGGTGGCCAAGATTGTGGACAGCAAGATGGTCCAAGGCTCCCTCCAGTACCTGGTCCATTGGAGAGGATACGGGCCTGAGGAGAGGACTTGGGTACCCGCCCGGGATGTTCACGCTGGGGTATAGGTCAGGAAGTTCCACCTTCGTTTCCCCAATAAACCAGGTCCACTTAGAAAGGGTCCGGTGGCCCCTCATAAAAGGGGGGGTACTGTAAAGGATCTGCGAGGCACAGCGGGGTTAACGCCCATAGGTAATCAGTCGGCACCTGAGTCTATGCCTCTGAGACTGACTCCAGCTTCCACCACTCAGGCTGGCAGGCTTAGGAGTGGGAGAGCCTATCGCAGCCTGGCCAGACTCAGCTAGCTCCCGCCCTCTGTCTATTTATACCTGCCTTTCCTGTTCCTCCAGTGCTTGTGATTCTTCTCGTGTTGTTTCCTGGCCCAGCTACAGCTCCTGACTTTTTGATCCTGCTCCATACTGACCCTGGCTTACTGACTACTCTTCTGCTCTGCGTTTGGTACCTCGTACACTCCTGGTTTGACTCGGTTCGTTCACCTCTCTTGTTGCTCACGGTGTTGCCGTGGGCAACTGCCCCATTTCCCTTAGCTTTGTGTACCCTTGTCTGTTTGTCTTGTGCACTTACTGAGTGTAGGGACCGCCGCCCAGTTGTACCCCGTCGCCTAGGGCGGGTCGTTACAGGTAGGCAGGGACAGAGTGGCGGGTAGATTAGGGCTCACTTGCCCGTTTCCCTACCCCTATCATTACAATGTGAGAATTTAAAGTCGGCACCACGAATATGTATCATATCTGGAGTTTAACACACATTGGCATCTGTGGAACTATATCGTCGTGTATCTCGGTTGAGCTGATTGCATAAACAGTCACAAATCAATAATCCACCAGGGGGAGAAAAGATTTACGGCATTCACCATTAAAAATAATGACTTTCCTTTTTTTTTTGCCTTTCCATGATGCAGGTATAGGAAAAAGGAGACAAACAAATAGCAGGCGGCCGTTTCACATGACGCTTTCTTTAGGCAAACAGTGAGATCACGCCTAAATCCCAGCCATGTGCATTACACGCAATAAAAAAATGAATGCAATGTTGCAATACAAAAGGCATATATAAACATATATAAATCAATATTTACATAAATATGTAACAATATAGAGTGAACTTAAAGAGGCTCTGTCACCAGATTTTGCAACCCCTATCTGCTATTGCAGCAGATAGGCGCTGCAATGTAGATTACAGTAACGTTTTTATTTTTAAAAAACGAGCATTTTTGGCCAAGTTATGACCATTTTCGTATTTATGCAAATGAGGCTTGCAAAAGTACAACTGGGCGTGTTGAAAAGTAAAAGTACAACTGGGCGTCTATTATGTGCGTACATCGGGGCGTGTTTACTACTTTTACTAGCTGGGCTTTCTGACGAGAAGTATCATCCACTTCTCTTCAGAACGCCCAGCTTCTGGCAGTGCAGATCTGTGACGTCACTCACAGGTCCTGCATCGTGTCGGCACCAGAGGCTACTGTTGATTCTGCAGCAGCATCAGCATTTGCAGGTAAGTAGCTACATGGACTTACCTGCAAACGCCGATGCTGCTGCAGAATCATCTGTAGCCTCTGGTGCCGGTGTCCTCGCTCGTCTGACACGATGCAGGACCTGTGAGTGACGTCACAGCGTGATCTCTGGAGAACACGGCTGTGTCTGCACTGCCAGAAGCTGGGCGTTGTGAAGAGAAGTGGATGATACTTCTATACACAACGCCCAGCTAGTAAAAGTAGTAAACACGCCCCGATGTACGCACATAATACACGCCCAGTTGTACTTTTACTTTTCAACACGCCCAGTTGTACTTTTGCAAGCCTCATTTGCATAAATACGAAAATGGTCATAACTTGGCCAAAAATGCTCGTTTTTTAAAAATAAAAACGTTACTGTAATCTACATTGCAGCGCCGATCTGCTGCAATAGCAGATAGGGGTTGCAAAATCTGGTGACAGAGCCTCTTTAAACAATATATTCATAAGAATGTAGAAAGATTGTAGGAATTATAGGAAATTATAGGAATGATCTTGGCGCATGAAAAAAAATAGTCAAGAAGTTACATATCTGAGATAATCATAAATTATCAGTGTTCGTCCGGTTCCGGTCCCCGGGCAGTGATATCTGAAAGCTTTTCATTTGTTGACTGTTCTCCGAGCTGAGATATCGATAGAGTAAACACAATGTGATGTTTCTGAAGCTGCTTGGGCTCCATCTATAACACATGAAGATGCATTTTTTATGCCTTTCTATCTTTAATGCAAATGATAAAAAATGTATCGACTGGAAAAGATGAAAAGATGGCAGAACCTTTAAGACTGGGAGACTTCAAACTGTCTTCTCTTTCTGTCAAAATTACGGAAACTAAGAATAAGAAAAAAGTTTATTATATTGTACTGGGAATTTTAGTGTTTTATGTATATATGTTCTTAGTAAGGTATTTTATAGGTTCATGTTCTCGTGATTTTAGATGATAGGTATTTTTTAGCGTTCACCAATGGTCAGGAAAGTTAAGAAAGCATAAAGGTGCAGAGCTGCTCTCTCTCAGAGTGCCGCTTGCTATAATTATTTGAACATATCATATGTGCAGCTGCCTAGGGGCCTATTGGGTAAAAAATCCAATTAGTTTCCAGTTTGCCAGATTACAAGTAAGGTTAATGGTTCCTGGCTTTACAAATATTGGTAGATTGCAATATATCAAACAGATTGCTATGTGAAGGATTTGCTAGAGTCATCAGCAAAGAACTTTATGACGATCACTTAATTCTTGACATGGGACCACATGGAATTCTTGCACATGGGCCCAGTTTTATCTGTCCACCCCTTCTCTGACGATAAGTATAAAGTGATATTGATGTCACTTACTTATTATCTGTTTTATTGGGTATATTACATGAGAGGGCCAAAAACATATCTCTCTGCCCCATATAAGGAGATCAGTACTTTAGATTACGAGTGATAGTTAGGGGGCACTATTACAGATTTTATATTGGGGCACTGGTGCTTCAAGTTACATCTCTGATGCCAAATGATGGTTTCATCATTTAGATACAATATATGCGCTCTATTTAGATGTTTACTAATAAGCATAGTTAAAAATCTTTATTGTGTCCTAGTTTAAAGAAAAACATTATGGCTTAGGTTAACCCCTTAACGACAAGAGTATTTTGGTCCTAAGGCCTTATTCAGACGAACGTGTTAAACGTCCGTGTGACGGCCGTTGAAACAACGGCCATCACATGGACCAATATAATTCAATGTGGCCGTTCACAAGGGCTCTTTGAGAAAATAGGACATGTCCTATTTTTTCACGATATCGCATCCCGCTGAGAACGGATGGACCTCGGATGTGAAAAACGCCCGTTTTATACGACCGAGATGCGCAACGCCCGTGTGAATCTAGCCGAAATGACCAGAAATTTTTTATCGATTCAGCACACATGGTCTTTTTTTATTTTTTGGGCCACCAACAAAAGTTTTATTGCATTTCTTTATATACAACACCGTTTTTTCACATCCTTTTTTTATCCATTTTATTAGGGGTAAATTGTACAAAAAGTAAAATGTAAAATATATCTTTTTTTATATATATATTACTTTATTTTTTAAACTTGCAAATTCACACTGAAATAAATGTTGGAGTAGGTTCCTCATTTAGTTTCGGTCATTTTGATATATTATATATACAGTCGCATGATCTGGGTGGTGGAGTACAGTTTAGGTTTGGCATATGTAGTGTGTATGATTTTTTTTTCACTTTATTTATATTGTATGTATTTTGCTTTTGTATATGTATTGTTTTACATAATATGTCCCCATGAGGTTATTATTTAAACTTTATATACTTTTTTCATTATGCAGTTTTCTCCCGTAGCTGGGACATCCATTGGAGCCCCAGTTAGAGGGGAAAACAGCCCTCTGTGGTGACATTAGCCATACATAGCACTTTTCTGCTAAGACCCAGTAGCTCTGCCATGCCTGGGGATGCACAGCGATCACGTATTTGCAGGGTCCAATAGAGGCTACATGCACAGGTCCATTTGTATTTTGCGGTCCGTTAATAACGAATCCGTTGTCTGTGTTCTTGCTGTCCGTGTGTCATCAGTGTGTCATCCGCTTTCATTTCTGTACGTGCGTAATTTTCACATGACCATAGACTAAATGGGCAGGATGGAGCTGCAAACACAGACAGGAAACGGACCTGCTCTGAGTCTTGTGGCCCTGTCTCACGGCACCCACACGAATCCTAGAAAAACATGATAGTGTGCATGGGGCCATAGAAATTAATGGGCCAGTGTGCTATCCATTAAAAAAAACGGATAGCACACTGACGACAACAACGGTTATGTGAATGTAGCCTTAGACTCGAAAAACGCAAGAAAAAAAAGCATTCTTAAAATGTTTCATAAAAAAAAAATCCTTGTAAAATAACACCATTGAAAACTGAAATTCATGGCATTTTTTTTAAAAGCATTTTAAAAAGTAAAAAAAAAAAGTGTGTGTGAAAGTGGCCTAAATGTAAAATGTGGAAAAAAATTAATAAAAAGATGAGGTCGTGTAATGCACTAGATATGAGTATGAATGTGAAGGAATAAACAATACCGCGCTCCTACGCAGGTTTAATCTGCTAGAATATCAATATGAAGCCACTAGTTGCTTTATGCTGTGTATTTTTATCAGCTCAGATACGATCCATCACTTCAGGAATGTATTTTTCAATCTCAATGTAATCTGCTGCTCATTTCTACAATATTATTTTGCTTTATTAAATGTCATTTGAGTCTTATCGATTACTTTTTTCTATGACTATGATTTTTAATATTTTGTCTATGACTATCTACACTGTCACAGTTATTTTCAGTTGATAAAAGGGCACAGTGAACATCTCCTTTTTTTGGCAGATTTTTCTTTGAAGTGTCATATCATATCTTTTCAGAAGTGTTCTCAGAAGGGTAATGTAAAAATCGCTTTTGAGGCACTCAAACGGGATTTATCACTGGGCATTGTCTGGGGAGATCCCGACACAGCACATCTGTGGCACTTTCATGCCTCCCAAGTTGATGTACAGAAAACCAAATTTTTGTTTTTGTTCAGTAGATGCTGGTGGAATATTATGGCTTTTTCGTTTTTTACAGATATTTGCTCCTACATTTGTAAAAACAAAAAAACAAAAAAGTAAGTGGGGGAGATTTACCCAGAAAAATGCACCAGAATTCTGCAAATTGTGCTAAAAAATTTACCATATGGCATGCGCCAAATGTATTATGTGTTTGACTGTTTAGAAAAATGTATTTGAGAAAAGACCATGGCTTTCAGAAGTCTAAAAAGTAGCAAATGTATTAAAGACCTGCACTATTTTTAACACAAAATATTGGCTCTTATGTACTAGTATGCCTTATGTACTAGTATGCCAGCCATGGGGTGTTGTGAGGAAGAGAAATGTATCTAATATGTCTAGCAAATTGTGTCAAATTTATTATGCTTCATGCACCATTTTGCTAAATCTTCACCGACTACTAAATGTATGCGCCTGTCTACTACTGATAAATCTCCCACAAGTGTATGGTCCACACAGTGCAGATTTTATGTCTTTTTTGTATGTATTTATAAAGCCCAAACCAGGAGGAAATGTTACACAGAGGAAAACTATTAAGCAGTGTCTCCTTTTTGGATCCAATTTTGGTGGTGATTTTGGCTTATAGGGGTTATCCGGATTCTGTTTATTAATGTACATTTTTTTGTATAATTAAAAGTTATACAATTTTCCAATATATTTTCTGTATTAACACCTTGACGCACCTTGACGCACTGGTACGTCATGGTGCGGGGGGTGATGTTTGGAGCACGCTCACGCGCTGAGCGCGCTCCATATGCTGCGGGTGTCGGCTGTGTTTTACAGCGGACACCCGGGACTAACAGCCGGGAGCAGCAATCGCGCTGTTCCTGGCTATTTAATGATCTTGGCGCATGAAAAAAATAGTCAAGAAGTTACATATCTGAGATAATCATAAATTATCAGTGTTCGTCCGGTTCCGGTCCCCGGGCAGTGATATCTGAAAGCTTTTCATTTGTTGACTGTTCTCCGAGCTGAGATATCGATAGAGTAAACACAATGTGATGTTTCTGAAGCTGCTTGGGCTCCATCTATAACACATGAAGATGCATTTTTTATGCCTTTCTATCTTTAATGCAAATGATAAAAAATGTATCGACTGGAAAAGATGAAAAGATGGCAGAACCTTTAAGACTGGGAGACTTCAAACTGTCTTCTCTTTCTGTCAAAATTACGGAAACTAAGAATAAGAAAAAAGTTTATTATATTGTACTGGGAATTTTAGTGTTTTATGTATATATGTTCTTAGTAAGGTATTTTATAGCTTCATGTTCTCATGATTTTAGATGATAGGTATTTTTTAGGGTTCACCAATGGTCAGGAAAGTTAAGAAAGCATAAAGGTGCAGAGCTGCTCTCTCTCAGAGTGCCGCTTGCTATAATTATTTGATCAGGGGTAAACATATCATATGTGCAGCTGCCTAGGGGCCTATTAGGTAAAAAATCCAATTAGTTTCCAGTTTGCCAGATTACAAGTAAGGTTAATGGTTCCTGGCTTTACAAATATTGGTAGATTGCAATATATCAAACAGATTGCTATGTGAAGGATTTGCTAGAGTCATCAGCAAAGAACTTTATGACGATCACTTAATTCTTGACATGGGACCACATGCAATTCTTGCACATGGGCCCAGTTTTATCTGTCCACCCCTTCTCTGACGATAAGTATAAAGTGATATTGATGTCACTTACTTATTATCTGTTTTATTGGGTATATTACATGAGAGGGCCAAAAACATATCTCTCTGCCCCATATAAGGAGATCAGTACTTTAGATTACGAGTGATAGTTAGGGGGCACTATTACATATTTTATATTGGGGCACTGGTGCTTCAAGTTACATCTCTGATGCCAAATGATGGTTTCATCATTTAGATACAATATATGCGCTCTATTTAGATGTTTACTAATAAGCATAGTTAAAAATTTTTATTGTGTCCTAGTTTAAAGAAAAACATTATGGCTTAGGTTAACCCCTTAACGACAAGAGTATTTTGGTCCTAAGGCCTTATTCAGACGAACGTGTTAAACAACGGCCGTCACATGGACCAATATAATTCAATGTGGCCGTTCACATGGCCGTTGTTTCAACGGACCATGTGAAGGGCTCTTTGAGAAAATAGGACATGTCCTATTTTTTCACGATATCGCATCCCGCTGAGAACGGATGGACCTCGGATGTGAAAAACGCCCGTTTTATACGACCGAGATGCGCAACGCCCGTGTGAATCTAGCCGAAATGACCAGAAATTTTTTATCGATTCAGCACACATGGTCTTTTTTTATTTTTTGGGCCACCAACAAAAATTTTATTGCATTTCTTTATATACAACACCGTTTTTTCACATCCTTTTTTTATCCAGTTTATTAGTGGTAAATTGTACAAAAAGTAAAATGAGAAATATACCTTTTTTTATATATATTACTTTATTTTTTAAACTTGCAAATTCACACTGAAATAAATGTTGGAGTAGGTTCCTCATTTAGTTTCGGTCATTTTGATATATTATATATAGAGTCGCATGATCTGGGTGGTGGAGTACAGTTTAGATTTGGCATATGTAGTGTGTATGATTTTTTTTTCACTTTATTTATATTGTATGTATTTTGCTTTTGTATATGTATTGTTTTACATAATATGTCCCCATGAGGTTATTATTTAAACTTTATATACTTTTTTCATTATGCAGTTTGCTCCCGTAACTGGGACATCCATTGGAGCCCCAGTTACAGGGGAAAACAGCCCTCTGTGGTGACATTAGCCATACATAGCACTTTTCTGCTAAGACCCAGTAGCCCTGCCATGCCTGGGGATGCACAGCGATCACGTATTTGCAGGGTCCAATAGAGGCTACATGCACAAAACCATTTGTATTTTGCGGTCCGTTAATAACGAATCCGTTGTCTGTGTTCTTGCTGTCCGTGTGTCATCAGTGTGTCCTCCGCATTCATTTCTGCATGTGCGTAGTTTTCACATGACCATAGACTAAATGGGCAGGATGGAGCTGCAAACACAGACAGGAAACGGACCTGCTCTGAGTCTTGTGGCCCTGTCTCACGGCACCCACACAAATCCTAGAAAAACATGATAGTGTGCATGGGGCCATAGAAATTAATGGGCCAGTGTGCTATCCATTAAAAAAACGGATAGCACACTGACGACAACAACGGTTATGTGAATGTAGCCTTAGAAAAAAAATTTGGAAAAAAATTTATAAAAAGATGAGGTCGTGTAATGCACTAGATATGAGTATGAATGTGAAGGAATAAACAATACCGCGCTCCTACGCAGGTTTAATCTGCTAGAATATCAATATGAAGCCACTAGTTGCTTTATGCTGTGTATTTTTATCAGCTCAGATACGATCCATCACTTCAGGAATGTATTTTTCAATCTCAATGTAATCTGCTGCTCATTTCTACAATATTATTTTGCTTTATTAAATGTCATTTGAGTCTTATCGATTACTTTTTTCTATGACTATGATTTTTAATATTTTGTCTATGACTATCTACACTGTCACAGTTATTTTCAGTTGATAAAAGGGCACAGTGAACATCTCCTTTTTTTGGCAGATTTTTCTTTGAAGTGTCATATCATATCTTTTCAGAAGTGTTCTCAGAAGGGTAATGTAAAAATCGCTTTTGAGGCACTCAAACGGGATTTATCACTGGGCATTGTCTGAGGAGATCCCGACACAGCACATCTGTGGCACTTTCATGCCTCCCAAGTTGACATACAGAAAACCAAATTTTTGTTTTTGTTCAGTAGATGCTGGTGGAATATTATGGCTCTTTCTTTTTTTTTACAGATATTTGCTCCTACATTTGTAAAAACAAATAAACAAAAAACTAAGTGGGGGAGATTTACCCAGAAAAATTCACCAGAATTCTGCAAATTGTGCTTAAAAATTTACCATATGGCATGCGCCAAATGTATTGTGTGTTTGACTGTTTAGGAAAATGTCTTTGAGAAAAGACCATGGCTTTCAGAAGTCGTAAAAGGTATTTATTAAATTTATTAAAGACCTGCACTATTTTTAACACAAAATATTGGCTCTTATGTACTAGTATGCCTTATGTACTAGTATGCCAGCCATGGGGTGTTGTGAGGAAGAGAAATGTATCTAATATGTCTAGCAAATTGTGTCAAATTTATTATGCTTCATGCACCATTTTGCTAAATCTTCACCGACTACTAAATGTATGCGCCTGTCTACTACTGATAAATCTCCCACAAGTGTATGGTCCACACAGTGCAGATTTTATGTCTTTTTTGTATGTATTTGTAAAGCCCAAACCAGGAGGAAATGTTACACAGAGGAAAACTATTAAGCAGTGTCTCCTTTTTGGATCCAATTTTGGTGGTGATTTTGGCTTATAGGGGTTATCCGGATTCTGTTTATTAATGTACATTTTTTTGTATAATTAAAAGTTATACAATTTTCCAATATATTTTCTGTATTAACACCTTGACGCACCTTGACGCACTGGTACGTCATGGTGCGGGGGGTGATGTTTGGAGCACGCTCACGCGCTGAGCGCGCTCCATATGCTGCGGGTGTCGGCTGTGTTTTACAGCGGACACCCGGGACTAACAGCCGGGAGCAGCAATCGCGCTGTTCCTGGCTATTTAACCCCTCAAATGCTGCAGTCAATCGCGACCGCAGCATCTGAGGCATTGAAAAAGGGGGGGGCAGCCCCCTCCGACAACTCATCGCCCCCCACAATGAGATCGGGGGGTGACGATGGTTGTTTTGGCAGCCCAGGGACCCCCATGGCTGTCTTCACTCTGCCTCTGTTAAGCCCTGCCCTGGCTTAAGAGATGCCTGCAAAAATGACGATATATTGTACCTAATAAACGGTGTAAAAAGAGTTGAAATAAAGTTTTTAGTAGTGCAAAAAAAAAAAACCTTTTTCCCATTTTTCCTCTAAAGTAATGTACAATATAAATAAGTAAACAAAATTGGTATTACCGCATCCGTAAAAGTCTGAACTATTACAATATAGCATTATTTAGCATTATTTAATTGTAAACCGCCAAAATCGTCGTTTCTTTGGTCACATTAGCTCCCAAAACAAAATGTAATAAAAAGTGATCAAAAAGTCATATGTACCAAGAAATGGTGCCAAAAAAAACTACAGCTCGTCCCGCAAAAAATAAGCCCTCATACCGCTCAATGCACAGAAAAAAAAAAGTTATGCCTCTCAGAATGTGGTGAAACAAAACTATTCTTTCTTTAACAAAAAGTATTTCGTTTTTTTTGAAGTAGTAAAATATAAAAAAATCTATATAGATTTGATATCACCGAAATCGTATTGAGCCACAGAATAAAGTTAAGTTGTTGTTTTTACCACATGGTGAAAGACGTAAAAACGGAACCCAAAACAAATCGCAGTTTTTTCCAATTTCAGCTTCAGAGTACATTATATGGTACTTTAAATGCTACTAATAGCAACTACAACTCCTCCCGCAAAATATAAACCCTCACACCACTCTATTGACGGAAAAATAAAGACGTCATGGCTCTTGGAAGGCGGGAAGTGAAAAACGAAAATAAAAAAATGGCTCGGTACTTAAGGGGTTAATTCCTCACGGTTTTCAAGATCTCTGCTTGTTATGCAATGTTTACTTCCAGTGGATAAAATTGTGTCCATGGTCGAGTGATGGACACACAGGTGCACGGCTCGTTACAGTATGTGTATCAGAGCCTTGTCTTCTAATGATCCCAGCACCTGTGTGAACATCACATGACCATGGACAGAGTTTTATCCAATGTAAAGTAAACAATGAATGTTCCTACTGAAAAGCAACAAGCAAAAATCTTGAATACCTTAAGGAATTAATACAGAAATTATATTGGAAAATGTTAACTTTTAATTATACAAAATAATAACATTAATTTACTGAAAACTAAAAACCCCGTTAAAAAAAAAAAAAAGCATGCAAAAACTACACTCAATCTGCATTGTGTGAACAAGACCTATTTTCATTATTTAAGCTTCATGCACACGGCCATATTATGGATCTTTGTTGTATAGACCCATAGAAGGGCACCCATACATAGAGTGCAGGGGCTTTACCATACTTCATTATGCCATATTACCAATGTAATCTCCGCTAAAAGCATTGCTTATCAGGAAGAATATCTCCCACACGTAGCACGCAATTGAGCATCATAATGTGGCATACAGATTTCCTACAGCTACATAGTAGGATGATGCAGGGAACTCCGGCTACCGCTACAAAGAAAGCCCCACCCCTTGTCATTATGAACACACCTCCAAAACCAAGACTAGCTAAAGCCTCAAGTCAAATCCTGTGTTTTCAGGCTAAGGCTGGATTCACACGACCTATTTTCAGACTTAAACGAGGCGTATTATGCCTCGTTTTACGTTTGAAAATAGGGCTACAATACGTCGGCAAACATCTGCCCATTCATTTGAATGGGTTTGCCGACGTACTGTGCAAACAACCTGTCATTTACGCGTCGTTGTTTGACAGCTGTCAAACGACGTCGCGTAAAAATACAGCCTCGTTAAAAGAAGTGCAGGACACTTATATACATTATATGCAGGACACTTATATACATTATATGCAGGACACTTCTTTCAGACGTAATTTGAGCCGTTCTTCATTGAACTCAATGAAGCACAGCTCAAAATTTACGGCTGTCAGAGAAGCCTCGCAAAATGCGAGGAGGAGCTTTTACGTCTGAAACGAGGCAGCTGTTTTCTCCTGAAAACAGTCTGTCTTTTCAGACGTAAATGCTATCGTGTGCACATACCCTTAATGTCACCAATGTGTTGCATTCTAGGACAATGCCAGTGATCCAGAACTGTATCACTTAATCCTAGACACTTGGCATGGGGTTAAGTAGCAAGGAAACCCATAAGAGAGACCCGTACCATGGATTTATAGAGATGTAGCAAAGCTGAATTTGTCATTTAAAGGAGTTGTCCCACCATAACAACTTATTACCTATCCAGGAGCGACCTTCTTTTCAAACAGGGGACTTGGGACTCGTGATCAGTGCAGGTCCCAGTGGTGGGAACCCCAGCAATCCAATACTTATCACCTATCCTGTAGACAAGTGAAAAGTCCACAGGATAGGTGATAAACTCCTTTAAATGTTTCTATTGCACACTGTGATAACCCAGTCGGTTTATCCATAGTCCTGTGGTATCATGATGAGTTGTAGCACTTCTACACTGACAAATTCCCCTCTGCTACATCTATCTAAAAAGTTTGAAGCATTGTTACAGGAACCTGTTGGTGGCCTTCCGTTACAGTATTCATACTCTGCAGGCTGCCGCAGATAGTGATTCACGAGACTGTACCCGCTGGAGGCAATGGAATATGAAGCAGATTTCTGGGGTTTATAAATACTCCATAGCCAGCTAAAGACTTAAATAGCTCACGAGAGATCCTATGCATTTATTTGGATTTGTTCCAGGCTCTTTCTCTTTTATAACACTTTTCCTAAGTTATAGTTTTTTGCATGTCTAATTTTAGCTCTGTGTTATCTCCCATTACCATATTGTTGTTATGTTTGCTACTGTTAGGGCGGGTTCACACATAGCGGAATTTCACTTAAATTCCGCTGCGGACACCGTTTCTCCATTGACTTTCACTTTAATTTAGCAGTGTTCGTTTACACGATGCGTACAATTCCGCTGCGGAGCATAGGCTGCGGAGCGGAATTTGGTGTCCGCAGCATGCTCTGTCTGTTGCGGAGCAGTGGCGGGCTGGTTGCGGACTCATGGCGGAATTTCTCCATTGACTTCAATGGAGAGTCAAAATTCCGCAATGAAGTCCGCAGATCTTATGTGTGCTGCGGAGCGTATTGTTTTTACTACCATGACATTTCTTCATTCTGGCTGGACCTATGTATTTCTAGGTCTACAGCCAGACTGAGGAAGTCAATGGGGCTCCCGTAATGACGGGAGCGTTGCTAGGAGACGTCTGTAAATAGTCACTGTCCAGGGTGCTGAAAGAGTTACGCGATCGGCAGTAACTGTTTCTGCACCCGGGACAGTGACTACCGATCTCAATATACATGTATCTGTAAAAAACATATAAGTTCATACTTACCGAGAACTCCCTGCGTCTGTCTCCAGTCCGGCCTCCCAGGATGACGTTTCAGTGTAAGTGACGGCTGCAGCCAATCACAGGCCAAGCACAGGCTGCAGCGGTCACATGGACTGGAGCGTCATCCAGGGAGGTCGGGCCGGATGCCGAAAGAGGGACGCGTCACCAAGACAACGGGCGGTAAGTATGAATTTCTTTGACTTTCACTAGGGAAAGTGCTGTCCCTTCTCTCTATCCTGCACTGAATAGGGAGAAGAGAAGCACTTTTCCTGCAGTCCGCAGCGGCCAGTCCGCATCAATTTTCTGCACATTTTGTGCAGATCCGCTGCAGAATCTGCAACGCAGATTCTGTGCGGCATTGATGCGGACAGTTGCGGAGGAATTCCGCCATGTGTGGTCATGCCCTTAGTGCAAATGGTATTTGCAAGGTCTTTGGAAATTAACACATAGGGAGTTAGGCAACATCTCTGTGTGGGAGCTGTGAAGAAAACATTTACTTTTAACACACAAAAAAATAAATAGCTTAAAATTGGTCTAAAACTATATTATAGTGCGGGTTTTCTCCCATGGGGCTTAGAAAATTATTTTACCTTAAAATGCACTTTGCTTTCTTTCCCGGCTTATGTCATACACTCATGACAGTGCCAGTTACAAGATATATTGTAGATGTTAAGTTCTACAACGTCCATTAACCCGGATTTTGGGATTTGTTGTAACAGTTATATTAATAGCATTTGAAACAATAATAAAGATGATGATAGGAGGAGTAATAAAAATAATAAATGCAATAATGACAACAGTAAAAATATAATATAATAAGTATAATTATTATTATTATTCACCTGTTTTTGAATTGTATTGTTTATTTGTTTTGTTTTTTCTTTTTATAGCTGGTAAATATTTTATATCTATAGAAATTCTTTTTTTATTTCTCCATTTAACTGTAAGGTCACGTTCAGACGTGGCGGAATTGCTGTTGAATTCCGCTGTGAACAGTCCGCAGTGGAAATCCACAGCAGCCGTTTTTTCCATTAGTTTTTATACCTTTCTAGGTAACTTCGTTCAAATGTTGAGGAAAATAACAGTGCGGAATTTAGGCTGCGGTGCAGAATTTTCACTCCGCAGCATTCACAGTCTGTTGCGGAGAAGCAGCGGAATTTCACCGCAAATTTCAGCACTGAAATCTGCGGTAAGTCCGTTGTGATATCTGCCATGTCTGAATTACCTGTCAAATATGCACATTTTGCTGCAGATTCGTTGCGTAATTGCTGCAAATTTGCTGTGGAAAATTTCTGCCACGTCTGCACATGCCCTAACTGTCCTGTTGCTTCAGTTCTCGGCTTTAGCCTTTTTTTTTATAGATACACTACCGTTCAAAAGTTTGGGGTCACCCAGACAATTTTGTGTTTTCCATGAAAACTCACACTTATATTTATCAAATGAGTTGCAAAATGACTAGAAAATATAGTCAAGACATTGACAAGGTTAGAAATAATGATTTTTATTTCAAATAATAATTTTCTCCTTCAAACTTTGCTTTCGTCAAGGAATGCTCCATTTGCAGCAATTACAGCATTGCAGACCTTTGGCATTCTAGCTGTTAATTTGCTGAGGTAATCGGGAGAAATTTCACCCCATGCTTCCAGAAGCCCCTCCCACAAGTTGGATTGGCTTGATGGGCACTTCTTGCGTACCATATGGTCAAGCTGCTGCCACAACAGCTCTATGGGGTTGAGATCTGGTGACTGCACTGGCCACTCCATTACAGATAGAATACCAGCTGCCTGCTTCTTCCCTAAATAGTTCTTGCATAATTTGGAGGTGTGCTTTGGGTCATTGTCCTGTTGTAGGATGAAATTGGCTCCAATCAAGCGCTGTCCACAGGGTATGGCATGGCGTTGCAAAATGGAGTGATAGCCTTCCTTATTCAAAATCCCTTTTACCTTGTACAAATCTCCCACTTTACCAGCACCAAAGCAACCCCAGACCATCACATTACCTCCACCATGCTTGACAGATGGCGTCAGGCACTCTTCCAGCATCTTTTCAGTTGTTCTGCGTCTCACAAATGTTCTTCTGTGTGATCCAAACACCTCAAACTTCGATTCGTCTGTCCATAACACTTTTTTCCAATCTTCCTCTTTCCAATGTCTGTGTGCTTTTGCCCATATTAATCTTTTCCTTTTATTAGCCAGTCTCAGATATGGATTTTTCTTTGCCACTCTGCCCTGAAGGCCAGCATCCTGGAGTCGCCTCTTCACTGTACACGTTGACACTGGCGTTTTGCGGGTACTATTTAATGAAGCTGCCAGTTGAGGACCTGTGAGGCGTCTATTTCTCAAACTAGAGACTCTAATGTACTTGTCTTGTTGCTCAGTTGTGCAGCGGGGCATCCCACTTCTCTTTCTACTCTGGTTAGAGCCTGTTTGTGCTGTCCTCTGAAGGGAGTAGTACACACCTTTGTAGGAAATCTTCAGTTTCTTGGCAATTTCTCGCATGGAATAGCCTTCATTTCTAAGAATAGACTGTCGAGTTTCACATGAAAGCTCTGTTTTTCTAGCCATTTTGAGAGTTTAATCGAACCCACAAATGTAATGCTCCAGATTCTCAACTCTCCCAAAGGAAGGTCAGTTTTATAGCTCCTCTAAACAGCAAAACTGTTTACAGCGGTGCTAACATAATTGCACAAGGGTTTTCAAGTGTTTTCTAATCATCCATTAGCCTTCTAACACAGTTAGCAAACACAATGTACCATTAGAACACTAGAGTGATGGTTGCTGGAAATGGGCCTCTATACACCTATGTAGATATTGCATTAAAAACCAGACGTTTGCAGCTAGAATAGTCATTTACCACATTAACAATGTATAGAGTGTATTTATGATTAATTTAATGTTCTCTTCATTGAAAAAAACTGTGCTTTTCTTGCAAAAAGAAGGAAATTTCTAAGTGACCCCAAACTTTTGAACGGTAGTGTATATGTAAGAAGCCTTATTTTATACTAAATTGTTGTATTTATGGTTTTGCTATTTTTTGACAGACAATACTTTTTTATACACTTTTTATGAAATTTTAGTTATACCCATTAAGAGTTTACCATTTTCATTCCTCGTTTTGAGCTTAGAATGTATAAGCATATGGCACAGGCTGTTGCTAGGGCAATATTTAGTGTGCCCTAAAAACAGGCTGCGTGTAAGGACAGCCCTAGGGACCATTCTTGGACCTCGTAGCTGACTGGATGGGCTTTCACTAGTAGCCAATTGCTTAAACAGAATGGCCAATGACTGGGTCAAATGGGGTAGACCCCTTTAAGCATGCTTACTATTGACCAGAGTGACAAAAGCTTTCAATGGTCAGCATAGGAGGTTGCTCTGATCCTGGCCGTTATAGTGGAAACTAGTTTGTCATTAGACAGCCGCGCACCCATTCCAGGGCTACACGTGACACCTGCACAGGGCTTATTTAACAGTGTTGTAGAATAATGCTTCTAAGAAGGCATGTCAGTAGTCATTAAGTGGTTAGGGACGAAATAAAAAATAGCAGAAACAAAGTTCTCAAAGGTGCCCGTGTCCCTTTCCTTTCTCCACCTCCTCGCCCGCTCTTTGGTTGAACTTGATGTACATGTTTTTTTTTTAACCATTTCAACAATATAATTAGGTAAATCATTTGTTAAAATCGCATTTATGGAAAACCGAGACGTATAACAAACCAAGTACAATTAGTATTTGGAGAAGCTTTCTCCACGATGTATTTTTCTTCGTACAGGAAGGTCCTTATTTAAAATGCTACTTGAAATCTCAGCCTCACTCTGCTCTCCACATCAATTATGGATTATTTTTCGGTATGAGAAATGGAAAACTTATTTTAAAACAGCACACTCAAAAACAAGCCATAAACAAGCTCAGTGACAGAAAGTCGGAGAGGCTTTTCATAAAACTACCTGTTTGTTGGAAATGACTGAAGCAAAATATTACCAATTCTTCCTCTTGACCTCTTCTCCGCAGTTTGATTGCTACAAGCTAGGCATGCACCTCGAGACGAAGGGGTCCTTCCCTTTTCCTGCAGGCATGTCACTCAGACAATATGTGGGCTGTAGTAATTCCATCTGCAGGGTTCGGATTGTCAGATACATTGTTCTTCTCAGTGTGATGTGGATGGTGCAAACAACGAGGATGGATGATTTTAAGTAATTGCTCTGACATAGACTGATGACTAAAGTAATAACAGCCATTTATCGCTGAGTAGTAGCCACAGCATATGACATACATTAAAGCAATGGCGCATAGTACCCTCATGGCTAAGTGAGGGCGCTGCAGTAGGGAGCCCGTTAATAGTTTCTTTCTACAGTTCTCTTGTATAAATATTCCATTTCATGGTGGAATGTGATGTGAATGTGTTCATCCTTTCAACAAGCAACATTGACTACATTGCATATTTCCAATTTACTCGGCCCATTTGATTTTACTGCATGAAAATACCATGACAAAGAGATCAAGCACTTTCGTTGGTTAGATGCAGGTAAAGGGATTAATCGAATAAGGAAAATTTACAAAAAAATAAGATAATACAGACTGTGTACATTCTGTATTCATTGTCTACTGAGAATATTAGGTTTGAGATGGTTTAAAAAAAATTGTCATTCTTAGTTTAAGACGGATGCACATGTAAAAATTGCATTCTTTTTTTTTTGTGCTATATGGTTTTAATAGAAACAATTCAAGGAACATTTTCTTGAACAGTTTCCTTAAAAAAATATTATTCTCCCAGATCAAGATTGCAGCGAAAATCCATTACTACAAACATTTGTTTTTTTCTCTGACTTTGCGTCTATGTGACGGCACCACCATTATCCCCATATGGGAAGTGGCTCTAAGAAAGTAACGCTTCACCTTTTAGCACAATGTAATTTTTAGGTCCAACATCCTGTGTTGATGAATTTTTTTATATATTTTTATAGCTTCATTTTTCTTATACAGGGCTCTAAATTCCCTGAATAGACATGGGGAGGAGGTTTTGTTAAGACTGGCTTTTCATAGGCCAGTCTTAATAGAAAGAAAAGTTGGAGTCAGATGCGACGCAGTAAGATGCAAATGCCTCTTAATAAATGTGTCGCATCTGCCAGTTAGCCACGCGGCACAAATCAGGCGCAATGACCGTGGCCATGCACCATCCATTCCCCCCTATCTGTAATAAAATAAAATAAATGAAACACAGACTCACCTGTTCCCTCAGCATTTCAGTGCGACTCATACAAGGTCCTGATGCCGAACAGTGTCAGGGCCTCATATTCGACCCAGCACTCAACGTTATCAGTGCTGCATCCCATACAATGTCCTGACGCTGCTCAGGGAGAAGAGGAGCAGTAAGCCTTATTATTTTTATTTATTTTTTATTTATTTGTTTATTTATTTTTTAATAATTAGTCGCTAAGGGCGGTTGGGGGAGTAGTCCAAACGAAGGGGCGGGGGCATTGTCATCTACCTTGCTATGCGAACTAGTAGCTGGCGTAGATTTCCACTATAATTCACGCCAGTTTTCTAACGTAAATTATAATAAATCTATTGCTCCTGTGCAGGCCCCGCCCCATCAGCTAAGCCTTGCCCTCTTTTCTTGACATTTCTTGGCAAGAAAAGTAAAACGTTGCAAATCCTAGCGCAACTATAGTGTGTGCCAAAATCTGAGACTTCTGACGTAAACCTGTTGATATATTTCTCCCATAGAGTTCGAAATTAACATTCAGGCTACCTGCAGCCACCTCTAGAGGGAGCCTAGGAGCATACTGCATACTGTTCTATATTGATCTCGATCATAAACCAGTATGCATTAAGCTCTCAAACCCACAATAGTGGCGGCTTCAAGACACCATAATTGTATTATTACATTTAGATTAAGAAAATAAAATGGTATTTAAGTTGGCCATTTACTAAGCATTGATGTAATGGCTCCCATTAAGATCCAAACTATTTTACAATTACATTTTAAGTAATTTGTTATTTCTACAATCCATTGGTTCCAACCAATGAAAATATGTGTTTATTTCACTATACAATGGCACAATATTTCCAAAAATACTAATGATTTTCCATGATTTTTTCTTATCTATGTGTGTATGCTGCTTTTCTGACAAGTGTTCCAAATGCAAAATAAAAATTTGGAACTCTCCTTGTATTGAAAGAAATCTTTTTGGTATTGGCCAACTTTGGTATCTATGGGACTGTTAGACTTTAATATACCCTTACTACGGAGGAAGTCCCAACAATTTAAATCTCAGCTGTATCTTCTCCTATGCCAAGGTATGGCGTAGAGTTTTATGTGTGGAAGGGATTGTACAATTTGTGTATCAGTTATCCAATCCTAACAATATTGACTGCAATGCAAAAAACGATAGACACACTTTTCCCTACATTTTTTCACACTGAGGTCAAAGTAGTGTGGAATGCAAAACTGATTCAAACAAATCAGTTTAATCCCTTTTGAACATAGAAATATATAGGGTCAACTTTCTAAAGAAAAAAAAATGCGTTCAAATTAGATTATACCATATATGCTGCCGTGTTGTACAAATCTGGGATGTGGCACTCATTGACATCTATGGTCCATACTGTACCTCTATATGCCTTTGATTTAATATGGAGGCATAAAGTAGTTTTTTTTCCCTTACGGCCTTACGGATTCATATAAAACCTGTGGGAAAAATAAAAACTTGGCTTGTTTCATCATAAGCCATATTACGAAGGTTTTCTCCCCTAGAATACATTGTTGCATGGAGGCATCATATGCCAGCACCGAGTGTCTATGACTCTGTAAGGCTTAAAGAAAAAAATATATATATAGTATATCATCAAACTGCTGAATATTGTGTGACCTTATCAGCAAACATTATGCATTTCACTCATATCTATGTATCATTATTTACATTTCAAAGATTATATTGATATTACAGCCATTTACATGTCAAAACAAATAACTTCAAGGACAATAATTCTTACTAAACAAAGTCATTTCATAAATATCTAAAAATTTAAAAAATAAACAAAACTGTTTTGCTATTATTTTAGGGATTGCCTGGTTTGGACTGTCCTTTTTGAGAGAGTGGGCCTACCTGAGTCAAGCGATAGCAGGGATTCTCACTTTTTGAAGCCTTTGCCACCAGCTTTTATTAATGAGGAGAATCACAACGTACATGTATTTAAGATTGATGAGCGTTAATTGCTGGCTACAGAACCCGAGACAAAACCATGGTCAGTTACCCCTTTTATTAGCAAGATGGCTGCATTCTCATTTAAAGGCGTTGTCAGCTGACTGTTGTGGGTCTGGCTTTTTAAACCACCTGGCAATCAGCTGTTATCATTGGGGAAGCCACGTCTGGTCGTACATTTAACGTGTAGCAGCTGTTAAAGTAGAAATGTTATTTTAAATGCCAACCATGTATTACATGCAGAAACAAGGTCCATCAGAACAGGAACTGCTGATGCTCAGAGGCTCTGTTCTGTTCATAGAGAGGGATCATTAATATGGGAAGGGACTGATTTGTTGAGGGAACCCCTTTAAAGGGGTTTTCCAGCCAGTAAATCAGGATAGGCCCATCAATAGCTGATGGGTCAGGTCCGACACCTGGGACTCCTGCCCATCAGCTGTTTTGAATGGGCCGCAGCACTTGTACGAGTGCTGCTTCCCCTTCATTTCTTCTTGCTCACTATGAATCTTCGACACACGTGTAGCGGCGATTCACAGGTATTGCAGCCTTTTCTCCCATCCACTTCAATGGGAGAAAAGGCTACAATACCTGTGAATCGCCGCTAAATGCGTGTCAAAGATTCACAGTAAGCATGAAGAAATGAAGGGGAAACAGCGCTCGTACGAGCGGCTGCACCCCCTTCGAAACAGCTGATCGGCGGGGTTTCCGGGAGTTGGACCCCAATCCATCAGGTATTGATAGCCTATCCTGAGGAGACCATAAATTTTTACAGGCTGAAAAACCCCTTTAACAACGTCTTTCATCGCAATTTCCAGAGTTGGGAAGATTTTAAGGGTTAATCTTAAGAGTCCAAAAAAAACTGTGGAATAATCCATCCTATAAGTTATTATGAACCCACTATATTCAATCATAAACTATAGTATCTATACAACTAATACTAGAACAATCTGACATTTCCTTTAGCAGAGAACCAGGAACACTTGGTGTTGGAGGCCTCCATAATTGAATGTGCTGTTTAGGTCTAGGACCCTAGTCAACCTCTTAACAACTGCCCACCATCTTTTGACGATAGGCAGTGCAGGTCCTTAGTCTACAGCGGTGTCTTTTGGTGTCACTGTGGTAAAGTCTTGTGAGTGCTCATTCTCTATACTGTCACCAACAGCTCCTGTACTCAGAGAAGCCTAGTGAATAGAGCTGGGATCAGAGAAAACTCCGACCCCATCTGTTTAACCCTTTGATAGCATGATCAAGGGGGACTCCCCTTCGATTGCATCACCAGAAACCTGGTGACGCAATCAGAGACTGGGGGAACCCTCTGCAGTCAGTCCTGCGGACCTGAAAAGACCTATGTGTTTACCTAACAGCAGCCCGTGTCATAGTGACACAGTATAATGTATTAGTATACAGTATACTTATACAATATAAACAAAAAATAAAGTTCTTATAAAGTTATCCCTTCATGGGATTAAAGAAAAGTAACAAAAAACATAATAATAAAGAAAGGTCAACAAAAAAATCATTATTTAGAAAAAAATATATTTTATTGCCAATACATTACATAAAAACAAAAAAACCTACACAAGTTTTTACATCCCCACACTGCGCAGGAAAAATAAAATTTCTTCTGCATAAAATAATTGCTCATACAGCCATGTCAATGACAAAAAAAAAAAGCAAACATGCCTCCTAAAATGCAGAGAGGGTTTTACAGCTGACACCCGGGAATAATAGCCAGAAACAAAGATCGCGCTGTTCCTGACTGTTTAACCCCTTAGATGCTACCGTAGACGTTACAAACAGGGGGAGCCCACCTTTGACAGCTCATCGCACCCCCAAAAAAAAAATCGGGGACGCCAATGGTTGTCATGACAGACCAGGGGGCTAATGAAGGCCCCAGGACAGCCTTTCTTCATTTCCTGTCTCTGGCGCGGCTTAACAGGAGCCTGTAAAAATGATAATACACTGCAATACATTAGTATTGCAGTGTATTGTACCAGTGATCTAATGATCACTGGTTCAAGTCCCCTAGAGGGACTTATAAAATGTGTAAAAAAAAGTTAAATAAAGTTTTTATCAATGTAAAAAATAGTTTTTAAAAAAAACATTTTTCCTCTGAAGTAATGTTTTTTGGTCACTTCATATTTCACAAAAAATGTAATAAAAAGTATTCAAAAAGTCTCATGTAGCCCAAAATAGTACCAATAGAAACTACAGCTCGCCCTGTAAAAATTAAACCCCCATACCGCTCAATCCTATTTCACACCACAAAGAATTTGTCCCCGGAATTTTTTCCAGTTTGCCAATAAATTATATGGTACAAGAAATGGTACCATTAAAAACTCCAACTTGTCCCGCAAAAAAAACAAGCCCTCATATCGCTATAATGACAGAAGAATGAAAAACGTATAGCTTTTTAAAGGTGGGGAGGAAAAAATGAAAACTAAAATCCAAAAAATGGCTCGGTGCTGAAGGGGTTAAAGGGGTTTTCCAGGACTTTTATAATGATGGCCTATCCTTAAGATAGGTCATCAATATCTGATCGGTGGTGGCCTGACTCCAGCCATCCTCGCTGATCAGGTGACGGAAGGTGCCTGGTAAACACTGAAGAGGCCGCGGTGAGGAAAACGCCGCCACCCCTTCAGTCAGTCATCCTAGGGATAGGCCATCAATATAAAAGTCCTGGAAAACCCCCGTAAGATCTTTTAACGCCTGGTACTTCTGAAGGACCATATGCAGCCACTGACTACAGATTAGCCACCAGAGAAAAAAAATACCCAAGTATTACGGTAACATTTATGCATTTTGATGCCCAGGAAACTGGAAATTTTCTAAGAAAATGGAATCAAACACCTGACCACTAGTCTCTATCATAAAACGTAGCGAATATGAACGTTATTAATGGTAAAATGAGGTGGTAGATAATGTATTGTAGAAAGAATAATAATAGACATTGACGGTTTCTTCCACGTAGTAGCACTTACCTAGGCTCTGACCAAGTTCATACATAATGGTTCACTTTGTCAGCAATGTAACAGCTTTCTTAACCAGTAATATCATTTTTGATGGTTAAACATTAAGTCGCTATTAGCGGATTTGTTTTACCATTTGCCTGATGGTTATCTAATGCTTCGGTGCATACATATAGACATTTCTCCTAATATAAAACATATACTTCAACCTGTCAAGATAGTGTAGCCCTGCACTTGTAAGGGTTTACAAAAAGCAAAGGCATTTCCTAGGGCAAATGCTGCCAGACACCCTACATTTATCTTATCTCAGTTGATGACTTTCCTTTTATCTTGAATTGATTTGACAATGACTCTATGATTTCCTGTACAAATTACCCTTTGAAAGTGGCAGAGGCGCTTGGCAGCGATCTTCATTTAATTACTGAGTGGATTATTAGCATACAGCTTTTTTTCCACTCATTTCTTTATATCTCCTAGATTGCGCTGACATTTTCTTTTCATTGTGTGCTGTAACTTACCGAATACGAAATTTTATGCAGATTGGAGATGAGAGGAACCCGTCTGCTCCTGTTTTCCGTCACTTTACCTAACGATCCCTTTTTGACCCACCCTCATTTAGTTCGTCGGTGCCGAACATCTTGATGGAGAGTAAATTATAGATTGAAAGTCAATGGTGTGTCTGTGAGAGCCAATTTTTTTCTTTATTACAAAAAAAAAATGCACTTTTTCTTTAAAGAGTTTGTACGTACTGTAACATAGAACTGTATCTATGCTAAGAAAAAATAAAAAATCCATGAGACATGTGTAAAGATTTTTGAGAGATATACTAGACCCCGCTCATCAAAATAAATACTAAAAAAAAAAAAACAAAAGCAGTTTTTGTCAATTAAATTGTCTGTTTCTGTACATTTCGATATTGTGATATCGCTTTCCCTTAGCTCATTGATTTACAGAACGTTGTCTACTTGATAAATTCTGCTGTGATAATGGTCCTCTGTTATAATTTAATATGCCGCCTTTATCGTGGGTTGCAATGTACTATTATGTCAATAGAATGACAGGCGTTATTCCTTCTCATATAAATCCGATATGCAAAGTTAAGACACGGATCATTCTTGTCACAAGGTAACTGCTAGAAACCCGCTGTCACTGGAGGCAAAATGTATAAAAGAAATAAAATTATATAAGAGGCTTTAACATTCTGGGTATGTCAGTATTAATCGCTGTTTGATTACTAATTTAATTTTTTTTTATTTATTTTATTTTTTAGTATTACTTTTAATTTTATTTTTTTTACATTTTCTGTTTATTTTGTTGTATTTTGTAAGGTCTAATTATTTTTGCTTTTCCAGGTTTAATATTATTGAGGTATTACATTTCTAGAGATTATAATATATTATTTTTATTAATAAAATGAACTAAGTGTAAAACACTCGGTTTTGTGTCTTTACTTGATGTTACCATTTTTGTAGCAAATAATTTTAATGCTAATAGCTAAGGAGACAATTAACACAGCATGGGTGGAAGCTCAGTTTATGAGTAGCAGAGTCATTTTTATGTCAGTATTTCAACCAATTTATCATTTGAATTTTATAAAAAAAAAAGAGACTCTTCTAGTCACATAACAAAGCACTTAGATACGTAGATATGCTTTAGTTATACTATGTTATTCAGCACGGTGAACACAAAGAACAATATGATTTCATTCATAAATATAATTAAATGTTTGCATTTAATTACAGCCGCCGAAATAGGGTATAATTGTGTTTATATATTGTACTTTATTTCATAGGAATGTTATATTTATGTTATCATCTATAGTAATAATCATTTCAACAATTATTTTACTGTATCTTTTGTGAGACTTGATTCCACATTGTAATTTAAAAAAAATTCAATGGAGACTAAAGCTTACTTAGAAATACAAATTGCGAAAGTGTTTTTTTTTTAATTTATTTTTTTATTCATGTTTTTTATTTTCAAAATAATGTCATTTTTTATTTCATTATTCACATAATTATTAGGATAACCTTATCATGCCTAATGTTTAGGTTACATGCTTTGGGATGTTTTCAATCAGATTTTCTCATCAGAGCTGGCAACATAATGTAAATACACTGAGGAGTTAGAACAGGAGTCCAATTTGAGAGTAAAAATGACAAATATAAAAAAAAAAATCAGGTAAATGTGATCAGAAGAAGAAATCAGCAATATTAAAATATAAAAACACAAATAATAATGATTCTATGAGATGTGGCTGAGACGTTTAATTGTAATACAATGTAAGATTTTGCTGATTCCTTGTAGTACAACTTTATATATTGATACAGTAGTTGTTACATCATTAGGAGACATTACATGAGAAGGGAGAAATATGATATTATCGAAGAAAAAGCCTAAATTGGTGGAGGTAGAACAAGAATAACATAACAACCAAGCCAAAAATGTAACATTTATACCGAGTTGGCATGTTGGCGCAGTTTTACCCATACTATTCTTATTATTCAAACAATCATTTATAGTATTTATTTTTTTTGTAAATAATTTGTCTGTGACTGCATTGTCTATGGCCTTTGAATCTGAAAACTCTCCCAGGGAAGGTGGAGAGTTAGGGACCTATTACACAGCCCGACATGGGCCATGTAAACGAGCGTCGATCAACGAGACAGCTCATTAATCGGCACTCGTTTGCTCCTTTCACACGGATCAATGATTGCTTATATATAGGGACGAGTGTATCTTACTCTGATCGCTCGTCTCTATACATTTTCGTCATGTGGGCAACTCATTTCTCTGATTACACAGGGGGATGTGCTGCCGATAACGATGATTTTTAATTCTGCATAAAAGAGCAGATCGTTTCGTTCATCGGCTAATTGTTGCCCTGATTACACAGGGCAATAATTGGGAAGGAGCGTGCATATGAATTCTTATTTGCCCGATCATTAGCCCGTGTATTAGGTCTGGTGAGCGCTGGCCCATATCTCCTCCCCTGGAGATGCCAGCGCTCTCTTCTGCTCCACTCTACTGTGTCCCCTGCTCGCGCCCAGCCTTAAAGGGCTAGTGCGCACACATGTAAAACATCAGCAATTAGCCCATGATCACCCTGAACTATAAGAAGGGCCCTGCTCCTTTGCTCATTGCCTGAGCATTGTTAGTATTCCCATGTTAGTCCTTGCAAATGGTCCCTTAGTGTTACCCGTGCCCTGCTACCTGTATCCCGTGCTGTGTTCGTGTTCCTGATCCTGTTAGTGTTTGGAGTCTTATCCTACTGCACCTGTTCTGCACCTCCATCACATCTGGCGCAACCTGCTGTACCTGCTGTCATCCATCACGTCTGGAGCAACCTTCTGCACCTGCTGTCATCCTCCATGTCTGGCGCAACCTCCGGTCATCTGCCACGTCTGGCGCAATCTGCTGCACCTGCTGTCATATGCCAGATCTGGCGCAACCTGCTGCACCTGCTGTCATCCGCCATGTCTGGTGCAACCTGCTGCAACCCACCTCCATCTGTGCTAAAGCCTCTGCCACTGTCTGGACTATTCAGGTACTCTAGTGCGGGACTTTGTAGTGATTGGGTGCTCTGTTGTTTGGCCAGCTGCCTCCCCGCTACGGCTGTGCGGCCTTGTGGGTCCACATACCCACAGAATGTGACATGATTACTGAACTGGGTTTCCCATGTTGTGTTCTAACCATGTCTCCTCAAGCCCTTACTCATGCATAATAAAATAAAATAGAATTTGACTTAAAAATTTAAATTACATCTATTTTATGTTCATTATAAGCAACCTGCTACTTCTGTCTCAATATAAGGCATCATGCACACAAGTGCAGGAGGCTTTATAGTGTACTAACGAGCTGCAGTATAATGGGGCTCCATAACTATGGAGCTGCAACCTTATAATGTCCTATCAGGTGTTGTATGTCGGAGATGTTCTCCTCTAGAAGACCAACAGAAAAATTAGGCATTAATCAAACCGTGTATGGAAGGGATAATAAATGCTTGCATATAGGAAAATTGATGTGTAATTAACATTTTCTATGCTATTTTTTATAGAATAGGTAAGGCCTAGTTCACATCGCGTTTTAGCCTTCCGTTGGGTATATACGTCAGGAGGACTCCCAACATGTACCTCCAATGCGCGGCTAATGCGTAACCCACTGTATATGGCTTTTGTTCATCAGTTCCCTAATGCTCATATATTACTGGTTACATTTATGAGACCTCGCTTGTGTGGCAGGGGGTCTAAGTTACAGGTAGATCTCTCTTCACCCATTGTTTTCTCTTTGTAGTTGGTCTAGCCTTCAGCTTGCTTGTCATTAATTTAATATATTCAGAGGCTTCGTAAGTGAATGGCCAACCTTAAAAAACAATTCTGTGATGATTTATTTCATAGTAAATCATTCTAGAGGTCAGAGCTTTATTTTCTGATACAGAGCTCCAAATCCATAGGGGTTAAAATTCTGGCAGCCTGCAGCCATTGCTAGGGGGAGCTCATGAGCTCACCGCATGTGATGTATACATTAAACTGGATAATGAAACAGTATGCAGTAAGCAGCCAAAATTGTAACAGTATGGATGTGTAAGGTAAGCAGGGCACTTGGAGCTCTGTAACATGAAAATGGGGTGCCAAGGGTCCACTGTTGCAGATTCCATCCCAAATCACAGACAATATTGCATGATGAAGCGCTATTTTGTTGGGCTAAATAACTAAAACTATGGCAGAAACCGACGGAATCTATTAAACGTAATCAGTTCTGACAGGCGCCGTTGGTACCCGTCATGCGATGGATCTGGCAATTTTGGTTTTTGTTTGTGTTTTTCTGTTTCTATGACGTAATAGTCAAATGAACCACGAATGCAGATGTGAACAGATCGTAATTCTAGTCAAATGTAGTGCGGTTACTTTATTAAAGGCACATGATAAACCTTCCTTTATTACTACAGCATCAGTAAATGGAACACAATGAGCGGAATGATGCGGCTAGAACTCAGGATAGACCATTTACAAGTAGTATGTATTTATGAACTTGGCCAAGTTATTAGTCAGTTCTAAGCTGTAGGGAAGAATAGCTGCCAGCAATTCACCATACATTTAATTAACCGGTTAATTTGTTCACTTATCGCTCTTTTATTCCGTAGGTTAATGATTTTCTACCATCTTTCAATCTTTATTGTTTCTATTGTTGTATCTGGTGTTGCTATGTTACAGAATGTATAAATCCATGTGTCATAATGGTCGCAATGTTACAATAACCTGTGTTTTTCTATTGTTCTGCTGAGGCGCATTTTCCTCCATTTGAGCATATGTCACATTGGCACGCTAAAGCGTCTGTCAGAACATTCTTGTAGGCGGTCTACTCTACGATCTCTATTATTAACACTGAAAATTAACTTTAGAACTTTTTTGTCAAACATCTGATATTTTTTATTTATTTTTTAATAAAAAAAAGAGTAAGGGCACGTTCAGACGTGGCGGCGTTTTTCCGCTGCAAATGTTGGTGCAGATTCAGGGCAATTACGCAACGAATCTGCACCAACATTTGCATATTTGACAGGTAATTCAGACGTTGCACAAAAGACAGTGGACTTGCCACAGATTTCAGTTTTTTTGCATTGCAAAGGCTGAAATCCGCAGTGAAATTCCGCTTCTTCTCCGCAAAAGACAGTGCATGCTGCAGAGGGAAAATTCTGCACCGCAGCCTATGGTCCGCAGCAGAGTTTTCTGCAACGTCTGAACTAACGTGCCTAATAATTTATAGAAACAAATGTAAAAAAACGGCCACTGGAGAATTCCACAGCAATTCCGCCACGTCTGAACCTGCCCTTAGAACTCCAACAGTTACTTTCATGAGGAAAAGCTGGATCCAGCTTCTCTTCACTAAAGTAATTATTCGAGTGCTGCCACATTTTTTGTATCGTTTAGTCGAGGTCCGGAGCTTGCACCCAATTGCCACAGATACTGTGCTACTTTTTCAATTTTTCTATCTATCTATCTATCTATCTATCTATCTATCTATCTATCTATCTATCTATCTATCTATCTATCTATCTATCTATCTATCTATCTATCTATCTATCTATCTATCTATCTATCTATCTGTCTATCTATCTGTCTATCTATCTGTCTATCTATCTGTCTATCTATCTGTCTGTCTGTCTGTCTGTCTGTCTGTCTGTCTGTCTGTCTGTCTGTCTGTCTGTCTGTCTGTCTGTCTGTCTGTCTATCTGTCTGTCTGTCTGTCTGTCTAGCTCATATCTTTCTGTTTCTATCATTTATATCTATCGCTCTAAATTTTAAATAACATTCTATTAGACTTAGACATATAAATATATTATCACGTGTCCGCATACTATGTGTTTCCACAGTCTATACCTTGGCACCTTCGTCCCAGTTGAGACAATTATTTCAAGCCTCAACAATCAATCACTGATTTCATTAGTCATCCTATATTATTTAGAATAATTTAAAATCTATTCCCTGGCCTCCATAATAACAGCGTTAGATGGAGACAGACAGAAAATGTAAAGCTAGACTGATAGCATAAAAATAATTGTTCCGCTTATGTGCTGCTAACAAGGATTTTCTCTATTCTTCTCTTTATGATTCTTTAAGACGACCATGGATGCAAAGATTTGAACACATCTCTTTATTATAATGTTTTTGTTTTCTCATCATAGTGAAAATAATTCTGCATTGTCCTAAATATAAAATAATCAAGCAATAAGTATTAAATGCTATGATTCTAGTTATAATGATCAGCGAGCAAGAACTAGACCAAAAGTATAGACTGAAAACTGCAAAGCCAATTATTTTGTCCTAGATAAACTGGTAATATTTTTCTCAAAAATTACCTGATTGGCCATAATACAATATCTCTGTACCCATAGCCACCATATTCTCATTAGAGATAATCGGGCCTACCAAATCACCTTGCACATCTCTAAATTTCACTTTTTAATTTCTAAAAACGGATAGTGAAATTTGTACTAAATCAGTAAGCTAGCCTTAGAAACACATTTCTGGCTATTAATTATCGCTATACCGAAGGTATTTTAAACCTTAATGACCAAGCTATTTTTTACATTTTTCCATTGTCGCATTCAAAGAGCATTAACTTTTTTATTTTTTTTAGTCAACCCAGCTGTATAAGGACATGTTTTTTGCGGGACAAGTTGTATTTTATAACAGAACCATTTTGGGGTACATATAATTTATTGATTAACTTTTATTAACTTTTTTGGGGGGTGATGGTAAAAAACCTGAAATTTTACCATGCGTTTTTGCATATTAAATGTACTTAGTTTACCGTGTGGTATAAATAACATAATAACTTTGTTAAGCGGGTTGTTACGGTTGTGGCGATACTAAATTTATATAGTTTTTTTTTTATGTTTTACTACTTTTACACAATAAAACTTTTTTTTTTCAAAATTATTAGCTTTTGTGTCACCATATTTTAAAAGCCATAACTTTTTTATCTTTCCACCGATGCAGCTGTATGAGGGCTTTTTTTTTCTTGTAGTTGTTATTGGTACCATTTTGGAGTACATGCGACGTTTTGATCACTTTTTATCAAATTTTTTTGAAGGCAGGATGAATAGATTACAGCAACTCTGGTATTGTTTTTAATTAATTTTTTTACGAAGTTCACCTTGAGGGTTAAATAATGTAATCGTTTTATAGTTGGGGTCATTATGGATGCAGCGATACCAAATATTTGCCACTTTTTTATTTATTTATTTTCATAATAAAGCATTTTGTAAGAGGAAAAGTGTTTTTTTTAATTAATTTTACTAGGGATTTCTATTTATTTATTATAAACTTTATGGAAAACTTTTTTTAACTTTTTTTTAGTCCCACTAGGAGACTTAACTATTTGATCATTTGATCGCTTTTATAATACACTGCAATAATTCAATTCTGTATTGCAGTGTATTATTGCCTGTCAGTGTAAAACGGACAGGCCTCTGTTAGGCCTCTGGCATGGCCTAACAGGCATTCACTAAAGACAGACCTGGGGGCCTTTGTTAGGCCCACGGCTGCCTTAGATATTGCATCACGGGTGTGCTGGTGGGGTTGGAGCACCTCCCTCTAAAACCACTCACATGCGGTGGTCGCTATTGACTGCACTAACTGAGGGGTTATGCGTGATCGGAGGCCACTGCTATTGGTTTTCGATTGTTTCCCTGAAGCCTGAGTTTGTTAGCTATAGCCTGGGCTTCACGAGCAGGGTGCCGAATCAGGTGCTACGTCTTCTGAAGTGCCGCTGTGAAAAGGAGGCGCGTCAGAAGAACTACCCTGTGCGGCTGCCGTAAAAACACTATAAGGCGGTCGTTAAGGGGGTTTTCCTAGATAGGGTGGAATTTCTGCAAACCCCTTTACTGTGCTGTATGTATAGGAAAATAAAAATCTTTTAAATAAACTTACAGTATTAAAAAATACTTTTGACACCCCTGCGCATTGCCGCTTTACTCCTTACCACTTCTTACAGGTAGTGACATCACGTTCTTTCACATCCTTGACATTGCCCTGTGAACTTAATGTCACAGTGCAATGTCATGATTGGCTCCCATGGCCATGTGATGTGATGTCTCAATAGATGTCACGTGTAGTCACTACCCTTATGACCGGTTAAGTCTCTGTTCACATTTTGTTTGAGACTTCCAGGGTTTTCCGATGTATACCTTGATGGAAGGCTCCAGCATATGCCACTGTATAGGCATATAGTGGCATACGTCGCCCTGTAAGAGACCCATTATATAAAAAAAAGTATACTATGCGTATGGCTTTTTACTGTATGCCTCTGCATGTAAAAGCCTATTCTACTACTCTATTCCATACGGATAAAAAAAAATGCAGACACATACTGGCCTAGCGTAATGAAACTTTTGGCATCTGCCCGGTCAATGGTGCCAAATGGATACGTTGAACGTAATGGTAAAATGTAATGTGAACACACCCTTAGATATAACACTTGTGTTGTTAGATTTATTTTTTTCCTGTTAAGGATAAGACTAATATGTTCCAGTAAATGCTAAGAGAAGGAAAGCATCATGAAATTTTATTCAAGCTTCTTTATTTGAAACTATTATGCTCAGTGTGAGACAACTAAACTAAATGATTTTTTCAGAAAGACAGAAATATGGATCAGCACCAAGAAAAACACACAGGTGTGAGATATTGAAAAAGAGACACTTGAGAGGGAATTAGGCAGGTTGTGCAAGATCCGAAACAGAGTAATTACTGTACAGGGAAAAAAAAAGGGGGAAGCGAGACTTCCTCTGTTTCCCATGGTTACAAAAGTCACAAAAAGTCTTTCAGAATGTCTGTCAAAGAGTTTGAATCCCGTCGAACTGTGACCTTTGCATACTGACTCTATAACCAAGTGACCTTCTGCAACTCATTAAAGCTAATGTAACGTATCATTCTCTTTTAATTGTATTCATCAGCAAATTATAGTCACTTCTCGGTTAGTCATGCAGCAGGGAAGGGCATGGTTCAATGGATCTAATGAGCATCTTGTGGTCGTTTACGTGCCCTTTTATTACAAAGCCCCATAATACATGTCATGAGTGAGGACGGTGACTTGAAGCATCTGTAGAGGGCTTTCCACTTAACACTGATGTTTTAGTAAGATTACAAAGGGTTCAGCCATTCAGATCACAGTATTTTAGCCTTTCATTTACTGCATGGGATTACCCAGGACAACCTTGTCGTAATTGGTCAAGACATTGCAGAGCTAATTGATAGAACAAAGAAAACTTCCATCATAAAGAAAGAGGCTAATTTATTACTTTACAGCTATTACTTATAGGGCAATACACTCTTGAAGGCAAATTCTGGTAAAAACAGGAAGCTGGAATCCTTCAGGCTCATTGACGAATAATTTTTAACCTTTTCTGCAACACTGAATATGTTAAGGACGAGCAACCGAAGCAAAAGCCAATGGATAACACTGGGCCCGCACACCCTTGTGGAGATCTAACCGTATTATTCCTTCTTCTGTGGTGGGGCTGGTGGCATGTATTGATACATGCGACCAGTGCCTCCAGTCCATGCTTCAACTGGGAGAAAAATCATGGTGGATCTCAAGAGCAAAATCTTGAATTTTTTGTAATTTTCTTTCTTTGAAGGAGCCAAGGATCAGAACTTTTGTCTACCTACCAGAGCCCCTCAAAGCCTCAGTCACCCCCCAGTCTCCATGGAGTGGAATGTTTAAAGTTTTGTCAATATAAAAGTTTTGTTTTCTCTTATTTACCAAGTACATAAAATATTAGCCTGTTTTGTCTGTTTACTGTAAAGAGTAACTGTCGTTTTAGGTGACTTTTCAGAATAAGCCACTGTGTGTGTGTACCTGAGGAATAACGCTATTCCTGACTATTATATTACTTGCCTCATGCATTTTCAGCAGTTTTCTCCTCTGCAGGCTCCATATGTAATTGTCAGTTGTCCTTGAACTCGGCTCCAGAGGAAGAGAAGACTAGCAGATATGATGTCTCCCATACACATCACAGAGAAGAGCTCCTTCTCTCCTATCTCCATCTCTTACACACTCAGAAGCAACAGTAGCAGCATGGAGGAGATTAAACAGCAGTTCTAAGAAGTGTTACTGTGAATCCAGTACTGTGGTGACATATAACACTCAGTGGATTCAGCAGTGTCTGTGTGTCTATCCCTCTCCATCACTGTCCCTCTTTCTTTCTCTCTCTCTCTCTCTCTGCAGCTGCTGCCTCCTCCCTCTACCCTCTCCATGGACATCTATGGTCAGCAGCTATAAACTGATTGCTCAGTAAGGCTTATAATCCGTCTGCATCACTGGCTCACTGAAGAAATTTTTTATCAGTGAACTAAGAGTGAATGATTAGTGCAGAGGCAGGGGAGTAGGAAGAAGAGTCTGATTAGTGGAGAAAGGCATTTTTCTGTAATAAGATATATTCCAAAGGTTTTTTTTTAATCACTGCTTATACTATTGATTTATAGAAATTTAGTTAAAAACAGTAAATGCCCTTTTACAAGGGCCAATGATTGAAGGAATGAGCATTTGTACATACGCTCGATAACGCCGAAGAAGATATCCACCAATGATCAGATCTTTTATGCGGCCATAAAAATGATCGCTAGTTAGCAGCACATCACGCTGTGTAAACAGGAGATGTGCTGCTGACAAGACACAAATGTATGGGAATGAGCAATCATACTAATAATCATTTTTCCCCATACTCCCAAATATTGCTCTATTTGAATGGAGCAAACGAGGGCCGATCGACAAGCTTTATTGTCAATCAATTGTAAGTAGGTGGTAAAACGGGTGAATATCTGCCGGTGTAAAATTACTCGTACTCTATAAGTCTAACCAACTATTTATGTTTTATGGGCTTTCTACTTTAATATATTCAATTATGCTTACCTTCTTGACCAGCAGCTCATAGAAGTTCCCATACACTAACATGCATTTTTCTAAAAATGTCCATATAAACCTACAGGAACATGGCTAGGAGCGTAACACTCACCTTAAGGCTATGTTCACACAGAGTTTTCTGACAAGTTTTTTGACACGGAAACCGTGCCAAAAAACTCGTCAAAAACGGCCCGAAAATTCCTCCCATTGATTTCGATGGGAGGCGGAGGCGTCTTTTTCCCAGCGAGCAGTAAAACCACCTCGCGGGAAAAAGAGGCGAAATGCCCTATCTTCGGGCGTTTACGCCTCTGACCTCCCATTGACTTCAATGGGAGGCAGAGAAAGCGTATTTCGAGGCGTTTTATGCCCGCGGCGAAAAACGCTGCGAAAATCGGCGTGCAGGGAGAGGAAAATCTGCCTCAAACTTCCAAATAGAAGTTTGAGGCAGAAATTCCGCCTTCAAAAAACTCTGTGTGAACATAGCCTAAGGGCTTGTCCATGCGGAATTCCACCTCCGGTGCGTATTTTTCGTACCGCTATCCTGCAGTGGTACTATGCTATCTGTAATAAGAGTCACCACAGTGTAAATGACGGCACAGGGTGGGCTGTGGGCACAGCTGGTGACATCACACTGCCTGCCCGCTCCCTTCTAAAAGTGATAAGGAGGAGCGACAAGGGAATGGAGAAGAGATAAGTATTTATTTATTTTAGCTTTATGCCCACACCACTACTTAGCAGACCCCACAGGGGCCCAGAATGACCGCACTGTCACTTTAAACATAGAGTGATTATTAATAAATGTATCATTTTACTGCCATTTCGAGCAAGGCATTCTATTTCTACAACATTTTCTTGTGCATTGAAAGGCCCCAATTTTTATAACGTCACCCAATGTATATAGTTTAAGTTTGCTTTAATAAGAAATAATTCCAACAATAGAAATTATATATATATAAACTAGTTAGCTGATTATAAGTAAATCTTATTTCCACTTTTGCTAGGGTACATGTAGACTTCAGACATTCTCTATTTCTTCTAAACAAATACGCTTAATAGAAATCCAAAGATTCTACATATAAAAATACATATAAATTCTACTTACGCCGAGCTCAATCAGCCCTATATGTCTTGTATGTATGCAAAGAAGGTCAACCTCCTCAATATGCAAATGTTATGTCTGGTTTGAGTTTTCTACATATGTGACTTCTCCATGTTGTTATATAGTTATTCTGTTTAATAATTACATCAGCCAATTCTTGTTATGAAAAGGTTCGTTGTTCTAGTAATGTTTATGCAAGTGGTGTGCAAGTGAGTACGAGCTGGCGTGCGGAAAGCTGGGTCTTAACGGAGAGACGAATGTGCAGCTTGGGGAAAGTAATGAGAATCCCAGTCTATTTCTGCAAATTCACTTGACTGAACAAGTTGCTCACAAGAAATCCCTGCTCTCCAAATTGCTTTTGAATACAACCCAGTATCAATAGGAGTAATAAAAAAAAATATAAAAAAAAAGTTGAGTCCCGCCACCAGTGATACAACTACATTAATAATGATTTAACATTGGTAAATACTAAGTCTAGACAGAAAATGATCTATACAAGGGCTCCACAATTCTGTGAACCTATCTCTGGTGCTATTGACATAGAATTAAGACTCACTTCTTCCATTTAGTTTTATGAACCTACTGCAAAAAATGTTCCAGGCTTCTGAGAAAAATAATTTTGACTCTAAGTCTCCATGCAGACAGCCAGATACATAAAGAGGAAAAATAGCTTTTTATTTTTTCCTCCCATTTCAAGGCTGAGTAGAAGATGCCACTTGGCATGTAATCGGATTTTCTGTTCATTTAAAACCACATTCAATCATTCCCCTCTAAGACGTCTTGAAGAATATGTATTGGTCTTTAGCAATAGACTTCTGAGTGCAATCAATAAGATTAACAGCCCAGGGATAATAATAGGTGTCCATTGAATGTAACTTAGCATAATGTTTTGTATTGAATATTAAGATGTTATTTAAGTTACAGTAATAGTTTATAATGTAGTTAAATTCCCTATCGCCTCGCCAAAACAAACATGTCTTCTTTCTTGTTGCAGCAATTAAACCATGTAATATTAGGCTCTGTTCACACTGCATTTGCATTGTGCTTTTACTTTACGTGCTGGGAAAGTTCTCATGGGTCAAGAGGGGCAAATACTCATGGGTTTCCACCACCTACGGGCCTTCATCTCCTATTCTCCTCCTGTGCTACCCAGATAAAACCGGCAAGGTTTTTACGTTTATGTCAGACACTATAATTTTTTTTATATGTGGCACAAGAGGTAATTATTCAGCTCCAATACACCATCTGCCTGCGCTGCGAACTAGGGGAAATCTGGTGGCTTAGGGTGCGCATGTTTATTGCCATAAGAGGACATTCGTTACTGGAGGTGGGCTCCACCAAAGTGTTCAACCAGGGATCTACACCCACACTGATCAGGCCGTGTTGATATAGTATAGCCTTCTGGAAAGGGTGAGTTTTTAGCCCTCTTCTCTAAAACATCCCAAGTCATTGTGTCCCACAATTTCTTAGATATAAGCGATTTTCACGTGGCATTGTATATGGAAAATAAAATATGTATTGCTCAAGACTCTTGGATTAATAAAGGGGGTGTATGGACGTGACAATATGTCACAAAAAGTTAACATATTTTTTTTTTAAAAGAGAAAAGAAGAAACGACGGAAAAGCAGAGGTCAAACTACACAGGTTCAGTGGTCAGAGTGCAGGCTAAACCAGTAACAGAATAAATAATTTACTTTAAGTAGAACAGCATTTATTCACTGCACACAGGTCAATTTATTCTTATTGAAAGCCCCCATGAGCAGGTTGAAATATTAAAACCTTTTACTTGTATCCTATAGACCACTCAAACCCCATTGTCAACTTCTATTATGTGACTCCCATGTACGATTTATTCTCAATGCTTGAAGGGAAGAATATCCCTGTACATACTGCACTCAATGCAGCTTTTACAGCAGCACACGGAGGCTGTGCACTCTGTACTATACAAGGGAACAGTATCTCTGCGCACTGCCATACAGGTACCTTACACAAGACACTGCTGTGAGCATAAGACCTAAAATACACAATTCTTTTTGCTATGTCTTTACCCTTTTATCCTTAAAGAGACCTACTAGAAGACAACTTAAAAGGACCCATTATGGAACAGTGAAAAAGTCTTACTTCTACACTGAGATATGATCCCTTGAGGTTTGGTAAACTGTCAGGTTCTGAAGACATATCCTGATTGCTGTCAGGTGCTGTCAGTGCTGTCATGGAGACTTTGTGTGGATCCTAAACCCCGAATACATTGATGTCCCTACATATACACACATATCTGACACTATTTGGGTCCAATAGGATGTAGCTGAGGATGTTGTCGGTGTGCTGTCCGTTTTTTTTCATGCACCCATAGAATTTAATGGAAGAGTCTGGTCCGCAAAATACACCAGAATAGGATATGCAGTGAGTTTCTTGCAAAGGACAAACGCTCCATGAGAAAACACGGATGTGTGAATAGCCCCATTGAAGTGTATGGTTATGTGGGCTGTCCGTTGTTAAACAGACAACACAGTGATGAGAAAACCCTCGTATGAATAAGTGCTTAGTAGCATGTCCTAATTCACTGAAGTGATAAATGAGTAAAATGTATACTTTTTATTTCATAGCTATCTAAAAACAGGGGTACAATCACCACTGTGAAAAGCCCAACCGTGTATTTAAAAACGTATTAAACAGAATACTCCCAGTCCTAGTTCGTTTGCGAACCCTTTGTGACTGGGTATGTAAACAGAGATATCAAAATATGGAATCAGCGTATAACATTGGTAAAGCAGTGGTTTGGACCCTCATTCACACAGGAGCCTGCGTTAACCGCACCAGATTCTCCCAATGTACAGATGCACAACAATGCCACTGCCCCCTATGCAAAATTCCCTCACTTCACCCGACCCTACGCGTTTCTATACTTATCATCAGGGGTCTGTCAGTCTGGCCAGGATGCCAGCGATATATCTTCAGCAGCAGATATTCTACTGCACAACACGGAAGCATGCACGCATAGATGTCAGCGGCATGCTTCACTCTGGGACTCTGAGTCACTATGAACTGAATACTCCGCCCCCTGGCTCCGGCAGCATACATCAAACAGCCAATCACACTGGCCCAGCACATCCATGATGCTAAACCGTGTGACTCCCGGCTGTCAGCTGACATACCCGGAAGTAACAATGTAAACAACACAGAGCATGCGGACTCAATGGGAGGCTGTAGAAGTATCTATTTACTACACAAAGCCTCATGCTATTCAAGGATGGAGTATAACACTATAAGGTTGGATATATGTTGCGGATCAGCTCAGGGCCGCAATTGGACTACCACGATAGGAGCACCTACCCTGAAAATGCATAATATATGGATAGAAGAACGACGTAATTGTAAACCTCACTTAAAATATTTGACACACTCCTGGACTCAATTGCCATACCTGCTACTTATTGATTGATATATTACAAGTGACTACACTGGGACTAGGAATGCATTACCATACCCCCACCTAGAGGACCAAAAAAGCCCTATGACTTGATATGGATAGTATATTAAATAAAACAGGTATAATTTGTTTGCTCGTTTAAACCTTCAGGATGTACGCAAGCCAGTCTGTAGATCCATTGGGCCTCTTTACGCAGAATGAGGTTATCCCAATCCCCTCCCCGTTTAGGAGGACGTACCAATTCAATTGCCTGAAATTTTAAACATTCTGCCCTGCCTTGACGTTTTGCATGCACATGTTTTGATATGGAAGTATCTCTTTCATTTGTAACATCTCCAACATGTTCCCTAATCCGGCGCCGAAACTGCCGTATCGTCTTGCCCACGTAATTCAGTGGGCACGGACATGTGATTAAATAGACAACTCCAGCCGTTTTGCAGTTCACAAAATCTCGGATATCATACTCAACCTTGGTGGTAACACTTTTGAATTTTTTTCCACTTTGAATGAAATCACAGGCTCTACAACTACCACATCTGTGTGTACCCGGTATCTGCCTGTCTAACCAAGTACCCTTTTGGATTATTGGATCAAAACAGCTCTGCATCACCCTATCCCTGATGTTTTTACCTCTACGGAACGTGACTGAAGGCCATTGTGTTATCTGATCCGCCAAGTCCGCAGTTGTCTTTGGGGATAAATTTGTCAAATGGACTTCATCAATAGGTATCTGGATTAGATATATTGATGACGTGTTGTTGCTCTGGAATTCCACAGTGGAGGAATTCAATAATTTTGTGGCAGCCCTTAATACAAACGATCTAGGGCTCAGGTTCACATGTGAAATCAGTGATCAGGAATTATCTTTTTTAGATCTTAAGATAATTAAAACTAAGGAAGGCTCAATACGAACTAAAGTACACCGAAAGGAGACAGCAACCAATAGTTTCCTACAATGGAACAGTTGTCACCCCTATCCCCTCAAACGTGGGATTCCCAGAGGCCAATTCATGAGAGTACGCCGAAATTGTAGTTCAATGGACGATTTTGAGTCACAGGCACATGACCTCACAAACAGATTGAAGGAGAGAGGCTTCCCCAAAGGGGTAATTAGAAAGGCCTATGAGGGAGCGAGGGATGCAGATAGGCAGAGCCTTTTAGTCCCTAGACAACGTCAAGAGGAAAGGGTCACTAGGCTCATAGGTACTTTTGACTCCAAACAATCTGAGATCATGGAAATCCTCAAGAGGTATTGGCGTATCCTAGGAGCCGATGCGGACTTGGCGGATCAGATAACACAATGGCCTTCAGTCACGTTCCGTAGAGGTAAAAACATCAGGGATAGGGTGATGCAGAGCTGTTTTGATCCAATAATCCAAAAGGGTACTTGGTTAGACAGGCAGATACCGGGTACACACAGATGTGGTAGTTGTAGAGCCTGTGATTTCATTCAAAGTGGAAAAAAATTCAAAAGTGTTACCACCAAGGTTGAGTATGATATCCGAGATTTTGTGAACTGCAAAACGGCTGGAGTTGTCTATTTAATCACATGTCCGTGCCCACTGAATTACGTGGGCAAGACGATACGGCAGTTTCGGCGCCGGATTAGGGAACATGTTGGAGATGTTACAAATGAAAGAGATACTTCCATATCAAAACATGTGCATGCAAAACATCAAGGCAGGGCAGAATGTTTAAAATTTCAGGCAATTGAATTGGTACGTCCTCCTAAACGGGGAGGGGATTGGGATAACCTCAGTCTGCGTAAAGAGGCCCAATGGATCTACAGACTGGCTTGCGTACATCCTGAAGGTTTAAACGAGCAAACAAATTATACCTGTTTTATTTAATATACTATCCATATCAAGTCATAGGGCTTTTTTGGTCCTCTGGGTGGGGGTATGGTAATGCATTCCTAGTCCCAGTGTAGTCACTTGTAATATATCAATCAATAAGTAGCAGGTATGGCAATTGAGTCCAGGAGTGTGTCAAATTTTTTAAGTGAGGTTTACAATTACGTCGTCGTTCTATCCATATATTATGTATTTTCAGTGTAGGTGCTCCTATCGTGGTAGTCCAATTGCGGCCCTGAGCTGATCTGCAACATATATCCAACCTTATAGTGTTATACTCCATCCTTGAATAGCATGAGGCTTTGTGTAGTAAATAGATACTTCTACAGCCTCCCATTGAGTCCGCATGCTCTGTGTTGTTTACATTGTTACTTCCGGGTATGTCAGCTGACAGCCGGGAGTCACACGGTTTAGCATCATGGATGTGCTGGGCCAGTGTGATTGGCTGTTTGATGTATGCTGCCGGAGCCAGGGGGCGGAGTATTCAGTTCATAGTGACTCAGAGTCCCAGAGTGAAGCATGCCGCTGACATCTATGCGTGCATGCTTCCGTGTTGTGCAGTAGAATATCTGCTGCTGAAGATATATCGCTGGCATCCTGGCCAGACTGACAGACCCCTGATGATAAGTATAGAAACGCGTAGGGTCGGGTGAAGTGAGGGAATTTTGCGTAGGGGGCAGTGGCATTGTTGTGCATCTGTACATTGGGAGAATCTGGTGCGGTTAACACAGGCTCCTGTGTGAACGAGGGTCCAAACCACTGCTTTACCAATGTTATACGCTGATTCCATATTTTGATATCTCTGTTTACATACCCAGTCACAAAGGGTTCGCAAACGAACTAGGACTGGGAGTATTCTGTTTAATACGTTTTTAAATACACGGTTGGGCTTTTCACAGTGGTGATTGTACCCCTGTTTTTAGATAGCTATGAAATAAAAATTATACATTTTACTCATTTATCACTTCAGTGAATTTTCAAATGTTCATATTTGTGGGAGCACAATATATATCGTTAAAATACAGTGAATTATTAGTAGCATGTCCTACCTCATAATAGCATAAAAATAGCTTGTGTGTCGTTGAGCCAATCTTTTATGATGACCAATAATTGATTGTTTGCTGGCGGTACATCTCCTTGTGTGAACAGGCATCTGTTAGTCGCTAGCAGACGAGACAGGAGGTGTGGAATGGTTTGCCGGAAAGACAAAGGGGATCAAATGAACAGAAAAAACATACGATTCTTGTCACATATAATTGCATGTCTTTCAAATGTTAACGACTCGCTACATCGTCGATCAGCACTTGTTTTTAGGAATTTATCTTCACATGTAAAAGGAACCTTTGTTTCAAAATTGCTTGACAGGGAATATGAGAACCATAGTCATATTTTGTAAGGGCACGTTCAGACGTGGCGGAATTTTTCCGCTGCAAATGTTGGTGCAGATTCGGGGCAATTACGCAACGAATCTGCACTAACATTTGCATATCTGACAGGTAATTCAGACGTTGCAGAAAACACAGCGGACCACATATTTCAATTTTTGCATTGGAAAGGCTGAAATCCGCAGTGAAATTCCGCTTCTTCTCCGCAACAGTCAGTGCATGCTGCAGAGGGAAAATTCCGCACCGCAGCCTATGATCCGCAGCGGAGTTTTCCGCAGCGTCTGAACTAACTTTCCTAAAAATGTAGAGAAACAAATGTAAAAAATGGCCGCTGGAGAATTCCACAGCAATTCCGCTATGTCTGAATGTGCCCTAAATGAGCACATGTAGAGCTTTTGGGTCTGTGTTCCTGTGTGAAGGGAAGCTCTGTAACATAGGCAAACTTTGATGTTTTATTCAGGATCCTAAACAGAAAAAATATATTAGGCCTCACGCACACAGTACAGCTATGGTTGGTTGGAGCTCCATATATACATCATCCAATGCAGTATTTTTTTCTGTTGGATTCGCCAGGCGTATGCCTCAGTATGAAATGGCCTCCAGAGTTACAGTATGCTTGGGGTATGGTCCGGGAAATGCTCTTAACTTATACGCCTGGCATATTTATATAGGGTAAGGGCTTGTCCACACGTAGCGGAATGGCTGCGTATTTTCCATCTGGAATTGCAGAGGGAAAATACGCAGCAGAATACAGTAGCAGCAAAGTGGGTGAGATTTAACAAATCTCATCCACACCCTGCGCAAAAATTTTGACCGTAAATTGACCTGCGGTGCGTATTTATCGTACCGCAGCATGTCAATTCCTGCTGTGGAAAGTGACTGAATTGCTGCGTTTTTTTGAGGAGATGTCACCAGCACTGAGAAAAACGCAGCAAAATACGCACCATATTCTGCAGTCAAAAACGCAGGAAATGGTGCGTTTTTTCCGCAGCGGAATGTCTACTACTTTCAACTGAATTGCTGCAGAAATTTTCTGCAGCAATTTCGTTACAAATAAGTGCAGATGCAGGCGACGTATGTATATGGTATACAGTTGCACATATAGGGAGATTAAATCAGCATATGTGCTGAGCGGAAACATTAGACGCAATGTGAACAGAGCCTAAAGACCCCATATGCACTACAGTTAAAGTCCTATTAGGGCTTCATCTAAGACAGAGTTTTGCATGAACACGTAAAATTATACAAAAAGTTACCCATTGTGCCAAGTTGCTGTGGTATCATATTCCCACTTGCAGCATTACTACAGTTTTCCTTATAAATAAAATGGAGTATATTCATGAAAACCCAATGGGGTTATTAGTGCTGTACTGTATAACACTGTAACAGCCACTGGAGGAATATATTAAGGGCATGACCACACGTGGCGGATTTCCTCCGCAACTGTCCGCATCAATGCCGCACAGAATCTGCGTTGCAGATTCTGCTGCGGATCTGCACAAAATGTGCAGTAAATTGATGCGGACTAGCTGCTGCGGACTGCGGGAAAAGTGCTTCCCTTCTCCCTATCAGTGCAGGATAGAGAGAAGGGACAGCACTTTCCCTAGTGAAAGTAAACGAATTTCATACTTACCGGCCGTTGTCTTGGTGACGCGTCCCTCTTTCGGCATCCAGCCCGACCTCCCTGGATGACGCGGCAGTCCATGTGACCGCTGCAGCCTGTTATTGGCCTGTGATTGGCTGCAGCCGTCACTTAGACTGAAACGTCATCCTGGGAAGCCGGACTGGAGACAGAAGCAGGGAGTTCTCGGTAAGTATGAACTTCTATTTTTTTTACAGGTTGCTGTATATTGGGATCGGTAGTCACTGTCCCGGGTGCAGAAACAGTTACTGCCGATCGCTTAACTCTTTCAGCACCCTGGACAGTGACTATTTACTGACGTCTCCTAGCAACGCTCCCGTCATTACGGGAGCCCCATTGACTTCCTCAGTCTGGCTGTAGACCTAGAAATACATAGGTCCAGCCAGAATGAAGAAATGTCATGGTAAAAAAGCAAGACGCATCCGCAGCACACATAACATGTGCATGACAGCTGCGGACTTCATTGCGGAAATTAGAATCTCCATTGAAGTCAATGGAGAAATTCCGCCATGAGTCCGCCACTGCTCCGCAACAGACAGAGCATGCTGCGGACACCAAATTCCGCTCCGCAGCCTATGCTCCGCAGCGGAATGTTACGCATCGTCTAAACGAACACTTCTAAATAGAAGTGGAAGTCAATGCAGAAACGGCTCCGCTGCGGATTAACGCTGCGGAGTGTCCGCAGCGGAATTTATGTGAAATTCCGCCACGTGTGAACCCAGCCTAAGACTGGAATTTCAAATGCCAGTCTTAAACTAATTTACTTTGGCAGGAAATGCGGCAAATTTATTCCCAATGTGAATATATTAAAATGTTTACGCAAATTTTCTGACGTGACAAATGTGCAAATTTTGGCGAATGCTCCAGTTCCGCAAAATGTTTCAACTTTTTGGCTCTCTTGCCACTTTGCAATAGTGGCAAGAGAAGGGGTGGGTTTAGTGAGAGGGGACGGTCCTCCGACATGAAGAAATATATATCATCATTTACGCCAGAAACTAGTGTGCACCTCTTAATGAATTTGGCGCATTTCCCACCTAAATAAATTGGTTTAATGCTGGCATTTAAAACACCACTCAATCTAGTCCTCCCAGTGACTGTTGCCGTGTTATACAGTACAGCACTAAATTCTCTGTGAGCGAATGGTACATGGGCGAATGCCACTGGGCACTACTGAGATATTATTATTTTCATGCCAAGCAAAGCAGAATGTTCTAACGGATTCTGCTTAGTGGGGATATCTCCAAAAACAAATTCTTAATCTGCCATATGTATCAATCATCATAAGTGCCCCAGTGCCCAGGTTTAGAATGTACAAAAGCTTCAATCGCACAGAAAGGGAAGAATCTGGGATGTTTTTGTGTCTGTAATTAAAGGATATTGCAAACAAACATCAAGGGGTTCATTTCAGAACGATGCGTGAAGAGTGAATCAATTGACTACAGATAGTAATGAAGGGCAATGAAGCCAATAGGCAATACAGACCGAGCGCATGGTAGGTTTCTGCTAGCCACGTGTCAAACACTGAAGCAATCCTGTAAATATTTATTTGCGGTTTGGAAATAATTTTTCTGCTGGGGATTTGCTATTTCTGTGGATTCTGGCAAAGGGAATTTTCTTTTACAACAACGCAGCTTCGTGTAAATAACTCGGAATTGCTACAATGGATATGACAGTCCCTGAATAGCCTGTATAGTGCAGACATATCATCCCAGCAGTAAACCTAGCAAAATGTGGAAGGCTCGCTTGAATAATTTTTAAGGCAGTTGCTATTGCTTCCCCTCTGTGCATTCCCTACTACTGCCAGGATTCAATGGAGCCAAGTCAGACGCACTCCAGCCAGCGATGATATTTTCATTTTTACATCTGGTGTTATACTGAGATCCTAAATATTAGGACACAGAATGTAGCACAAGTCAGCATTCAAACACACACACACACACACACACACACACACACACGCATATATATGTATGTGTGTGTTTGTGTATATATACTGTATATATTTATATATAATGATTTTATAAATCATTGCAGGCAGAGCAAAATTAATAATGAATACCTTCGGAGACAGATTTAGAAGGCGTATTATTATTATAAATTATTATTTTTATTATTATTATTATTACTTCTGCAATATGGGACAGAACAGAATCATTGAAAATAAGGATATGGTAGCAAGAAAGTATAAATGCTGTGGACAACCCCAACCACCAGTAACATCCTTCTTCTTGTCTCTGTATCCTTTATTTACACTAGTCAATTTGTTGTTGATCAGGATAAGGTTGTCTGTTTTAAAAAGTAATTTTTCCAATAAAATATTAGGGATATAAAAGAGTTAATATAGGGAAGTCCCCTGTGTAGAACTCGCTCTATTAGCAAGAGTGGAGAACAAATTAGAAAGAGCTTATCTTGCTGTATAGGACTGGGTTTGTCTATGTCTTACATGGACCAGCCCTTGATTTCAATAGGCAATGTGCAATGCTTCATTTCTCCTCTAGTGGCACTGTAGGGGAAATGAGCACTTGATGCCAGGTACCTGTACAGATTACAGCTGATTGCTGGGGGTCCAGCAGTGGCACAACCTGTCATCAGCTTATGCTGCAGGAACCCTTCTAACAAAAATAGATTGCTCAAAGAGAACAACCCCTTTAAAGAGGCTCTGTCATCACATTATAAGTGCCCTGTCTCCTACATAAGGAGATCGGCGCTGTAATGTAGGTGACAGCAGTGCTTTTTATTTAAAAAAAATGATCTATTTTCACCACTTTATTAGCAATTTTAGATTTATGCTAATGAGTTGCTTAATGCCCAAGTGGGCGTGTTTTTACTTTAGACCAAGTGGGCGTTGTACAGAGGAGTGTATGACGCTGACCAATCGGTGACCAATCAGCATCATGCACTCCTCTCTATTCATTTACTCAGCACATAGGGATCCTGTTAGATCCTTATGTGCTGTCTTATACTAACACATTAACAATACTGAAATGTTTAGACAGTGAATAGACATTCCACGGGATGTCTATTCACAATCTCTGCACTTCGTTACTGTTTCTGTGGTAGTTACAGCAGAGGAAGCGTAATCTCGCGAGATTACGCTGTAGATGACAGGTTACAACAAGATTACGCTTCCTCTGCTGTAACTACCACAGACAGAGTAATTAGCCCTGTTAGGGCATGGCCAGACGTGGCGGAATTGCTCTGGAATTCCGCTGCGACCAGTCCTCTGCGGAAATCCGCAGCGGACATTATCTCCATTGGTTTCCACACCTTTTTAGTTAGGTTCGTGCACACGTTGCGGAAAACTCCGCTGCGGACCATAGCCTGCGGTGCGGAATTTGGTGTCCGCAGCATACACTGGCTGTTGCGGACTTGTAGCGGACTTGTTGCGGACCTATTGCGGAATGTCTCCATTGACTTCAATGGAGATTCAAAATTCCGCAATGAAATCCGCAGATGTTATGTGTGTTGCGTTGCGGATTGGTTTTGCGAACAGGATGTTTCTTCATTCTGGCTGGACCTATGTGTTTCGAGGTCTATAGCCAGACTGAGATGAAATGTTTTAAAAGACAACAAGAAGTACTCTTCACCTGAATATGCAACGGCTAATCCGCATCAATTTACTGCACATTTTAGGCAAAGGCGCAACGGAATCTGCAACGCAGAATATGTGCAGCATTGATGCGGCAGAAATACGCCACGTCTGGCCATGCCCTTATAGTGACTACTGTTACTGTTAGGACTGTGCTGGGTCTAGTTAGACCCAACAGCGGCCTTCTAATACCACTATCACGACAATCATATGACCAGTCACATGACCTCTGGGACCAATAGAGACAGCGGCCTCTATTCTTTACACTTTGCTTATTGAGCTCTGTCTACGTGAGCACAGAAACAAAGACACAATCTGCAAAAACTGTTTCTGCCTACTCTCCAAGGGTCCCTGGCATTCTCTGACTGCTGGGCACCCGATGTGTATATATACAGTGGGCGCTCCTCAATCAGTTAAACACATTTGATTTCTGTCAGCAGATTTCATCAACTTTTAGACGACCATGGGTGATAGCTACTGAATCATTTTTCAGCCGACAACTATCAAACGTGTATGGTCATCTTAAATCTTAAATCTACAAGTGTATGAGGCCAGGTGCAGACATATGTTTCTACATGACGTCTCCTAGTCTAATGACATTGGCATTGACTGGCATCATTATTTTAGAATAACGATTTTACTCCATTCCCATAAAATAATAGTGTATTAATAAGAACATGCATTCACCAGCTAGACACAGATACAATTTCTCAGCGAGGACAATTATAACATATTCGTGTCTGGGTTACAGAGATGTTATTAGTGGCATCTTATCCGATAGTTCTAGCAACACATGGCAATTTTTTCATTCTATCAGCTTCCACCTGTTCTCTGGTCCTGGGCAGGACTGTGAATCGTATCAGAGGACTGCAGGGAGGCTAAGCTTGTCTCTCTGGCTTCAGTCCATCACATGTGTACTGCAGAACTGTGAGCCAGCTGCTGCTGAACCATCATGTTATCAGATGACGAATGGCTTCATATCAGGTGTTTGAACTGACGGGCTGCCCCATCTGCTAAATGATTCGGGAAGTTTGGCCTCGCTTGATGAATGGGGAAAGTGACAATGCCAAACAGTGTGACCCCTGCAGATTCCCTGTTGCCAGTTCAACAGTCACAATCAAGTATTTCCCTCTGGTCTGCTCTCAGTCCCTCTGATAGATGAGATTTACTGTCACTAAATTGCCATTAGGCTTTGCGATTCACAAGGAAAACATAAAATGGCCAATGTTACAAAGAAAAAAATTGGGACTTCAAAACATTTTACATCAAATTTAAAGACTAGATTTTAACCGTCCTATCTTTACAATTTCCTTTTGAATCTTTTGCAAATAAAATACTATCATATCGTTTCTATGGTTTCAGAGATGGAAGTCTTCATTTATGTGCGGTTATTGAAGTAATAGGGGCAGTGGGGATATATAGGTTGTGTCTGGTAGAATGATTTATTTTACCTGCTACAACCAATAATATACATTTAGGATGGCTGTGGCAAAGCAATAGGATGAGATCGGTTGATATCCCTTAAGTTATGAAATGTATTTGATATGTTTTGAAATGAATATTGATTATTGGGAAATATCAATGATTCAGTCATTTCAGTTCTGCGGCCAAATTATGAGATTATAAAAGTCAGAATATGATTTAAAAAAAAGGGTCAAAATTTTGTCGTAAAAAGTCAAAATTAAAATTTAACTATGTCAGAATTCACACAATTTTTATGTCACAGCCCTTTTTTTCTCATAAAATATTTCACATTTTTTTCTTAATTGACAGGAAATAAATATTTTACTGTCATTCTTCTAAAAATTGTGACAAAAACTGCAGAAAGTCAGCAGAAACAGAGCTTAAGGTCATGTTCGGACCTGGCGGAATTTTTCCACGGAAAATGTTGCTGCAGATTTGAGGCGAATTTGCTGAAACATTTGCATATCTGACAGGTAATTAAGACTAAACCAGAATAAGAAACAAGTCACGACCAGGTGTTTGAAAAAATACAAATAATCTTTATTAAAGTCAATTAGACACATGGAGACAACATATAACACTTAGACATAATAAAATGCCATGGACCCTCGAACACAAACGGAATCCGAACGTAAAAGCAGAGTAGCCCCCCAGAAGTAAAAATGGTCTGACAAAACCTATATATAGCTAAAGTGCATACATACATATTGATAAGCAGGTACTAGGCATGGTACGCTTTGCACAGATGAACACACAAATAAGTATAGAGAATATATATAAGGTACAATCTAAGTAAAAACGACATGTAAAGTAGTATACCTACACCTGCGTATAAGAGGATAAATAGGAGATCAAGACCTGGAGGGGGACCTCTGCTTAACCCAACGCGCGTTTCGCTGGTGCTTCGTCAGGGGTTGATGAGGCGAATTTGAGGCGAATTTGCTGAAACATTTGCATATCTGACAGGTAATTAAGACATTGCAGATATCACAGCGGACTTGCCACAGATTTCAGTTTTTGCATTGCAAAGGCTGATATCCACAGTGAAATTCCGCTGTGCGTCTCCGCAACATAATGTGCATGCTACGGAGGGAAAATTCTGCGCCATAGCCTAAATTTTGCACTGTTATTTTCCGCAACGTCTGAACTAAGTTTCCTAAAAATGTAGAGAAACCTATGAAAAAAACGGCTGCTGCAGATTCCCACTGCGGACTGTCCACAGCGGAAATCAACAGCCATTCCGCCACGTCTGAATGTGCCTTAAGCGTTAGCTTAGAATCAATGGGCAAATATAAAACGCCCAACGTACATAGGGTTTTTTTTTCGGTAGCTTTTTTTTTTTACTTTAACTTGCATTTTTTTGTGTAAGTGGCATTTTTCTAGAATTTCAGCAAGCCTGGATTTGGCATTTTTGCATAATTTAGTGGCATTTTTGTCTTTAAAAAACATAAGTGTCAATGTGTGTTGCTTTTTTATGGCGTTTTTTAACTTTTTCAAAAAAATCACGTGTTGCCAAGAGGAATCTTTGGAGAAGAGAAGCGGTGAGATGAGCAAATTTTTATTTTATTATATATATTTTTTAAACTGTCGAAAGGGGTAATAGTCTGATAGGGAGTTTGAAAGGTAGTGGCCCAGCACTGGTATCTACCTTGCTATGCCCCATAGAGGAAACTCTATGCCAGCTAGGAGCTGGCATCGATTTCTGCTATCGATTTGTTTGGCCGGTGTGGCCCCCTCTTCTTTACTGATTTCTTTTTTTTTTTGGTGACGGTATCGTAAAAAGGCCAAAAGTCACAATTTCTTCCTTTTAGGTCCTTTTCGTGAATTTTCTATACCCGAAAGCTGTCATAAAAGATTTGTAAATTACCCCCATAGCGTCCAAACTTTGCATTGTAAATTGTGTCGAAATTTAGACCCTGTGCAGCATTGGTTATTTATGTGTCCATATTATTACAGCATATATGTTACTTGTATAGTTGCGTGCCCATTCTATTAACCCCCACTTGGCAAAGCAGAGAATACCTTCAAATGTAAATACAAACACTTCAGTCATTTTATTTTAAAGAAGCAATGAAAGCATCTGCCTTTAAAATAAATGATGTGCCATACAGTGTGAAATGGAATGTCCATATAGGAGCTGGTCACTCTGGAGGATGGCTCCGGGGGGATCAACTTCAGGTTGAGCAGCTGATCCTGAGCTTAGTCCTTCAAAGATAATTAACAGTGTCATGGACTAAATGAACGCAGAGGTATGAGTAATCACACCCAAGATCAGCGGGAGCATCTTGCAGATGAGCTTGTCATTTCAAGGGTCATTAATTGAGATTGAAAGCTGAAACAAATTGCTAATAACAAACCTTTTCACTGATTTTATTGAAAGTGTAAAAAAAAACGGAAATATAATGTATGCAGGTCACATCAAGAATTTGTGGAGAGGAAATATGGCACAATGTCTACCAGGCTTACCAAAGTGATTGGACTTTTAAAAAAAAAAAAAAAAAAAAAAAGGATCCATTTTCAAGTGCAGATATAATAATAATAATAATAATAATAATAATAATAATAATACTAATAATAATAATATTATATTTTAATGTATATCTATTAGTATTTAGGGGCATAGGTTCCAATCCAAACAGGGGAATATCTGGATTTAATATAATCTCACTGCATTTGTGTGTTCCCTATTAGGTCGGGTTCCCACGTAGAGTAAACGCTGTGGAATTTCTGCAACGCAATTCTGTGCGGAAATTCCACAGCATTTACAGTAGCAGCAAAGTGGATGAGATTTAGAAAATCTCATGACCACTCTGCGGAAAAAAATGCAGTGTTGATCGGTGGGACCCCCACTGATCGCTAAAATGAAGCGTCAGAAGTGCTCGGGTGAGCACGGTGCCGCTTAGTTTCTGATCGTCTTTTCTTGGATCAGTGTACAGGCTCAAAGACTCACAGCGCTCACCCAGGCGCTTTTACCTCTTCATTTTAACAATCAGTGGGAGTCTCAGAGCTCGGACCCCCACCTGATCAAAACTTCTGACATGTTAGTGTGACATGTCAAAAGTCTTTTAAAAGTTTAGTTACACTTTAAAGGAGATGTGTTATAATATCTATTAGAGGACTCCCTGCATTAGCTTTTTCTGGTGCACAGGACCTCCCAGATGCGCCAGAATTATTAATATCTATTAATATTTCTGGCGCATCTCTAGGTCCCATGCGCCACAATAGAAATGACAGTTCATTGACCTCTAGTTTCTATTGCGGCGCAGGGGAGAAAACAGAAGACTGCTGGAGATGAGTATAAGTTTTTTTTTATGTTTCTAATTGCAAATGCCTGTTTTGTGGGTTCTGCTGGACCGTTTGGACTACATCGAAGATTTGTTGGACTACGTCAATGATTTACGCTTCATTTTTTTTTAAATTAAATAAAATGGTCAAAGTGGTTTGTGTGGGGGAGTTATTTCAATTAAAATATATATTTTCTGTCTGCGTTTTTTTAATACTTTATTGTGGCATTGGGAATGGCAGTTGTCTGATTGACGTCGTCCATTACTAAGACGAGACTTAGCGTTAGCCGGTGAAAAGGCTAACACTAGTCCCCCATTATTACCCCAGTACCCACCGCCACCAGGGGCCACCACCACCAGGGGTGCCGGGAAGAGCCAGGTGCAATCCAGTACCCGACCATCTGTAGTGTTTGCCGGGCACTGAGGAGGCCACAGGATGGTATTATTAGACTCAGCAGGCACAAAAACCCGTGGCCCTTCCCACACTGGTAATGCTAGGCTGTGGCTGATTTGTTGTATCTGGCTGGTTATGAAAAATCGGGGACCACACGTTGTTTTTTTAAAAAAAATTAAAAATACATTTTGAAAAAAACAACGTGGGGTCCCTGCCATTTTTCATAACCAGCGAGATACAACACAGCAGCAGTCTAACATTACAAGGGTGGGAAAGGCCACTGTTTTTGGCCCTTCCCAGTCTCATAATACCAGCCTGCGGCCACCATAGTACCCGGCCGTCACAACAGATGGTTGGGTACTGGATCGTACCCGGCTCTTCCTGGTACCTCTGGTGGCAGTGGGTACCGTGGTAATAATGGGGGAGTTAGTGCTAGCCTTTTAACTGGCTAAGGCGGATTCACACGAGCGTGTGCAAAAGGCACTTAACACTTAACAGCTCCGTGTGTCAGCCCCGTATGATGCGCGGCTGCCTGATTTTCGCGCAGCCGCCATCATTATGACACTCCATTTGGATGTTTGTAAACAGAAAAGCACGTGGTGCTTTTCTGTTCACATTCATAGTTTTACAGCTGTTGCACGAATCACGCGCTTCCCGCGGAAGTGTGTCCGTGTGCCGTTTTCACGCACCCATTGACTTCAATGGGTGCGTGATGCGCGAAATACGCACAAAGAACGGACATGTCGTGAGTTTTACGCAGCGGACTCACGCTGCGCAAAAATCACTGACAGTCTGCACTGCCCCATAGACTAATATAGGTCCGTGCGAGGCGCGGTAAAATCATGCACGTTGCACGAACGTATAGCACGTTCGTCTAAATAAGCCCTAACGCTAAGCCCTGCCTTAGTAGTGGACGCCATCAAGCAGACAGCGGCGATTACTAAGGTGGTAATATAGTTTTTTTTAAAAAGAGGCCTAAGAAAACATTTTTTATTGAAATAAAAACTCTCTCATGCAACCCTCTTTCACCATTTTTTTTTTATTTTTTTTTTAAACGTAGATTATCGAAGGAGTCCAATGAATCTACGACTTAGTCTAAATGGTCCAGCGGAACCTACCAAAAAAAGAAAAGTTAGAAGTATGAAAAATAAAAAACTTTTTTCTCCCCTGCGCCGCAATAGAAACTAATTCAAGCAGGCCTTGAATTCCGAGCAGAAATTGACCTGCGGTGAGTCATTTTTGGACCGCAGATATGTCCATTCCTGCTGCGGAAAGTGGACTGAATTTCTGCGTTTTTCAGAGGAAACGCAGCAAAATACGCACCATTTTCAGCAGTAAAAAACGCAGGAAAAGGAGCGTTTTATCCGCAGCAGAATGTCTTCTACTTTCAATGGAATTGCTGCAGAAATTCTGTTACGTTTGGACAAGCCCTTAATGTGAAGCATTGAATGAAAGAACCTTTTATGCACCTGTGGATTTACAGCAATTTTTCTGTGCAAAACGCAACAAAACTGTATTTTAGTGCAGAATTTCTGCTCCCCAATGAAGTCTATGGACCAAACACGCAGCACCGCACAGAAGACGCAGCATAAATTGACATGCTGCGGAACTAAAAGTCGCATCGCAGAACACTTTTCACACGACTTTTCTGCATTTTAATTCCACAGTGTGGGCCTGATATTTTGAAAATCTCATCCACTTTGCTGCTACTGTAAATGCTGCAGAGTTTCCACACAGAAGTCCGTTGCCAAAATTCCACAGCGTTTTCGGTTTAAAAACCGCACAATGTGAATACACCCTTAGGAAACTGCTAATGACACCAAGATTACTCTCCAAATGTCTCTTTTTCAGAGGACCCTCAGCTGTCCTGACATGTTTGTTTTAGCAAATACTTGTATTAATCAAGAACTAACAATTCTGGAGAATCTTGTCTTAGAACTCTGCTTTGTGATGTTCCTCGGTCAGGGTATGTTCACACGCACTGTTTTCAGACGTAATTCGGGCGTTTTACGCCTCGAACTACGCCTGAAAAAACGGCTCCATTACGCCTACAAACATCTGCCCATTGCTTTCAATGGGTTTTACGATGTTCTGTTCCCACGAGGTGTTATTTTACGCGTCGCTGTCAAAAGACGGCGCGTAAAAAGACGCTCGCATCAAAGAAGTGCATGAGTATGAAAAGTATGAAAAATTTACAACTACATAAACTAACACTGATATGGTAACATCCAGTTGTCAATTTATTCATACATTTAGGGAATGTTCACATGGGCTATTTTCGGCCATTTTTCGGGCCGTAAACGTCCGAAAAATGGCCGAAAAATCGGAAGCAGAACGCCTCCAAACATCTGCCCATTGATTGCAATGGGAAAAACAGCATTCTGTTCCGATAGGCCATTTTTGTACACGGCCGTTTTGGAAAAACGGCCACGTAAAAAACGGCCGCGAAAAAGAAGTGCAGGTCACTTCTTGGGATGTTTTTGGAGCCGTTTTTCATTGACTCTATTGAAAACAGCTCCAAATCCGCCGTAAAACAACGCAGTGAAAATCACGAGTGGCCAAAAAAACGTCTGAAAATCAGGAACTGTTTTCCTTTGAAAACAGCTACGAATTGTGAGACGTTTTTGAGTTTGTGTGTGAACATTCCCCAAAGGAGGAATAACAGATGAACGACGCAGTGTAGGATTTTAAGAAACTATATGCTCCAGCATTATTATTGTGGCACATCTATGGGCACCTGAAGAAAGAATCTTATCTTAAAAAATGTCTGCACTTTTGTACATATTTTTCTATCGCCTGGCATATCATAGAGAAGCGTCAGAAGATGGTATCAATCGGGGTTAAGCTCTGGACCCCAAACTGATCGCTCGAATACACAGGCTGGAGCTTCTTCTGACCTTTCGTCTAACAGCTGACATATTTGCGTATCTTCTTCGGAGAGCTACTTCAATCGAGCTTTTCCAGGGTCCCCCACCGATACCTTCTACTTACCTGGTTCTGTATCACATCAGTAAATACACAAAAGTATACATATCATTTTAACATAAAGCACACCTGGACAATAGGTTATATCTGAGAATGTCCTTGTTTTATAATATTGAAGACTTAAGAGACTGTATGTATTAAAACTCTATCCGAGTGAATGGGATTGAGCTGCAATACCAGACATAACCCATTTACAAGAGTGGCGCTGTAACCAGAAAAAAAGCAGATCTCTTTTTCGAATCTTAAACAACCGCTTTCTTCATGCCTGCAGATATTATAATGAATATGTCACAGAGATGACACTTAGGAAACCTGTCCCACAATCCTTACACATGCCAGAGCCCCTACTGTACATTGCTGCGGAATATGTCAGCACCATGTAAATGATGCAAATAAATACAATTCTTTTGCTCGTACTCAAAGGGTGTCTCTTCAATAGAAACAAAGCCAACCTATAATTATAAAAATATTTTCTGGGGGAACAAAAAGTCAGGCAACAGCAAGACTATTAAATAAGTTTTGAGCACTTATTTGGTACGCTTAGACTTCTTAAGAAATCAACAACGACACTGCACATAAAAAAGACCCAGGAAAAATGGAGAACGAGTTAAGTTTCTGAACTTTCACTCCAACGATTTTGAAAGGAGTCTGCAGAAAACAGCAGCAATTATTCTGTGGATGGTACAAACCTCTGGTCTTTGTTATTTACTAGAAGAGATTTGTGAACTGGTGCCAAGACTTTCCAATGTCATTTGTAATGCTGCCTCCAACTCGCTAATCTGGCAGAGAATCAAGACAATTAGCATTAGAAGTATTCGTGTGTTTATTATCGCACGCTCTCTGTAAATATACAAAATGTAGGTTTTAATGTTGTGTTTGGTCTAATCATTGTCATGGTGTTTTAACCCATCACTATTGTGCAATGTACTCAAAATCCCATTGGAATTCATAATCTTCTTGGCCGGGGACTGATAATGATGTTATACTCAATAAACCAAGCAGAAATGAGTATCTAGCAGTCTGATCCATTGTGAACACTACAGCACTGTGACTGCTATTCCCACAATGCACAGCATGCCATTTGGTCACACGCTTCTTCGATATTACATGGGTCGCCATTAAAGGCATTGTAAACCTTTCAAAGGGATTTTTTCAAAAAAATAAAAAGGCCCATCAGTGTGTTTGGTGAAACTTTCTAATTAGTTTATATTCAAAATTCTTTTTACTTTTTGAGATACAGCTGCTTTGTATTCTGCATACAGAGCAGCTGTATCGTTCGCTAAGATCTGAATCCGTCAGTCCCGTCCGTTCATAAGTTATGAACCTAGATGTGACAGATTACAGGTGGATTCTGCGCTTTCACTGAACCCGTCAGTCCCGCGGACCTGACATAACCAGGATTTAGCGAACGATACAGCTGCACTGTATAGAGAATACAAAGCAGCTGTATTTAAAAAAGTAAAAAAGTTTTAATAAAAACTAATAATAAAGTTGCAACAATCACACCGATTGACCTTTTTATTAAAAAAATCAAAATCCCTTTTAACGGTTTACATAGCCTTTGAGTAAAGCACAATGGGGGAAGTTTATTAAGACTGACGTTTACTAGAGGAGGTCGAAGCCGCAGACGATGAACAGAGATTTGTGAGTTACAATGGGAAGAAAAATTATTATTTTTCTGTTCAATTTAAATCCGTACCAGCTAACGACCGACCCTTCCAATGGAAAAGTGAAGGAGATCATGAAAAAGATTCCTATATTTATGATCATGCTGTAATACATGTTAATACTTGCTAATAATATGTCTGATGAAATTATCGTGTTTGTTATAGGTGGAAATAAACATGGGTCTATAATCTTGTACTTTCTTATCAGGTGTTTTTACCTCCTCACGAATTCCTAGCTCGCACATGTCACACAGGGTAGTCTTGGTTGTCAGTCTATTAAAACCAGTGTCATACCATAAATATCTGGTCAACTGGTCTGCAATTAATACGACACAGTGGATAAGTGAAAACCTGACTGTCATATTTCATTATTATTTTGGGTGCTGCCATTTTGAATGTGAGGTTATGTTCACACAGAGTAAACGTCCCGAAAAACGGCTGAAAAATCAGAACGCCTACAAACATCTGCCCATTGATTTCAATGGGAAAAACGGCATTCTGTTCCGACGGGGCGTTTTTTCGGCCGCGAAAGTGCATGTCAGTTCTGCAGTCGTTTTTCGAGCCGTTTTTCATAGGCTCTATAGAAACACAGCTCCAAAATTGGCCGTTAAAAACGCAGCGAAAAAAGCGACTTTGATTAAAAAAACGTCTGAAAATAAGGAGCTGTTTTCCCTTGAAAACAGCTTCGTATTTTGAGACATTTTTTATTTTGTGTGTGCACATACCCTAAGGCATAGAGCACATTCACACGTGGCGGAATTGCTGTTGAATTCCACTACGGACAGTCCACAGTGGAATTCTGCAGCAGCCGGTTTTTATATTTGTTTCTATACATTTTTAGGAAACTTAGTTCAGACATTGCGGAAAATAACTGTGCAGAATTTCCCCTCCGCAGCAGCTCATTACATTGTGGAGAAGAAGCGGAATTTCACTGCAGATTTCAGCCTTTGCAATGCAAAAACTGAAATCTGTGGCAAGTCCGCTGTGATATCTGCAACGTCTGAATTACCTGTCAAATATGCAAATTTTGGTGCAGATTTGTTGCGTAATTGCCCCGAATCTGCACCAACATTTTCACCGGAGAAATTCCGCCACGTCTGAACATGGCCTTAATAGAAACCGAAGTTTACACCCCCGATTGATTCTTTAGTGTGTTTCCAGTCAGTATAGACAGGGAATTTATGCAATATATCCGAAATATTATTGTGGAGCTTTGTGAAAACGTTTATGGAGGGGAGAAAAGCCGCTGACATGATCTCTGAGAGGTCTACTCTTCTATGCATTATGCTTTTGATTTATATTCTCGAAAAGTGTGCAAAAAATATCAAGTCATCAAATCTGACTGTAGGATCAGACTACACAGGGTTTGTTTGTAGTCTGTTTCTATGGAGATAATTGTACTATAAAACTGTTTCTGGTTCAGGACACAACTACGTCAGGTCTAGATTTATTGTGGTTTCCCATTCTTTTGACATAAAGTATTAGATTATTTGATTTAGATAATTTATAGAGTTCAAAACATTGATACACGTGCCCCACAATCTGTGGAAGAGGATGTGTTTTGGAGGACAATATGGAGTTTATCTACACAGGCCACAATTGGAACAACAGTAGATGTTTGTAGGTTAGGCCCCAAGTACCTGGCAGAGTTGCGTGCATGTTGGCTGTACAGTAGTGCACTGAGGCTGTATGGCTCGATAGTATGGAGCCATGCGACCTCTGTGTGCAGCCATACAGGCTGCCATATGTATGAAGTCATTCTTCATTCAATGGCTTTATGTGAGAATGCTTCCAGACATACAACAAACAATGGAGAATGCTCCAACTTTATTTTCTGTTAGAAAAAACCTTTGTATAACGCCGTATGAAACCCGAGGCACACTAGAGGCCTCCATTGTGCAGCCTAAGGGGGGATTCAGACGAGCGTGTATTCGGTGCGTGGTTTTCACGCGGCACGCATGGACCAATACAAGTCTATGGGGCAGTACAGACAGTCCGTGCTTTTTGCGCAAAAAGCGCGACAGGTTCAATAACTCTGCGTATTTCGCGCATCACGCACCCATTGAAGTCAATGGGTGCGTGAAAACCACGCAGGTTGCACGGAAGCACTTCCGTGCGAACCGACTGAAACAGCGCACAAGCTGTCAAAAGGATGAATGTAAACAGAAAAGCACCACGTTTTTTTTTTTTGTTTCCGAACATCCAAACGGAGTGTCTTTGCGATGAGCGAAGCCGGACAAGCGAACCGAACTCGGCAAAAAAATTATCGGTACGCAACGTCAGGAGATTGTCACTGTCCATGGTGCTGAAAGAGTTAAACTGTTTCAGCACCATGGACAGTGACTTCCGATCCCAATATACATGAACCTGTAGAAAAAAAAAGTTCTGACTTACCCATAAATCCCGGCTTCTTCCTCCAGTCTGACCTCCCGGGATGACAATTCAGTCCAAGTGACAGCTCCAGCCAATCACAGGCCAAGCACAGGCTGCAGCGGTCACATGGACTGGCGCGTCAGCCAGGGAGGTGGGGCCCTATGTCGAGAGGCGCGTCACCAAGGACGCGTCACCAAGGACGCGTCACCAAGGCAACGGCCGGGAAGTTCTCGGTAAGTACGAACTTTTTCTTTTTTTTCAACAGGTTTTTCGATATTGTGTTCGGCATTCACTGTCGAGGGTGCTGAAAGAGTTAGCTCTTTCAGCACCTTGGACAGTGATGGGCGTCGACTAGCCTCATCTCTATGATGGCGGCTGCGCGAAAATCACGCAGCCGCGCATCATACACGGATGACACACGCAGCTGTCAAATGGTTTTTGCATGCGCAAAACGCCGCGTTGTTTGCGCGCGCAAAAACGCAACATCCGTCTGTATCTGCCCTAAAAGTGAGGTAAACTTCAAAAGTACCCAACAGTATTAGGGTACGACGGACAAGTAAAATTATAGTTGATTAAATAATTTTATTCTTATTGATGATAATTATGTTTTTCGAGAGGATTCTAATTGAAAATCTTGAGTGCAAAACGTCCTTTTATTATTTATTATGTGGAGTCACTACGCAAATCTGAATTGGGTTATGTTGGCAGATCTAATAAACTAGATCTTTCCATTAAACGCATGACCTCGTCAAACCCAGAAAATCGTAAATTTTTCATTCTTACTCAAATCTGACTAAAATCTTAGGTCTAATTAACACAACCGTGTTCGGTCTGTGCTATATGGTCCGCATGTCGGCCGCATTTCCCAGAACGGACACAGTGCATGGAGCCAGACTCCTAGCATCATAGTTATGTACGATGCTAGGAGTCCCTTTCTCACTGCGGGAAAACTGTCCCGTGCTGGAAACATGATTACAGTACGGGACAGATTTCCCACAGCGAGGCAGTGACACCTAGCGTCATACATAACTAAGATGCTAGGAGCCCGGCTCCCTGCACTGTGCACGGTCCGGGAAATACTGCCGACATGCGGACCGTATGTTATGGATCGTGTGAATTAGGCCTTACTATATCATTTCTACATCAATTGCTGTGTTACTTTTCACAACTAAACCAAGAACTGTAGAAAATTTTATATAAGGGTTTATTCAGACAAACGTGTAATATGTCCGTGCAACGCGCGTGATTTTCACGCGCCTCGCACGGACCTATGTTAATCTATGGGGCCTTTCAGACTGTCAGTGATTTTCACGCAGCGTGTGTCCGCTGGGTAAAACTCACGACATGTACTATATTTGTGCGTTTTTCGCGCATCACGCGCAGCACATGGAAGCACTTCCGTGTGATGTGCGTGATTCGCGCAACAGCAGTCAAAACTATGAATGAAAACAGAAAAGCACCACGTGCTTTTCTGTTTGCAAACATACAAACAGAGTGTCATAATGATGGCGGCTGCGCGAAAATCACGCAGCCGCGCACCATATGATGATGACACACGGAGAGGTTATGGACCTTTTGCGCGCGCAAAACACAGCTTTTTTGCGTGCGCCAAATGCACACGCTCGTGTGAATCCGGCCTAAGGCTTTATTCAGACGAACGGGAATTACGTCTGTGCAACGCGCGTGATTTGCACGCGCGTTGCACGGACCTATATTAGTCTATGGGGCCGTGCAGACATATCCGTGACTTTTAATCAGCGTGAGTCCGCTGAAAAAAAGTCACAACATGTCCGTTCTTTGGGCGCGTGAAAACCACACATGTCGCACGGAAGCACTTCCATGCGAACAGCGTGATTCGCGCAACAGCTGTAAAACTCTGAATGTAAACAGAAAAGCACTACGTGCTTTTCTGTTTACAAACATCCAAATGGAGTGTCATAATGATGGCAGCTGCGCGAAAAGCACGCAGCCGCGCATCATATGCTGCTGCCACATGGAGCTGTTAAGTGGCTTTTGCGCACGCAAAACGCTGCATTTTTGCGTGCGCAAAAACACCACGCTCGTGTGAATCCAGCCTAATAGCAACTTATCCATATCAACTAGAAAAACATTCATGTAAGGCCCTGTTCACACAGTTTTTTTTTTGCAGGCAGAAAAAAAATCTTTCCCAGAATTCCTTCAGGAATTTGAGGAAGATTTTTACCTGCCTGCACTTTTTTTGACGCAGTTGTCGCTGCGTTTTTCACTGCGTTTTTTTCGCCCGTGTCCATTAAAGCTGATGCAAGGATTGCAAGCAAAAAATTGCATGAAAAACGCTTGGAAAAGAGCACCGTGGGTTTTTTTTTGCCGTAAACGTCGCAAAAAACGGCTGAAAAATCGGAAGCAGAACGCCTACAAACACCTGGCCATTTCAATGGGAAATATGGCGTTCTGTTCCGACGGGGCATTTTTTTTATGCCTCATTTTAAAAAAACGGCGTGTAAAAAGACACCCCGTAAAAAGAAGTGCATGTCACTTCTTGAGCCGTTTTTGGAGCCGTTTTTCATTGACTCAATAGCAAAACCATAAAACGACCGGAAAACACGCCGCGAAAAACGCTAGTTTGATTATAAAACGGCTGAAAAGCAGGAGCTGTTTCCCCTTTATTCTCCCCCGGATCCCCTGCAGACCCAATAGCTAAATAACACACATATTTTTAGGTGTTAGATCTGCTGGAGCCAGAGATGGCGATTTGTATGTAATCTCGGCATGGTCTGTACATGTGTCCACACATCTATATGCGCGTGCATAGTGGCACAAAAAAACTTTATCCCAACATACCAGAAGGCATAATACGCTCAAAGTAGAAACATAATATCCACATTGTAAGGAAGGTTATAACCTAAAAACACTGCTGTCTAAGGAATTCACAGCGAGCGCAAGATGACGAGTACACAAGTTATTCATTATGGACAGGTAGTTTCCTTGTACGTGCAATAGATTCAAAATCAATATAAGGTTCTTCAGTTGCATAAGTGTATTATTGATGCAAAAAAAACTACCAATATAAATGTAAAGAATAAAATGAATAGAGTATAATGTCATAAGAGCATCCAATATGTAATAGTGTGTATAGGGAAAAAAGTTATTACCAAAACAAGTAATAAAAATTTAATTTTCCAAATTAAATCAAGTAGAAGATCAATGATAAATGATAAAATGTGCCAATTGTACCACCATTAACCCATTGGCGGCATTATCGGTAAACATCCAAGAACACACAGCGTAAACACTGCGGATTTTCCGCAACAGATTAAGCGTGGAAAATCTGCAGCGTATTACAGTAGCAGCAGTGTGGGTGAGATTTCAACAAATATTGCCCCCACACTGCGGTAAATATCCGCCGAAAAAAACGCACATAAATTGACCTGCGGTGCGGTTATTTCAACCGCAGCATGGCCATTAAAGATGCGTATTCGCAACTCTTCTGTTGCGGGTTTACCCATTGAATTCATTGGGGTGCTTAAACCCGCAACAAAGTGGTGTGTGTGTGTGTGTTGCGATATTTGTGATGGAATCACTGCGATGCCCTGCAAAAATCGCAAGTAAGAAAAAAAAATAATGAAGTTATACTTACCCAGAGTTCCCTGCTTCTTCTCCAGTCCGGCGTCCCTGGATGACGTTGCAGGCCATGTGACCACTGCAGCCAATTACAGGCTGCAGCATCACATGGCCTGCAACGTCATCCCAGGAGGCCGGACTATGCGGCGAGAAGAGGGAGGGGGTAAGTATGACCTTTTTGGGGTTTTTTCTGGAGCCGCTACGCAGCGGAAATTCTGCCGGAAAAACGCATCACAACATGGTGCCATTTTCCGGGCAGCATTCCCTGCGGTGTTCAGGGTGTATCCGCACTGAATACGTTGTGTGTACACCTTCGAAAATAAAATTTAGTTTTTTAAATAAAAATGTCTATCAGTGTGTTTGGTGCAACTTTGTAATTACTTTTTTTTTACTTTTTGAGATACTGCAGCTTTGTATGCTGCATCTTGTGCTGAGTCCTGAATCTGTCAGGTCAGCGGCACTGATGGGTTCAGTGTCAGATGGTCCTGCGTGTCTCTGACATGCAGGATCCACCTGTAATCGATCACATCTAAGTTATCCGATCCCGCGTGTCAGAGTCACGCATGACCCGCTGACACTGGACCTGCTGACACTGAACCCGGTAGTCCCGCGGACCTGACGGATTCAGGTCTCAGCACAAGATACAGCTGCTCTGTATACAGGATAAAACCAACAAAACCTATAACTAGGAGTCTGACACACGAAAATTGGGTTAAAAGATATGAAAGTTTATTGAATCAATTAAAATAAACACATATATAAAATTTGTAGAGATGCAAACCACAAGAGAAAATGGACAACCAGAACACATGTCACACAGAACAGCACTGTGCGAACAGGCTGAGCACACCAGTGTTAAGTAACAGTAATAATGGTGTTCAAACAGCCAACCATGGGTCACTAAGAGGTACTGGGAGACAAATGCATCAAAGGTATATACACATTGGTAATAAGTCTACCCAGTATGTCTCGGGCAATAGTACATCACAGTTCCAGAGAGAACAAGTACAACAAGTAACAGGAACTACAAATATAAATATATATCCTAATGAACTGTGCATAATGTGCACATATCTCTTACCCATGACAGAGTGTAAGTGACTGGCGTCCACCCCGACGCGCGTTTCGGCCCGGAAGCCTTCGTCTGTAAGCAGTCACTTACACTCTGTCATGGGTAAGAGATATGTGCACATTATGCACAGTTCATTAGGATATATATTTATATTTGTAGTTCCTGTTACTTGTTGTACTTGTTCTCTCTGGAACTGTGATGTACTATTGCCCGAGACATACTGGGTAGACTTATTACCAATGTGTATATACCTTTGATGCATTTGTCTCCCAGTACCTCTTAGTGACCCATGGTTGGCTGTTTGAACACCATTATTACTGTTACTTAACACTGGTGTGCTCAGCCTGTTCGCACAGTGCTGTTCTGTGTGACATGTGTTCTGGTTGTCCATTTTCTCTTGTGGTTTGCATCTCTACAAATTTTATATATGTGTTTATTTTAATTGATTCAATAAACTTTCATATCTTTTAACCCAATTTTCGTGTGTCAGACTCCTAGTTATAGGTTTTGTTGTATATTTAGCGGGTCCACCGTTACCGCCATGCTTATTTTGGGCCTGAGGCTCGGTTTCCGACAGTGCCCGCACATTCTTGTGATGGGCCACCAACCATGAACTTTCTAGGGAACTGTTTGGTGTCCTCCATTTAGGTATAGTACAGGATAAAACCAGTTGTATCTCAAAAACTAAAAATTATTTTATAAAACGTAATTAAAAATTGCAACAAACACACTGATAGACATTTTTATTTTTTTTTAAAACACAAAACTTTTTCAAAGGTGTACATAGCCTTTAAATCTACTCGCCTGACAGCAAGGGGTTTTCTCGATCCTCGGCAATTAATTTTCAAACCATTAATCATTCAGTTGTGGTTTGAAAAATGTGTATTGTGTAGGAACTCCATGTCCCGCCATATTGTGCCATATTTTCTAGAAGCAATCCTTAGGGAATGTGGAGAATATGTTTGTAATACAACATGTGATGAAGCAGGACACAAGAGGTACAGTTTGGGCCCATAGCATACGTAACATGTTTGACTTCTCCATAGGCTGCCATTATACATGCAGTAGAAGTGGATCCAAAAAAAGGCTATATTCACACAGGGCAGATACGCTGCACAAAAATACACATGCTATCCGCCCTGGAACCCACAGGAAATTTTGGCTGAAAAACTGCACTAAATTGGGTTTAAATTGCAGTTTTTTGGCCGGCATGTCCACTGCAGAAAACAGCGGTAAAATAACAAACAGAAAAAAACAAAAACCTTATACTTGCCCCGGGCCGGTCATGGCGATGCGCCAATTAGTGCAGTCCAGTCTCCTGGGATGACGCTGCAGCCTGCTGCTACTGTATTATGCTGCGGATTTTCCACAAAGAAATACATAAAAGATGACATAAAACTGCAGCCCTAGTGTTCAGGCAAAGCCATGAGCACAGACCCCATACCGCATCACACAAAGTCCCTATGGGCCGCACCATGGACCAGTAGGCAATCCATGGGCCGTTGCTTGGTGCCTTTGGGAGGCAATCTACTTTCTACTTGAAGCAATGCTGCTAGGGTGGAATACCTGCATTAATTTATATAAAAATGGAGCCCCGTGGATGTACAGAAGGTCCCATAGCAGTCTCTGGGTGCCGCATTACATATCGGTACAACACACATCTGTAATTCAGCGATGTACGTGAGCCCTATAGGGATATTACGGAGCTTTTATAAACATGGAGGCCAAACCTACATTGTATTTACAAGTATTCAGAACTTGTCGTCCCATCGTAATACAATGTGCGTGTGGGGTTGGGGGTCAAGCTTGTATACTAGATATAATTCTTCTGCTGGTCATACAGAGTCTAAATTAAAGGTGTAAAATGTGTAACGCATTTAAAACAATTGACAATCATAATCAGTTACAGTCGTGAATGTATTTAAATTGTGCAGATTATCTTCTTTATTTTTCTTGAAGCCATAGAGATATGAGATCCACAGACAGGTAATTAACAATCTAAAGGACAAAAGCAGTTGGAAAGTTAATTATGTGTGATTATCCCACAAAAGAAGGTGATTATGCAGCTGAATGACAAAAGAAAAGTGTTCAATGGAGACAAAAAATGCCACACTACAAACTGATAGAACCAGGGCCACCCATTGCTAAATTAGAAGCAGTACACTCCAGTTTGTTGTTTTCAATATAACAGCGTTTCCAACAAATTTAGACAATGGTGGATTCAGAGATTTTTGTTTTAATCTTCCACGCATTCTTATCTTCAGGAATCCAAGCAAAATAAATGAAATGTCAGTATATATGGCAATTATTTTACAGCGGGGTGTAATATCATATACCGGTAACTATCACAAGGCAGAATATTGGTCATTTTCAGAACAAATAAAAAGGCCGACTTTTAGACTTTTGCTATATTTTAGCCCCAAGGAACCCTTCTAGAAGGTTGAAGTATACATTATTATTTTGTTTAAACATATACTTTTGATGTAGGCCATAGATGACAATAGTAGTTGTGCATTTAAGAAATTTGCACCAATTTTCTCTTTTTTTTTCTTAAGTCTTAGCAAGTGTGGGAGTTTTGTGCTTTTTTTCTACATTAAAAAAAGGAAAGAATGCGTTTACAAACCTTATACTAGTCCTCAATGAAATAGAATATCATCAAAATTTTATTTATTTCAGTAATTCAATTCAAAAAGTGAAACTCATATGTTATATAGATTCATTACACACAGAGTGATCTATTTCCAGCATTTTTTTTCTTTTAATGTTGATGATTATGGGAACCGTTAATGAAAACTTCAAATTTAGTCTCTCAGAAAATTTGAATATTATATAAGCCCAATTAAAAAATGATTTTAAAAACCGAAATGTTGTCCTACTGAAAAGTATGTACAGTATATGCCTCAATACTTGGTCCTGGCTCCTTTTGCATGAATTACTACATCAATGCGGCGTGGCTTGGGGGCGATCAGCCTGTGGCACTGCTGAGGTGTTATCAATGCAGCGTGGCATGGTGGTGATCAGCCTGTGGCACTGCTGAGGTGTTATCAATGCAGCGTGGCATGGAGGCAATCAGCCTGTGGCGCTGCTGAGGTGTTATGGAAGCCCAGGTTGCTTTGATAGCGGCCTTCAGCTCATCTGCATTGTTGGGTCTGGTGTCTCTCATCTTCCTTTTGACAATACCCCATAGATTCTCTATGGGGTTTAGGTCAGGCGAGTTTGCTGGCCAATCAAGCGCAGTGATACTGTAGTTATTACACCAGGTATTGGTACTTTTGGCAGTGTGGGCAGGTGCCAAGTCCTGCTGGAAATTGAAATCAGCATCTCCATAAAGCTTGTCAGCAGAGGGAAGCATGAAGTGCTGGAAAATGTCCTGCTAGAGGCTGCGCTGACTCTGGACTTGATATAACACAGTGGACCAACACCAGCAGATGACACGGCCCCCAAACCATCACTGACTGTGGAAACTTCACACTGGACCGCAAGGAACTTGGATTGATGCCTCTCCTCTTCCTCCAGACTCTGCGACTGAGATTTCCAAATGAAATGCAAAATTTACTTTAATCTGAAAACAGGACTTTGGACACTGAGCAGCAGACCAGGCTTAGGAAACTTTTGCAGGTGTTTTGTGTTGATTCTCTGATTAGAGTGTCACACCATGAGACGACAATCTTCAACTTTTACCCAATATTCTAATTTTTTGAGAGACTAAACTTTGTATTTTCATTAACTGTTACCATAATCATCAACATTAAAAGAAAAAAATGCTGGAAATAGATCACACTGTGTGTAATGAATCTATATAACATATGAGTTTCACTTTTTGAATAGAATTACTGAAATAAATGAACTGTTTGATGATATTCGAATTCATTGAGAAGGACTGGTATACACCACATGGCCAAAAGTGTGTGGACACCCCATCTTAATTATTGAATTCTATCATTTTAACCACACCCATTGCAAACAGGTGCATAAAATCAAGCACACAGCCGTGCAATCTCCATAGACAACCATTGGCCGTAGCATGGGTCGTACTGAAGAACTCAGTGACTTTAAATGTGGCACTGTCCTTGGATGCCCCCTTTGTAAGTCAGTTTGCGTAATTACTGATCTGCCAGATCTGCTGCGGTCAACTATAACTGATAATATTTTGAAGTAAAAGCATCAAGTGCTCAGTCACAAAGCAGTAGACCACGCAAACACACAGAGCATGGCCGCCGAGTGGTGAAGTGTGTATTTCCATTGTCCATCAGCCTACAATGCCAAGCGTTAGCTGAAGCGGTGTAAAGCACACCACGACAGGACTCTGGAGCAGTGGAAACTTATTATATGGAATAATGGATCACATTTCCCTATCTGCAAGTCTGATATATGAATCTGGGTTTGGCAACTGCCAGGAGAATGCCACCTTACAGAATGCATAATGCCTACTATAAAAAAAAAAAATGATCTGGGACTGTTTTTAAGGGTTTGTCCTAGGCCTCTTAATGCCAGTAATGGGTAATGTTAATACATTTTGGACACTTGTATGCTTCCAATATGTGGCAACAGTTTGGGGAAGGCCCTTTCTTACTCCAGGATGACTGTGCCCCAGTGCACAGTGCGAGGTCAAGGAAGACATGTTATGATGAGTTTGGTGTGGAGAACTCGAGTGGCTGCACAAATCCCTGGCCTCAACCTTATCCAACACCTTTCGGATAAATTGGAATGCCTATTGCAAGCCAGACCTTTGCAAAAGCAAACAAGATTTTTCAGTGTATAAGACGAAAGATAAAATTCTGTAATCTATATTGCCCCTTTATAAATACCTTGTAAGGCCTCATCTTGAATATGGTAAAAAAGGATATAGAAGAGCTATAGAGGGTTAAAGGCGGGTGACTAACCTAATAAATGTCATGGAAGGTCTTACAGTGAGAGGGTTAAAAAATTGAAATGTATCCAATGCCAGTACAAAACATTGCCACATTTACACAGGACAGTAATATGGGCACATTTCCGCAGGACTGAAGATCTGACCTAACAGACTTATAGGCCTTTGTGATTCTGTGTATTTTGGTCAATAGCCCCGGGGTTGAGCCGGGACTTGTGGCCTTAATACGGGCATAGAAATGTGCCTTTTTTATGCTGGTGTGAAACTGCCCTCAGGCTTAGTTCCTTGTTTGTGGTGTAAGGTGGACGTGCCCAAAGAATGGGCAAAGAATGTCAAAAGGGTGTCCCTTGGCCAAAATACATCAGGCTCCAACAGCCCCAGCTCTATGGTTCATTCATTCTTTGTAGCACTTTTTAAATAATTTTCTCTGCTTTATAATTTTATAAATTAACCCCTTAACGCTCAGTGACGTACTATTACGTCATGGAAACCACCCCGTTCGCGCTCCATGACGGAATAGTTCGGCACGGGAGTAACAGCCATAGTGCAGTGTATTAGAATAGCGATCAGGGCCTCCTGCCCTCATGTTCCCTAGTGGGAAAAAGTAATAAAGTTAAAAAAAAGTTAAAAAAAGATGTGTAAAAATAAGAAAATAAAAGTTTTAAAAGTGATAAAAGTAAAAATCCCCCTTTTTCCCTTATCAGTCCTTTATTATTAATAAAAATATATAAACAAACAAATAAACTATACATAATTGGTATCGCCGCGTCTGTAACGACCTGAACTACAAAATGATTTTGTTATTTATCCCGCGTGGTGAACACCGTAAAATAAAATAATAATAATAAACCGTACCACAATCACAATTGTTTGGTCACTTCACCGCCCAAAAAATGGAATAAAAAGAGATCAAAAAGTCGCATGTACCGAAAAATGTTAATGATCGAAACTAAAGTTCGTTACGCAAAAAATAAGTCCTTGCACGGCTTTATTGATGGAAAAATAAAAAAGTTCTGTGTCTTAGAATATGGTAACTTAAAAAGTAAATGATTTTTTACAAAATGAATTTAATTGTGCAAACGCCATAAGACATAAAAAAAACTATAAACATATAGTATCGCCGTAATCGTATCGCCCCGCAGAATAAAGTGAATATGTCATTTATAGCGCACGGTGAACGCTGTAAAAAAAATTGAATAAAAACAATAGTAGAATTGCTGTTTTTTAGTCACTACGCCACTTAAAAATAGAATAAAACTGATCAAAAAGCTGCATGCACCCCAAGAAAACTACAATGAATTCCTCAAGGGGTCTAGTTTCCAAAATGGTGTCACTTTTTGGGGGTTTCCACTGTTTTGGCACCACAAGACCTCTTCAAACCGGACATGGTGCCTAAAAAAAAGGAGGCTTCAAAATCCACTAGGTGCTCCTTTGCTTCGGAGGCCGGTGCTTCAGTCCATTACCGCACTAGGGCCACATGTGGGATATTTCTAAAAATTGCAGAATCTGGGCAATAAGTATTAAGTTGCGTTTCTCTGGTAAAAATTGTATAAAAAGGATTTTCTGACCAAAAAAAATAAATATGTAAATTTCACCTCTACTTTGCTCTAAATGCCTGTGAAACACCTAAAGGGTTCATAAACTTTCTAAATGCTGTTGTGAATACTTTGAGGGCTCTAGTTTCTAAAATGGGGTGTTTGATAGGGGTTTCTAGTATATAGGCCCCTCAAAGCAACTTCAGAACTGAACTGGAACCTAAAATAAATAAATTAGGCAATACTTCGCTTCTTACATTATACTGATAATGAGCAGTGCCCACCTTGAGATGGCCCCAGTTTTGACCGTTTGAATAAACGGAGACCCCTATTAGACCGTTTCAGTGCCCGGTTTTCCCAAGCATACACCCCAAGAAGTGTATTTCTATTGATGAGTCCTTGGTAGATTTTAAAGGGAGGCTTCAATTCCGCCAGTACCTGCCGAGTAAGAGCGCAAGGTATGGCGTGAAGATGTATAAGCTGTGCGAGAGGGCATCAGGGTATACCTACAAATTTAGGATATATGAAGGGAAGGACACCAGTATTCAGCCCCCTGAATGCCCCCCTTTACTGGGAGTTAATGCAAAAATTGTGTGGGATTTGGTGCACCCACTGCTGGACCAGGGTTACCACCTCTACATGGATAATTTTTATACCAGCGTCCCACTCTTCAAGTCCCTCGCTTCCAGAAGTCCTGCGGCATTCGGCACTGCTAGAAGAAATCTGAGAGGCCTCCCTAAGACTCTGCAGGGCAAACACTCAGAAGGGGTAAGAGCAGGGCACATTCTAGCAGCAACATATTGTGTGTCAAGTACAAGGACAAGAGAGATGTCACACCAGTACCCATGTACCTGTACGAGGTACCAGTACAGGGACCCCCAAACCAGACTGCATCCTGGACTACAATAGGTACATGGGAGGGGTGGACTTGTCATATCAAGTCCTGAAGCCCCACAGTGCCATGCAGTGTGGTATAAGAAGCTGGCCGTGAACATCATTATCAAGAAACTAATCTTTAGGGATCAAGAAGGGGGCACCCAGTACATGTGGAAGCGAGGCCACAGGCATCGTACCAGGGCAACACTTTAAAGAAGTTCCCCAAACTGGCAAGAAGGGAAAAAGTCAAAAGAGGTGCAAAGTCTGCTATAAGAGGGGGATAAGGGAGGACACAATATATCAATATGACACGTGTCCCGAAAAACCAGGGCTCTGTATGAAAGTGTTTTAAAATTTATCATAGATCCCTTAGATTTTTCATCTACCCTGACGCACTCTGCACAGCTTATCCCCCTCATCTTTCCCTTCTGAGCCCTGAAGGGCCCAGACAACTGACAACAGCCACATGTAGGGAATTGCCGTACCCAGGAGAACCCAAATTACAGTTTATGGGGTGTATGTCTCCGGTGGCACATGCTGGGTACAATATATTGGACACTGAAATGGCATATATATATATAGAAAATTGCAAATCGCACACTGCACCATCTGCTGCGCATTATCTTTTAAACCAGAACAAGAAACAAGTCACGACCAGGTGTTTGAAAAAATACAAAAAATCTTTATTAAAGTAAATTAGAAACATGAAGAAAACGTATAACACTTAGACATACTAAAATGCCATGGACCCTTGAACATAAACGGAATCCGAACGTAAAAGCAGCATGGCCCCCCAGATGTAAAAATGGTCTGAAACAACCTATAAATGACTAAAGTGCATAAATATATATTAATGAGCAGGTACTAGGCATGGTACGCTTTTGCACAGATGAACACATAAGTAAGTGTAGAGAGTATATATAAGGTACAATCTTAAGAAAAAATGACATGTAAAGTAATATACCTACACCTGCGTATAAGAGGATAAATAGGAGATCAAGACCAGGAGGGGGACCTCTGCTTTGGGTTAAGCAGAGGTCCCCCTCCTGGTCTTGATCTCCTATTTATCCTCTTATACGCAGGTGTAGGTATATTACTTTACATGTCATTTTTTCTTAAGATTGTACCTTATATATACTCTCTACACTTACTTATGTGTTCATCTGTGCAAAAGCGTACCATGCCTAGTACCTGCTCATTAATATATATTTATGCACTTTAGTCATTTATAGGTTGTTTCAGACCATTTTTACATCTGGGGGGCCATGCTGCTTTTACGTTCGGATTCCGTTTATGTTCAAGGGTCCATGGCATTTTAGTATGTCTAAGTGTTATACGTTTTCTTCATGTTTCTAATTTACTTTAATAAAGATTTTTTGTATTTTTTCAAACACCTGGTCGTGACTTGTTTCTTGTTCTGGTTTAGTTGCAATTAGTCACTAGGACCACTAGTATTATTCGGGTTTTTATTCGGTTTGCTGCATTATCTTTTACACAATACCTGTGGGGTCAAAATGCTCACTACACCTTTAGATGAATGTCTTAACCCCTTAAAGGAACAGTGTCATCACAAATAATTTTTTTATATGTTAAAGATGTTAGTGCTTTAATAAAAACGTTTATTTTCATTTGTGTGTTTGTGTTTTACTGTTTCTTATTTTTACACTTTTTCTTCCCTATGGGGGTTGCCATTTTTTGTTCCATTTCTGTGTGTGTCGATTAACGACACACACAGACATGGAATACGGCAGCCACAGTCCCATAGGGACTGCGAACGGCTCCCGTCCCATTGACTGCCGTGTACGGCGTCTGTGTGGGAACTGCGCATGCGCCGCTCCCACACAGTCCTATTCGAAATTGGCGCTGTCCGGTGCCATTTTCCTGTGGACCGGAAGTCGCGGCCGGACAGTAATATTACTACTTCCGGTCGCGGCTTCCGGACTTGTGCACATGGAACAGCGGCAGCAAAGGGAGCGGACGGGCCGGAGGGAGCCGCGGCGGCAGGAGCAGGTAAGAGATTTCAATGTATGTTAGTGCTTGTGTGTGTTTACTACTGTATGTAAACCTACTACACTGTGGGTTACCTCAAAAAATGGCGACACACAGTGTAGGAGGTTAAACCTTTCAAACCCCTCGTTTATCCCGGCACTAGCCAGGATAAAGGAGGGGGGGATGCTGAGAGCTCACTAGAGCGAGGGCTTTTAACCCAATGTTGCAATGCTGCAATTTTGGGAACTAGCTCCATCTAGTGACCAAAAATGGGTAGTATTATAAATTAGAAAAAATTTATAATATTTCCTGACTCGCGAAAAAAATAAAAAAAATTTGAACAATGTTTAATCACCCACACACTAAATGTTTAATTTTTAAAAAAAAAAAATGTTTTTCTGGCAACGCATTCCCTTTAAGGACGCAGCCTAGTTTGGGCCTTAAGGCTCAGAGCCCATTTTTTAAATCTGACATATTTCACTTTATGTGGTAATAACGTCGGAATGCTTAAACCTATCCAAGCGATTATGAGAATGTTTTCTCGTGACACATTGGGCTTTATGTTAGTGGTAAAATTTGGTCGATATATTCAGTGTTTATTTGTGAAAAATTGCAAAATGTAGAGAAAAATTTGAAAAAATAGCATTTTTCAGAATTTAAATGCATCTGCTTGTAAAACAGATGATTATACCAGCCAAAATAGTTACTAGTTCACATTTCCCATAAGTCTACTTTAGATCGGCATCGTTTTTTGAGCATTATTTTATTTTTCTTGGACGTTACAAGGCTTAGAACATAAACAGCAATTTCTCATATTTTTAAGAAAATGTCAAAAGCCTTTTTTTTTAAGGTACCTGTTCAGTTCTGAAGGGGCTTTGAGGGGCCTATGTATTAGAAACCCCCATAAAACACCCCATTTTAAAAAACTAGACCCCTCAAATTATTCAAAATAGCATTTAGAAAGTTTTTTAACCCTTCAGGCATTTCACAGGAATTAAAGCAAAGTGGAGGTGAAATTTGCAAATTTCATTTTTCTTGCTGAATTTCAATTTTATTCTATTTTTTTTCTGTAACAAAGAAGGTTTTACCAGAGAAACACTACTAAATATGTATTGTCCAGATTCTGCAGTTTTTAGAAATGTCCCACATGTGGCTCTAGTGTGATACTGGACTAAAACACAAGCCCCAGAAGCAAAGAAGCACCTAGTGCATTTTGGTGCTTCTTTTTTATTAGCATATATTTTAGGCAGAATGCCTGGTTTGGAGAGGTGTTGAGGTGCCAAAACAGTAGGAATCCCCCAAAACTGACCCCGTTTTGGAAACTGCACCCCTCAAGGAATTCATTTATGGTTGTTGTTACCATTTTGACCACGTAGTTTTTTCACGGCGCGTATTTGAATTGGGCTGTGAAATTAAAATAATGACAATTTTTCCAATAAGATGTCATTTTTGATCAGAATTTCTTAATTTCACAGGGAACAAAATGCCCCATTTTGTTGCCCAATTTGTCCTGAGTGCGGCAATACCCCATTTGTGGTGATAAACTGCCGTTTGGGCCCATGGGAGGACTCACCAGAAGAGACCCCAGAAGGAATTTATTTATGGGTGTTGTGACAATTTAGACCCCACAGTTTTTTCACAGAACTTATTTGAATTGGGCTGTGAATTTAAAAAAAACAAACTTTTTTCCAATAAGATGTCGTTTTGGCTCAAAATGTCTTAATTTCACAACGAATAAAATACTCAATTTTGTTGCCCAATTTGTCCTGAGTGCGGACCCTATTTGTGGTGATATACTGCCGTTTGGGCCCATGGGAGGGATCAGAAGGAAAGGAGCGCTATGTGTTCTTTGGAGCCCAGATTTTGCTGGATTGGTTTTCGGGTGCCATGTCGCATTTGCAGAGCCCCAAAGGTATCAAAGCAATGGAAACCAACCAGAAGTGACCCCATTTTGGAAACTACACCCCTCAAGGAATTCATTTATGGGTGTTGTGACCATTTAGACCCCACAGTTTTTTCACAGAATTTATTTGAATTGGGCTGTGAATTTAAAAAAAAAAACTTTTTTCCAATAAGATGTAGTTTTGGCTTAAAATGTCTTATTTTCACAACGAATAAAATACCCCATTTTGTTGCCCAATATGTCTTGAGTCGGCAATACCCTATTTGTGGTGATAAACTGCTGTTTGGGCCCATGGGAGGGCTCAGAAGGAAAGGACCACCATGTGGCCTACTGGGAATTTTCTGGTGCTAAGTCATGTGTGCAGAAGCCCCTGAGGTATCAGTACAGTTGAAACCCCCGAGAAGTGACCCCGTTTTAAAAACTACACCCCTTAAGGAATTCATCTAGAGGTGTAGTGAGCATTTTGACGCCACAGGTATTGTGTAAAAGATAATACGCAACAGATGGTGCAGAGTGAGATTTGCAATTTTCTATATATATGCCATGTCAGTGTCCGATATATTGTGCCCAGTATGTGCCACCGGAGACATACACCCCATAAACTGTAATGTGGGTTCTCCCGGGTACGGCAATACCCTACATGTGGCTGTTATTAGCTGCCTGGGCACACGGCAGGGCTCAGAAGGAAAGGACCACCATTTGGCCTACTGGAGCTTTTCTGGTGCTAAGTCTTGTACGCAGAATCCCTTAAGGTATCGGTACAGTTGAAACCCCCGAGAAGTGACCCTGTTTTAAAATCTACACCCCTTAAGGCATTCATCTAGAGGTGTAGTGAGCATTTTGACCCCACAGGTATTGTGTAAAAGATAATGTGCAGCAGTTGGTGCAGAGTGAAATTTGCAATTTTCTATACATATATGCCAATTCAGTATCCGATATATTGTGCCCAGCATGTGCCACCGGAGACATACACCCCATAAACTGTAATGTGGGTTCTCCCGGGTACGGCAATACCCTACATGTGGCTGTTATCAGCTGCCTGGGCACACAGCAGGGCTCAGAGGGGAAAGATGAGGAGGGGTAAGCTGTGCGAAGTGCATCAGGGCGAGTAAAACTGGGGTAAATCAAAAATAAAGGGATGGATGATAAATTTTAAAACACTCTTTCATACAGAGCTCTGTTTTTTCGGGACACGCGTCACATTGATATATTGTGTCCTTCCTTATTCCCCTCTTATAGCAGACTTTGCACCTCTTTTGACTTTTTCCCTTCTTGCCAGTTTGGGGAACTTCTCCTAAAAAGTGTTGCCCTGGAACCATGCGTGTGGCCCCGCTTCCAGAAGTACTGTAGGGCTTCAGCACTTGATCAGACAAGTCCACCCCTCCCATGTACCTATTGTAGTCCAGGATGCAGTCTGGTTTGGGGGTCTCTGAACTGGTACCTCATACAGGTACATGGGTACTGGTGTGGCATCTCTCTTGTCTTGCACTTGACACACAATATGTTGCTGCTAGAATGTGCCCTGCTCTCACCCCTTCTGAGCGTTTGCCCAAGCAGAGTCTTAGGGAGGTCTCTCGGGTTTCTTCTAGCAGTGCCGCATGCCGCAGGACTTCTGGAAGCGAGGCAGTTGAAGAGTGGGACGCTGGTATAAAAATTATCCAGGTAGAGGTGGTGACCCTGGTCCAGCAGTGGGTGCACCAAATCCCACACAATTTTTGTATTAACTCCCAGTAAAGGGGGGCATTCTGGGGGCTGAATACTGCTGTTCTTCCCTTCATACATCCCAAATCTGTAGGTATACCCTGATGCACTCTCGCACAGCTTATACATCTTCACGCCATACCTTGCCATCTTACCTGGCAAGTACTGGTGGAATTGAACCCTTCCTTTAAAATGTACCAAGGACTCATAAATAGAAATACACTTCTCGGGGGTGTATGCTTGGGAAAACCGGGCACTGAAACGGTCTAATAGGGGTCTCCATTTATACAACGGTCAAAACTGGGGTTATCTCGGGGTGGGCACGGCTCATTATGAGTATAATGTAAGAAGCAAAGTATTGCCTCATTTTTATTTATTTTTTAGTTTCCAGCTCAGTTCTGAAGTTGCTTTGAGGAGCCCATATATTAGACACCCCTATCAAACACCCCATTTTAGAAACTAGACCCCCTCAAAGTATTCAGAACAGCATTTAGAAAGTTTATTAACCCTTTAGGTGTTTAGAGCAAAGTAGAGGTGTCATTTAATTAATTTAATTTAATTTATTTGGCACCATGTCCAGTTTGAAGAGGTCTTGTGGTGCTAAAACAGTGGAAACCCCCCAAAACTGACCCCTTTTTGGAACTAGAGACCTTGAGGAATTCATTGTAGTTTTCATGGGGTGCATGCGACTTTTTGATCAGTTTTTATTCTATTTTTAAGAGGTGTGGTGACTAAAAAACAGCAATTTTACAATTGTTTTTCATTCTATTTTTTTTACAGCGTTCACCGTGCGCTATAAATGACATATTCACTTTATTCTGCGGGGCGATACGATTACGGCGATACCAGATGTTTATCGTTTTTTTATGTCTTATGGCGTTTGCACAATAAAATACATTTTGTAAAATATAATTTATTTTTTGTGTTACCTTATTCTAAGAGCCAGAACTTTTTTATTTTTCCATCAATAAAGCCGGGCGAGGAGTTATTTTTTGCGTAACGAACTGTAGTTTCGATCAGTACCATTTTTAGGAACATGCGACTTTTTGATCTCTTTTTATTCCATTTTTTGGGAGGTGAAGTGACCAAACAATTGTGATTGTGGTACGGTTTATTATTATTTTCTTTTACGGCGTTCACCGCGCGGGATAAATAACAACATTGTTTTGTAGTTCAGGACGTTATGGACGCGGCGATATCAATTATGTATAGTTTATTTGTTTATTTATATATTTTTATTAATAATAAAGGACTGATGAGGTAAAAAGGGGGATTTTTACTTTTAGCACTTTTAAAACTTTTATTTTCTTATTTTTACACATCTTTTTTTTACTTTTTTACACTTTTTTTACTTTGTCCCACTAGGGGACATGAGGGCAGGAGGCTCTGATCGCTATTCTAATACACTGCACTACATGCGTAGTGCAGTGTATTAGAGCTGTCAGCTGTTCGCTGACAGCAAGCATAGTGGGTCCTGACTTTGTCAGGACCCACTAGGCTTCCGTCGATGGCGTAGCCAGAGTCCATTGTTAGTATTCTGGTTGCCATAGTAGCCATCGCGGCCCGCTATCGTGTGGCAGGCCGGCGATGGCAGCTTAACCCCTAAGAAGCCGCGATCGCTATTGAAGTTTCAACACCTCTATAAACCTGGCATGCTGCCTAAAATATATGCTAATAAAAAAGAGGCCCCAAAATGCACTAGGTGCTTCCTTGCTTCTAGGGCTTGTGTTTTAGTCCACGAGCGCAGTAGAGCCACATGTGGGATATTTCTAAAAACGGCAGTATCCGGACAATATATATTTAGTAGTGTTTCTCTGGTAAAACCTTCTGTGTTAAAGAAAAAAAATAGAATAAAATTGAAATTCAGCAAGAAAAATGAAATTTGCAAATTTCACCTCCACTTTGCTTTAATTCCTGGGAAATTCCTAAAGGGTTAAAAAACTTTCTAAATGCTGTTTTGCATACTTTTAGGGGGTCTAGTTTTTAAAATGGGGTGTTTTATGGGGGTTTCTAATACATAGGCCCCTCAAAGCCACTTCAGAACTGAACAGGTACCTAAAAAAAAGGCTTTTGAAATTTTCTTAAAAATATGAGAAATTGCTGTTTATGTTCTAAGTCTTGTAACGTCCAAGAAAAATAAAAAAATGTAAAGTAAACATATGGGAAATGTGAACTAGTAACTATTTTGGGTGGTATAACCATCTGTTTTACAAGCAGATGCATTTAAATTCAGAAAAATGCTATTTTTTCAAAATTTTCTCTCAATTTTGCAATTTTTCACAAATAAACACTGAATATATCGACCAAATTTTACCACTAACATGAAGCCCAATGTCTCACGAGAAAACAGTCTCAGAATCGCTTGTATTGGTTTAAGCATTCCAACGTTATTACCACATAAAGTGAAATATGTCAGATTTGAAAAATGGGCTCTGAGCCTTAAAGAGGCTCTGTCACCAGATTTTGCAACCCCTATCTGCTATTGCAGCAGATAGGCGCTGCAATGTAGATTACAGTAACGTTTTTATTTTTTAAAAACGAGCATTTTTGTCAAGTTATGACCATTTTTGTAGTTATGCAAATGAGGCTTGCAAAAGTCCAAGTGGGTGTGTTTAAAAGTAAAAGTCCAAGTGGGCGTGTATTATGTGCGTACATCGGGGCGTTTTTAATACTTTTACTAGCTGGGCGTTCTGACGAGAAGTATCATCCACTTCTCTTCAGAACGCCCAGCTTCTGGCAGTGCAGACACAGCGTGTTCTCGAGAGATCACGCTGTGTCGTCACTCACAGGTCCTGCATCGTGTCAGACGAGCGAGGACACCGGCACCAGAGGCTACAGTTGATTCTGCAGCAGCATCAGCGTTTGCAGGTAAGTAGCTACATCGACTTACCTGCTAACGCCGATGCTGCTGCAGAATCAACTGAAGCCTCTGGTGCCGGTGTCCTCGCTCGTCTGACACGATGCAGGACCTGTGAGTGACGTCACAGCGTGATCTCTCGAGAACACGCTGTGTCTGCACTGCCAGAAGCTGGGCGTTCTGAAGAGAAGTGGATGATACTTCTCATCAGAGCGCCCAGCTAGTAAAAGTATTAAAAACGCCCCGATGTACGCACATAATACACGCCCACTTGGACTTTTACTTTTAAACACACCCACTTGGACTTTTGCAAGCCTCATTTGCATAACTACAAAAACTTGGCCAAAAATGCTCGTTTTTTAAAAATAAAAACGTTACTGTAATCTATATTGCAGCGCCTATCTGCTGCAATAGCAGATAGGGGTTGCAAAATCTGGTGACAGAGCCTCTTTAAGGCCAAAACTGGGCTGCGTCCTTAAGGGGTTAAAGCACCTACTTATCCAGCACCATGGGCATAACTACAGCTGTAGGTGCAGGCGCACTTCTGTTCCAGAGGAGCTCCAAAGGAAAGGCAGTAGTGTGTGGCTACTACTCAAGACTGTTTTCCTCTGCTGAGCGCAATTATTCCATTGGAGATCAGGAGCTACTGGCTATCAAATTGGCCCTGGAGGAGTGGAGACATCTTCTGGAGGGCGCTGCTCACCCCATCATGATCTTCACAGACCACAAGAATCTCACTTACCTTCAGTCCGCTCAAAGACTTAATCCTCGTCAAGCCAGGTGGTCACTGTTCTTCACCCATTTCCAATTTCAGCTCCACTACCGTCCCGCTGACAAGAACGTGAGGGCCGATGCCCTGTCCAGATCATTCGAAACGGAAGAAACGGTGGAGTCCCTTCAGACGATCATAGACCCATCCTGCGTTGTCACCGCCAATCCTCTGCAGCTTAGAAATATCCCTCCAGGGAGAACTTTTGTTCGGTTGGCTGACAGAAAAAGAATTCTCCGCTGGGGACACAGTTCTAAACTGGCTGGGCACGCTGGTGTCCGTAAAACCCAAGACCTGATCGCTCGTCACTTCTGGTGGCCCACGCTACCTAAAGATGTTCTGGACTTTGTCTCTGCTTGCACGGTGTGTGCCTCCAACAAAGTGACTCACAGCAAGCCTGACGGCCTGCTTCAACCCCTGCCTGTACCCAGTGCCCCCTGGCAGCACATCGCTATGGACTTCGTCACGGACCTTCCTCTCTCAGCAGGATGCAACACCATCTGGGTGGTGGTGGACCGGTTCTCTAAGATGGCACATTTTATCCCGCTAACCGGCCTACCCTCTGCTCCTCGACTGGCAAGCTTCTTCATTCAGCTCATCTTCCGCTTGCATGGCTTGCCTCTTCACATTGTGTCCGACCGGGGGGTTCAGTTTACCTCCAAGTTCTGGAGAGCCCTCTGTAAACTCCTGGATGTGAGTTTGGACTTTTCCTCTGCCTATCACCCCCAGTCCAATGGGCAAGTTGAGAGGATCAACCAGATCATGGAAAATTACCTCCGCCACTTCATCTATTCACAGCACGATAACTGGGTACAGCTTCCACCACTTCCACTCCGTTTCACATCGTGTACAGTCAACATCCCAGAGTTCCTCTTCCAGTGTCGACTTCATCGCAGGTACCCACTGCTGACTCTGTATATGGGGACTTCCTGCAAATCTGGCAACAGACCCGGTCCTCTATTTTGCTGGCGGTAGATCGCATGAAGCGTAAGGCAGATACCAAAAGAAGAGAGCCACCGCAGTATCTTCCTGGGACTAAAGTCTGGCTGTCCTCTCGAAACATTCGCTTGAGGGTGCCTTCATACAAGTTTGCTCCCAGGTTCCTTGGTCCCTTCGAGATCCTGCAACATATTAACCCTGTTTCCTATAAGCTGCGGCTGCCCCCTACCCTCAGAATCCCTAACTCCTTCCATGTGTCCCTCCTGAAACCAGTGGTCCTGAACCGCTACAGCAAGACCTCTAGTTCCACAGTTGCTTGCAGCGGTCCACCTGATGTATTCGAGGTAAAGGAGATCCTGGACCGCAAGAGTGTATGTAGGAGGAAGGACTTTCTATCTGGTGGACTGGAGAGGGTTTGGTCCTGAGGAGAGGTCCTGGGAGAAAGAAGAGAACCTCAGTGCTCCTGCTCTTATTAAAAAGTTCCTCTCTCACTCTGGTCCCAAGAAGAGGGGGTGTAAGAGGGGGGATACTGTAGCGCCCATGGCCGCGGGCCGTCGCGTTCACTCACCTCCCGACGCCCGCAGCCATGGATCTGTGAGCGCTGGCCTCCGTCTCCCTCCTAGGAGATACCAGCTCTCACTTCCGCTCCGTCCGGCCGGGTCCCGTAGGGTGCGCGCGCACGCTCGGGCCCGCTCTTAAAGGGCCAGCGCGCGCACATGAAAACAATGATCATTAACCCACATGATTTCCTGCTCTATAAGAATGCCCCAGCCCTTCTGATCCTTGCCTGAGCGTTGTTAGTTTTTCCCTGTCTGTCTCGCAAATGGTCCCTTAGTGTCTCCCGTTCCAGCTGTTACCCGTGCCCTGTTACCGTTCCTGTATTCCGCATTGTTCCTGTGCCTACCCGTGTTCAAGTGCCATCTGCCACGTCAAGTGCCATCTGCCACGTCAAGTGCTATCTGCCACGTCAAGTGTCATCTGCCACGTCAAGTGCCATCTGCCAAGTCAAGTGTCATCTGCCACGTCAAGTGCCATCTGCCACGTCAAGTGCCATCTGCCACGTCAAGTACCATCTGCCACGTCAAGTACCATCTGCCACGTCAAGTGCCATCTGCTCATCGGATACTGCCCGCCACGTCTGGCGCCACTTTCCGCACCTGTCTCCATCCGTGCTGAAGCCACAGTCACCGTCCGGACTATTTCAGGCACCTAAGCATTACTGTCTCCCATCTTACTTTCACATAGACTGTGACCTGGTCAGCTGCCTCCCCGCTACGGCGGAGCGGCCTAGTGGGTCCACAAACCCAGTGTCCGTGACAGTGTGTACCTAGCTTAGACCCCTGGCAGAAGAGGAAGACCTACAGAACTCCCAGAAAGATTGGGAAAGATGTCGAGGGATAAATAAAAAAGTTATGGCTCTCGGAATCCGGCGACACAAAAATGATATTTTTTCATGAAACTTGTTTTTATTGTTCAACAGTACTAAAACATAAAAAGCTATATATTTGGTATCACTGTATTCGTTCCAGCCCGCAGAGTAAAATTACCATTCCACCCTCAAATAAATGAATAAAAGTTAACTAACAAATTATATATAAACAAAAATGTTGGTAATAAGCTCCCCTGACATGTCTATATTAGAGAAAACAGAATTTGTATTCCTATTTACTAAAATAGACATGTCAGGAGAGCTTAAGGGGTTTTACATGGAGTAACAAGAAAACATGACATTTTTAACCTTTGTAGATAAATTGATACACTGATATTATACAATTCAAATCAGCACGGTTATTGATATCGTATTGTAGCCAGGGCCTGTGTTCATTACTCAGGGCTTCAATGACGAGCCACATGGCTGGGGGTTGCAGTCATATGTGGTTGTGGACCACTGGTGTATTATAAAAATGTGGCATGACATATTAAAATGGTTCAGCACATAATTTACAGACAGAGCTTACTCTTTCAACAATTGCAGAAGGCGTGAAAGGATAGTTTGAGATTTCATGCATATTGTTTAATTCCCAAAATTAGCCCTATCCACAATTTGCAGGAAACAAGTACATTCTGGATATAACTTTCCCCTAATAACATAGTTACAAATGATTTATATTTTTGCTCTTTTGTAACTCGTTACACTTTGATAAGGTCTTGATACTTACCCATTAACCCATGCTCACACACAAATTATAACCTTGAAATGAGAGTCACAATCTTTCGGCAAGGATTTTACACCCAAAGATCATATTAATATTATCGATAACATCATCCCAAAACCGGTCTAGTTTTGGACATCTCCAAAGGAGAAGAACCCAATCCACATCTTCCAATAAACACTTTGGACAGTTATCTGGTCTATACTTCATTTTAACAAGATGTTTTGGCGTCAAATAAAGTTGATGTATAATAAAAATGTGAGATTGCAAGTATGTCAAACTGGGTGAAAGTTTTGGAATACTTATATGGCTTCGTTCACATCTGCAATCTCTCCCAAGTACGACAATATCCCACTTGTGGTAATAATTGTTTTTTTTTAATAGAAATTAATTAACCTTTGCAGGACTGATCCTTTTTTGCTTTTCCATTTTAGTTTTTCACTCCCCGCATTCCAAACGCCATAACTTTTTTATTTTTCCATCAATTGAGCGGTGTGAGGGCTTAGTTTTTGCGGAAAGAGTTGTAGTTTCTATTGACACCATTCAAAGTACCATATAATTTACTGGAAAACCAAAAATAAAATTCTTTGTGGGGTGAAATTGGAAAAAACTGTGATTGCATTGTTTTTGGGTTTCGTTTTTACCGCTTTCACCGTGCGGTAAAAATGACAGCTTAACTTTATTCTGTGGGCAATACGATTACGGTGATACCAAATGTATATAGTTTTTTTTTAATGTTTTACCACTTTTACAAAGAAAAAACTATTTGTCAAAAAAATAAATTGTTTTGAATCAACACATTCTGACAGCCAGAACATTTATATTTTTTGGTCGATTGAGCGGTGTGGGGGCTTATTTTTTACATGATGAGCTGTAGTTTTTATTGGCACCATTTTTTGGTACATACAACGTTTTGATCACTTTTTATTACATTTTATTTAGGGCTAAGGTGACCAAAAAACAGTGATTTTGGCGTCTTAAATTCTTTATTTCTTACAGCATTCATTATGCGCTAAAAATTAAAATTTTACTTTATTCTGTGGGGCGATACGATTACGGCGTATACCATATGTATATCGTTTTTTATGTTTTGCAGCGTTTGCACAATAAAATCACTTGTTTATAAAATAATTTATTTTCTGTGTCACCATATTCTGAGAGCCATAACTTTTTTATTTTTCAGTCAAAAAAACGGAGTAAGGGCTTGTTTTTTGCGGGACGGGTTGTAGTTTTTATTGCTACTAATTTGGAGTACATGCAACTTTTTGATCACGTTTTATTCTATATTTTGGGAGGGGTGGTGACCAAAAAATAGTGATTCTGGCAATGTTTTAAATTTTTTTTTTTGCGGGGTTCACCGTGCGAGAAAAAAATAACATTATAGTTTTATAGCGTGGGTCGTTACAAACGCGGTGATACCAAATATGTGTACTGTTTTTTAACGTTTTCATTTTTTTCCTATAATAAGAGACTTATCATAGGAAAAAAAATATCTTTTCGTTTTTACACTTTTGTAAAACATTTTTATTAACTTTTTTTTTATTTTTTTTTACTTTTCACACTTTCTTTTTTTTTACCTACAGCTCTGATTGCCGCTAGAATACATTACACTACCTAGTAGTGTAACGTATTCCAACTGTCAGTGTGACGTCACAGTCACTCTGACAGTAAGGCTGGATTCACACGAGAGTGGCGTTTTTGCGCACGCAAAAACGTGGCGTTTTGCCTGCGCAAAAGGCACTTAACAGCTCCGTGTGGCCTCAGCATATGATGTGCTTTTCGCGCAGCCGCCATCATTATGACACTCCGTTTGGATGTTTGTAAACAGAAAAGCATGTGGTGCTTTTCTGCTTTCATTCATCCTTTTGACAGCTGTTGTGCGAATCACGCTGTTCGCACGGAAGTGCTTCCATGTGGCATGCGTGGTTTTCATGCACCCATTGACTTCAATGGGTGCATGATGCACGAAAAACGCCCAAAGAACGGACATGTCGTGACTTTTTTTCAGCGGACTCACGCTGAGTGAAAATCACACACATGTCTGCACGGCCCCATACACTAATATAGGTCCATGCGACGCGCGTGAATATCACGCGCGTTGCACGGACGTATTTCCCGTTCGTCTGAATAAGGCCTAAGTCTACGAGGAGCTTCCATACATGGCAGACCCGGTGGTCGTTGTCTGGCCTCCGGATGCCATCACAAGGATCAGCAACCCCCAAAATTGCATGGGGCTGCTGATGTGCTACAAACCCCCTAAATGCGGCGATCGCAATCGATCGCCGCATTTAAGGGGTTAATTGCCAAAATCAGCGGCGATGAGCCGCTGATCGGCAACAGTGGAATTTCAGCTGTCGTGGACAGCTGACCTCCCAGTTCCCGATGCACACTGTCACCGACAGTGTGCATCAGGAACGACACAGTGACTTCCTATCACTCTGACAGGAAGCCTATCAGGAGGCTAGTCCTGATAGGCTTCCGTACATGGCAGACACGGAAGCCATGGTTTGGCCTCCAGTCACCATGCTAGCCATCGGCAAACCACGATCTCATTGTGAGGTCTGCCGATGTGCTAGAAACCCCTAAAATATGGCGATTGCAATCGATCGCCGAATTTAAGGATTCACTGCCGAAATCAGCGGAAATACAGTGGCGTGTCGGATGTCGGGGACAGCTGGCCTCCCGGTTCCCGGTGCACAATGTCGCCGACAGTGTGCACAGGGAACCGTGCAGTAACTGTACGTCCTCGTGCGCTAGGACACTGGCCACCAGGACGTATAGTTGCGTCGTGGTGCGCCTAGGGGTTAAAGTATCAAATGTTTTGTGATGCTTTTTTTTAAGCCATTTTTTGGAGCTGTTTTTCTATTGACACAATGAAAAACGGCTCTAAAAACGGCTCAAGTAGTGACATGCACTTATTACGGGGCGTTTTTTAACGCGCCATTTTAAAAAATGTCCCGTCTGAACTAAATGCCGTTTTTCCCATTGAAATCAATGGGCAGAGGTTTGGGGGTGTTCAGCTTCCATTGTTTCAGATGTTTTTCAAGGCGTTTACGCCCCGAAAAACGCCTGAAAACACAGTGTGTGAACACAGCCTAACACCTTCAGGAACAAGCCTACTTTGGCCTTCAGGGCTGCAGGATTTTTATTGACATAACTTTTTCCATCGATGTATCTGTATGCGGGATTGTTTTTTAGGGATAAATTAGATATTTCTCAATAGAACCAATTGGGGCACATGTAACAGAATGATTAACTTTTATTAACGGTTTCTGGGAGGCATAGAAAAACAGCAATTCTGCCTTTTTGTTGCGTAATAAATTTTGTGTCGTACATTTACATACCTCCCAACTTTAGTATCACAAAGTGGGAGAACCATTTTTTTTCTTTTAAGCCACGCCTCTAATCCCACTCAATCCCCGCTCATACACACCCGATTTAGCCCACACAGTATCTTGTTCCTATAGTGCCTCCCACACAGTATAATACCAAATAGCTGCTCCCACACAATATAATGCCTTCTAGCTGCCACCATACAGTATAATGCCCCCATAGCTGCCACCATACAGTATACTGCCCCATAGATACACCCATACAGTATAAAGCCAACACAGATGCCCCATACAGTATAATGCCCACACATATTCTCCCATGCAGTATAATGCCCATACAGATGCCCCATGCAGTATAATGCCCAAACTAATTCCCCCGTACATAAATATTCCCCCATAGTTGCCCCCATACAGTATAATGCCCCTTAGCTGCCCCTTGTGCCAGTGCCCTTATAGATAGTGACACAGTATGCATGTAGATAGTGCCCATGCACATAGCGCCAGTGTCCCCCGCAGATAGTGCCCCTATATAGTGCTACAGTGTCCATGTAGATAGTGCCATACCCCCTTGAAGATAGCGCCACCCCCTGTAGATAGCGGCATTGTGACTCCCTCTAGAAGCGGAATCCACAGCTAGAGCATTGCCAACTCTGGCCGAGGGTTCCTCTCCAGTAGGAGCCACTGACGTCAATGTCCATATATGGACAGTTACCTCAGGGGTTTCCCCTAGGAGCGGAATCCCCAGCCAGAACAGCGGCAAAGGGGATTCCGCTCAAGGAGTAGCCACTAATTCTGAAGCAGGGAACAATCAGCTCCCTGCTTCAGAATTAGTTCAGAGCGGAGGAGCAGAGGGAGCTCCTCCGCTCGCCAAGGACTCCCCCGGCACAGCGCTACATTAAGCGCTGTGCTCAGGGAAGCCCTTGACCGAACTGTAGATATATGGACAGTGACGTCAGTGGCTACTCCTTGAGCGGAATCCCCATTGCCTACTCTGGCCGGGGATTCCACTCCAGGAGGAGCCACTGACGTCAATGTCCATATATGGACAGTGACCTCAGGGGTTTCCTCTAAGAGCGGAATCCCTGACCATATCATCAGCAATGGGGATTCTGCTTAAGGAGTAGCCACTAATTCTGAAGCAAGGAAACATCAGCTCCCTGCTTCAAAATTAGTTCAGAGCGGAGGAGCAGAGGGAGCTCCTCCGCTCGCCGGGGACTTCACGGGCACAGTGCTTTTAAGACCTTGATGAACATATATGGACAGTGACGTCAGTGGCTACACCTTGAGCAGAATCCCCGTTTCAGACTCTGGCCAGGGATTCCGCTCCAGGAGTAGCCACTGACGTCACTGTCCATATATGGACAGTAACGTAAGGGCTTCCCCGAGCACAGCGCTTAATGCAGCGCTGTGCCTAGGGAGACCCCGGACTGTCCCTCTGAATCCGGGACGGTTAGAAGGTATGCACCTAGCAGGATAAATAACATCTTAGATTTATTATATGGGTTGGTATCATTACGGTGATACCAAATATATATATATATTTTTTGTCTGTTTTACCTAAAAGCACAAATAATGAAAAAAAAATTACCGTATTTTTCAAATCACCCTTTTTAAAGATGTTTTCTGGCATTATTTAGGCAGCAGGGGAGTGCAGGAGGGATTTATTGCAGGTTAAAATGTTTTCCAGCGGTCTGAGTGATTTATCGGTGTCCCGTCGGCCGTGCTTCTGCTGTCTGTAGTGTCGGCAGCATGGAGGTTGGGGAAGGGGGTCAGGAAGGATCATTTCTGTACAGTGTCCGATCTTTTTTTGGCTGCCGGCAGTGTGATAGCTAGGGTAGGGGGAGGTCAGAAGGGGTCGTTCTGGAGTAGCTGCTTACAGTAACTTCCCTGCCCTGTTCATCAGGACAGCACAGTTGGAGGAGCTTGGCTTGTACCACACAGAAACAGAGATGGGCTCTGCTCTCTGTCAATCAAAATATAATGAAAACAATCAACTTTCTCTGTTCTGTTCTGCCCTACTACCTGCAAAACAATAGGAAGCAGCCATTACAGGATAACATATTGCTGCTCCCTATTATTAATAGACCGCAAGCTACAGAAAAGCAGAACGAGTGTAGTAAGGTACAAATACCCTCTCCCCATAAGTGTGTCATTTGTAGATGTCCCCCCATAATAGTGTCATCCACAGTTATCCCCATAACAATGCGTCATCCACAGATGTCCTCATAACAATTTATCATCCACAGATGTCTCCATAACAGTGTATCATTCACAGTTGTGTAGTGGTTATGAGTTCTTCCAGTCTTCTCACAGGTAGTCCGAGGTTTCACCTTATTTGTTAATGACAATCTGCCATTGACCTATTCATAATTAAAACATTGTTTGCTTACTCTATTAAAAATGTTAGCATACTATTTGGTCTGAATTATTTTTTTCTCATTTTATTTTAACTACAATGAGGGTGTGTCTTATGGTCCGGTGCGTCTTATAGTCCAAAAAATACGGTAACCATAGCCACAACTTTTTTATTTTACCGTCAATATAGTTGTACGAGGGCTTGTTTTTTGCGGGATGAGTCAAATATTAAAATATAACCATTTTGGGTTTAAATTCTTCTCTGATTGGACTAGTTCACTCTCTTTTCTTCTCCATCCCGCCCAGAACTACGTGATGACTCTTACCGGCCATGTCTCATCACTGCAGTGTTTGCCGCTCAGATGTATTTGGCTCCTCACTTTTCCAACATATCCATACCTATATACTAACCCAAAATCCTCATAGTGCCACACACTGTGCCCCTCAATATAAAAGAACCTCACACTTTGACCCCTGAATATAATAGTGCTACACACGGTGTTCTCTAAAGATAAAATGCCACGCCAGGCATACTGGGAACTTCCCCCAATACCTGCCATTTTGGAAATGATTTGACCCAGTCGTCTATCCATCACAATTTGGAGCTTGTCAATGTTGCTCAGATCCTTACACCTGCCCGTTTTTCCTGTCTCCCACATATTAACTTCAAGAACTGACTGTTTACTTGCTGCCTTATATATCCCACCCCTGACAGGCATCATTGCAGCTATATAATCAATATTATTCACTTCACCTGTCAGTGATTTAATCTAATGGCTGAATGGTGTATCATCCATATATCGCTTAACACACGTGTATTGCAAAGTGGATAGAATTGTAGTCTAAAATCCTAGGAGCCCTTTAACTGTATGTGCCTTAAAGATTAGAAATACTTCGTTACAGAGTAAATATCGCAGATCAAATACTAATTTCTGGTCATGTAACTGTGCACAGTCGATGGAAAGCAATAGAACTGGATTTTCTACCTGGCACAGTTTGAAAGCTCAGCTGTTTCACTACAAGAATTGGCTGCCAAGTCTACTCAGTATGTGCACATTTATTATGCTTATAATTAATAGGCCCTGTGCTTGCTAAATTTTTGGAAAACAACTCACAGCCTGCCAGGTAATGCCTTCTGACAACGTTTTGAAGAATGATTATGTCATTTGGCAGAGTTTTAGCAAAAAGTTGCTTTTCTTTTTTTTTTTGTAATGTATAGCCCGCCATATGGCTAGAGAGAAGGCTTATAGCCAGATTCCACAGGCACGTATTGGATAGTATCCCACAGCACTTGGAAAAGAATACGGCTTTCTTGCCAAAATGTGGACTCTGTTAATCTCCTATTATTGTGAGGAAACCAATTCATCTGTATTAATTATAAACAAATTTTAATTACTTCAGTAAAAGCTCATTATGTACATATTGGTTGCCAACCCAAGTGTTTGAACCCTGTAAAGCTTTTAACGAAAAAATTAGGCTTACAAATAACAGTAATTTCTTTTTATTGAACAGGATAAACTGATAACATGTTTTTTGCCTGCATGTGGCCACATTCTTCTCACATCTACATTGTTCCTATAAGAGATGACAGCTAATAAAATCCTGTGATTTGTATTCCATGAAAACAAATAGTAACAGGCAGTGAGGAAAACTAGTAGGATAATGAAGAATCAGTAGCGCTTGGACTTACTGCATTGATAAGAACCAGCATGTGGAAGAGTATGTATGTATATAGACGTATATATTATTGTATTTGATTTTTAGAATTGGAGAACTCGTAGTTTTTGAAGTAGACTTTCCAGAGTACTGCGTTGCTCAAGTTCTAAATATTTTTGCACAATATCCCAGTAACTAGTCAAGAGCATCAAACTACTTTCAGAATGATTTCAACTTTGATATAGGTATCAGAAAAGAAATATTGAGCATTCGTTTTTTTCTCTAGTAGCTGGTAATGATTTAGGGAACCCCTGAAAATAAATATCCACTCAGAGAAAACCCCTACTTCCATTCCTGACGTGGGGTAGGCATAATTAATTGTCTAATCTAGATTCTGGCTGTGATTTGTTGACAGCTTTGCCTGCCCTAATGCCAAGTATTTTTTGGCAAGCTGAAATTATTTTGCCATCCCTACGGTAAAAGTGACAGCACTAGCTGCTGTTGTCTTCTGGGGAACCCCTGACTAGGTTGAAAGGAACTCCAGGGAACCCTTGTTATGAATTGCTGAACTTCCTGGAAGGAGGGGAATAAGAGGCGAAGTACTAACGCCCAGTATTTTATTTCTAATACCTGTATCAAATATAAAGACATTCCAAACTTGGCTCGCCAATCTTTGTTTGATGCTCATCCCTGTCTTGCTCTAGTGGACTGGATTCTCAATGCTTTGACCAGAGGGATTGAAGTGGACTACAGAAAACCTCATCTTCTCATAACCTAAGAACCTCCTTATATATTGTGTGGCACACAGGCAGTGCCATCTATATTATGTAAGTGTAAAGGATCTGCCAGGCACTATGTCTGGGTATACTCCCAGGATTAATCAGTCGACACCTGAGGCCAGACCTCTGAGACTGACACCTGCTCCCACCAATCAGGGTGGCAGGCTCAGGAGTGGGAGAGCCTATCGCGGCCTGGTCAGTCAGAGTTAGCTCCGCCCCCTGTCCATTTATACCTGCCGTTTTCTCTTCCTCCTTGCTTGTTATTCTCTTGGATTCCTGGCCCCACTGCTGCCTTGCTCCAGCCTGCTTCTGCCGTGCTTCTGCCTTGCTTCAGTTCCGTTTATCCTGCGTTGCTCTGCCCCTGGCTTGCTTCTGCTCCGTGCTCCCGTTTGTATACTCCACTACTTCCTGATCCTGACTGGCTCTTTCCCGCTCCGTTTCCTCGCGGCGTTCCGTGGGCTACTGTATTCCCTTGCGTGTTCCCTGTTTGTACCCCCTTGCACTTAGACAGCGTAGGGACCGCCGCCCAGTTGTACCCCGTCGCCTAGGGCGGGTCGTTGCAAGTAGGCAGGGACAGGGCGGTGGGTAGATTAGGGCTCACTTGTTCCCTTCACCTCCTTCCGCCATTACATAATAACAAGCCCTTACCTAGTCTACCATTTCTTCTACGCTGACGCTATAATGGACCCCCTTGAGACCCTAACCCAGCAGATGCAGGGCCTCTCCCTACAGGTCCAGGCCCTGGCTCAGAGGGTCAATCAGTCTGACGCTGCCTTTGTAGTACCCCTCACCTCACCTTTAGAACCCAACCTCCAGTTACCTGACCGGTTCTCAGGGGACCGTAAGACTTTTCTCTCCTTCCGGGAGAGTTGCAGACTTTATTTCCGCCTAAGACCTCACTCCTCAGGTTCCGAGAACCAGCGGGTGGGTATCATTATATCCCGACTCCAGGAAGGGCCCCAAGAGTGGGCCTTCTCCTTGGCTCCTGACGCCCCTGAACTTTCCTCTGTTGATAGTTTTTTCTCTGCCCTCGGTCTCATTTACGATGAGACTGACAGGACTGCCTTAGCCGAGAGTCAGCTGGTGACCTTACGTCAGGGTAGGAGACCTGTTGAGGAATACTGTGCTGATTTTAGAAAGTGGTGCGTAGCTTCCCGGTGGAATGACCCGGCCCTAAAGTGCCAGTTTAGGTTAGGATTATCTGACGCCCTGAAGGATCTGCTGGTTAGCTACCCCTCTTCTGACTCCCTAGACCAGATTATGGCCCTAGCAGTACGACTTGACCGACGTCTCAGGGAACGTCAGCTTGAACGTTTCAATGTTTTCCCCTCTGACTGCCCTGCGATTCCCCCCGAGGTCCCGTCTCCTCGCTCTTCCACGGAGGACTCGGAGGTACCTATGCAACTCGGGGCCTCCATGTCCCCTCGACAACGTAGAGAGTTTCGCAGGAAGAATGGTCTATGCTTCTATTGTGGGGACGACAAGCATCTACTGAACACCTGTCCCAGGCGCAAGAATAAGCAGCCGGAAAACTTCCGCGCCTAAGTGATCATCGGGGAGGTCACTTGGGCGCACAGGTATTTCCCGTTAATACTAAACGCAATAAGATTTTGCTTCCCTTTCAGGTCTCGTTTGCTGGCCGGTCTGCCACTGGCAGTGCCTTCGTGGATTCGGGCTCATCTGCTAATATCATGTCTGTGGAATTTGCTATGTCTCTAGAGATGCCTTTTATTGATTTACCTTATCCTATCCCCGTAGTGGGTATCGACTCCACTCCTCTTGCTAATGGTTATTTTACTCAGCATACTCCTGTTTTTGAACTCCGTGTTGGCTCCATGCATTTGGAGCAGTGCTCTGTACTGGTGATGCAGGGATTATCGTCCGATCTGGTATTAGGTCTTCCCTGGTTGCAGCTGCATAATCCCACGTTTGATTGGAATACTGGGGATCTCACCAAATGGGGTAGTGAATGCCTGATGTCATGTCTTTCGGTTAACTCTATTTCTCCCCGGGAGGAGGTAAACACGCTTCCTGAGTTTGTTCAGGACTTCGCTGATGTGTTTTCTAAGGAGGCCTCCGAGGTGTTGCCCCCTCATAGAGATTACGATTGCGCCATCGATTTGGTGCCTGATGCCAAGCTTCCTAAGGGGAGGATATTTAATCTTTCATGTCCTGAACGTAAAGCTATGAGGGAGTATATCCAAGAATGCCTGGCCAAGGGTTTCATTCGCCCCTCGACTTCTCCTGTAGGTGCTGGCTTCTTCTTCGTGGGGAAGAAGGATGGTGGTCTTAGGCCGTGCATTGATTATCGGAACTTGAATAAGGTCACAGTAAGGAACCAGTATCCCCTGCCTTTGATTCCGGATCTTTTTAATCAGGTTCAGGGGGCCCAATGGTTCTCTAAGTTCGATCTACGGGGGGCGTATAACCTTATCCGCATCAAAGAGGGGGATGAGTGGAAAACTGCGTTCAACACGCCCGAAGGTCATTTCGAATACCTAGTCATGCCCTTTGGGTTGTGTAATGCCCCTGCCGTCTTCCAGAATTTTATTAATGAAATCCTGAGAGATTACCTGGGTAATTTTCTTGTAGTGTACCTTGATGACATACTGGTGTTTTCCAAGGACTGGTCCTCGCACGTGGAGCATGTCAGGAAGGTCCTCCAGGTCCTTCGGGAAAATAATCTGTTTGCGAAGACCGAAAAATGTGTGTTTGGGGTACAGGAAATACCATTTTTAGGTCAAATCCTCACTCCTCATGAATTCCGCATGGACCCTGCCAAGGTTCAGGCTGTGGCGGAATGGGTCCAACCTGCCTCCCTGAAGGCGCTACAGTGTTTTTTGGGATTCGCTAACTATTACAGGAGATTTATTGCCAACTTCTCGGTCGTCGCTAAGCCTCTTACGGACCTCACTCGCAAGGGTGCTGATGTCCTCCATTGGCCCCCTGAGGCCGTCCAGGCTTTTGAGACCCTCAAGAAGTGCTTTATCTCGGCCCCCGTGCTGGTTCAGCCCAACCAAAGGGAGCCATTTATTGTGGAGGTTGACGCGTCCGAGGTGGGAGTGGGGGCCGTCTTGTCCCAGGGTACCAGCTCCCTCACCCATCTCCGCCCCTGTGCTTACTTCTCTAGGAAGTTTTCGTCCACGGAGTGTAACTATGATATTGGCAACCGCGAACTTTTAGCCATTAAATGGGCTTTTGAAGAGTGGCGTCACTTCTTGGAGGGGGCCAGACACCAGGTAACGGTCCTTACTGACCACAAGAATCTGGTTTTCCTAGAATCTGCCCGGAGGCTTAATCCTAGACAAGCTCGTTGGGCACTATTCTTTACCAGATTTAATTTCTTGGTTACCTATAGGGCTGGGTCCAAAAATATTAAGGCTGATGCACTGTCACGTAGTTTCATGGCTAATCCTCCTTCTGAGAAGGATCCTGCTTGTATTTTACCCCCTGGTATAATTGTTTCTGCCACTGATTCTGACTTAGCCTCTGACATCGCGGCTGATCAAGGTTCAGCTCCCGGGAACCTCCCTGGGGACAAACTGTTTGTCCCCCTGCAATACCGGCTAAGGGTGCTCAGGGAAAACCATGACTCCGCTCTATCTGGTCATCCTGGCATCTTGGGTACCAAACTCCTCATTACCAGAAACTATTGGTGGCCTGGGTTGCCTAAAGACGTTAGGGCTTACGTCGCCGCTTGTGAGGTCTGTGCTAGGTCCAAGACCCCTAGGTCCCGACCTGCGGGCTTACTACGTTCCTTGCCCATTCCCCAGAGACCTTGGACCCATATCTCCATGGATTTTATCACCGATTTGCCTCCATCTCAGGGCAAGTCGGTGGTGTGGGTGGTAGTAGACCGCTTCAGCAAGATGTGCCACTTTGTGCCCCTTAAGAAACTACCTAACGCCAAGACGTTAGCTTCTTTGTTTGTGAAACACATTTTGCGTCTCCATGGGGCCCCAGTCAATATCGTTTCGGACAGAGGGGTACAATTTGTTTCCTTATTTTGGAGAGCTTTTTGTAAAAAATTGGAGATTGATCTGTCCTTCTCCTCCGCCTTCCATCCCGAAACTAATGGCCAAACGGAAAGGACTAACCAATCCCTGGAACAATATTTAAGGTGTTTCATTTCTGACTGTCAATTTGATTGGGTCTCATTCCTTCCCCTCGCCGAATTTTCCCTGAATAACCGGGTCAGTAACTCGTCAGGGGTCTCCCCGTTTTTCTGTAATTTCGGGTTTAATCCTAGGTTCTCCTCCGTTTCCCCTGGTGGTTCCAATAATCCCGAGGTAGAGGACGTTCATCGGGAACTGTGCACAGTCTGGGCCCAGGTTCAGAAGAACCTAGAGGCGTCCCAGAGCGTACAAAAGATTCAGGCTGATTGTAGACGTTCTGCTAACCCCCGGTTTGTCGTCGGGGATCTTGTGTGGTTGTCGTCGAGGAACTTGCGCCTTAAGGTCCCGTCCAGGAAGTTTGCTCCCAGATTTATTGGACCTTATAAGGTCATTGAAGTCCTCAACCCTGTATCCTTCCGTCTGGAGCTGCCCCCATCCTTTCGTATACACGACGTCTTCCATGCCTCCCTCCTGAAACGCTGCTCCCCGTCCTGGTCCCCCTCGAGGAAACCTCCTGTTCCCGTTCTCACCCCTGAGGGGGTGGAATTCGAGGTGGCCAAGATTGTGGACAGTAGGATGATCCAGGGCTCCCTCCAGTACCTGGTCCATTGGAGAGGATACGGGCCGGAGGAGAGGACTTGGGTTCCTGCTCGAGATGTTCACGCTGGGGTATTGATCAGGAGGTTCCACCTTCTCTTCCCCACTAAACCGGGTCCTCTTAGTAAGGGTCCGGTGGCCCCTCATAAAGGGGGGAGTACTGTAAAGGATCTGCCAGGCACTATGTCTGGGTATACTCCCAGGATTAATCAGTCGACACCTGAGGCCAGACCTCTGAGACTGACACCTGCTCCCACCAATCAGGGTGGCAGGCTCAGGAGTGGGAGAGCCTATCGCGGCCTGGTCAGTCAGAGTTAGCTCCGCCCCCTGTCCATTTATACCTGCCGTTTTCTCTTCCTCCTTGCTTGTTATTCTCTTGGATTCCTGGCCCCACTGCTGCCTTGCTCCAGCCTGCTTCTGCCGTGCTTCTGCCTTGCTTCAGTTCCGTTTATCCTGCGTTGCTCTGCCCCTGGCTTGCTTCTGCTCCGTGCTCCCGTTTGTATACTCCACTACTTCCTGATCCTGACTGGCTCTTTCCCGCTCCGTTTCCTCGCGGCGTTCCGTGGGCTACTGTATTCCCTTGCGTGTTCCCTGTTTGTACCCCCTTGCACTTAGACAGCGTAGGGACCGCCGCCCAGTTGTACCCCGTCGCCTAGGGCGGGTCGTTGCAAGTAGGCAGGGACAGGGCGGTGGGTAGATTAGGGCTCACTTGTTCCCTTCACCTCCTTCCGCCATTACAGTAAGTCTGTTTGCCTTGATGCTACAGTACTGTCACAAGGCCCATAGAAGATTATGTCGCGGGCCCACCAGAGGGTGGTGTGAACACACTTTGTCACTAAAGGATATGACGTGGAGCTGAATGAGGGAGTGAAGTCTAGGGGAACCACTGTTATTCACCCTTTAACCTCTATACAGTGAACTGGATTTCGCTACACGGGAACCCCAGGTCGCTACCCCCCTAAAGTAGTCTACCTTTGTGACAACCAATGTAACAGGTGAAAGACAAGTAGGCATGGTCTGGTATAGCAAAAGTTCAGCTCAGACTGCACTTTTACACCGCTGCTGGTGCTCTAGACTGCAACACCAGACAATCACTATCACATCGATGAAGCACGCATTAATACTGGCAGAAAACAAATGGCACAAGTAACTCACCAGTGGACGAGCTGAACCGACCACCGTAGGTAGTAGAAGATGGAGACGATGCACAAATGGTGTGGATGGCAGATGAATAGCATGCAAGCAGTTAACAGACCAATAGACAGCGGACAAGAATTAACAGCAGTCACTGACCCTATCTGAATACTATCCGACAACAGAGTAAGACAACAGCCTTGGCAGCAGACCAAACGCACAGGAAAGGAAAACAAACCAGAGTAACTACTTATCCCAGGATACAAAGAAAATCACTATACAATAACTAGATCTCTCAGAGGATTAACAGGTCCCACAGTACAAACAAACACACAGAGAGACAGACAGACAGAGAGAAACAAAGAAACAAACAAGAATCTGGAAAGCGTTTAGCACATGCCAGAAACAGTACAACCAGCACTTGAGTAATACAGGCCTGAAGTATATATATATATGCCCAAGAAAAGTACCCCGCCCTAATTAACCAGGGAAAGCTAAATGATGACCAAATCCAGACTCAGACCAACCATATTGTCTAGCAATGCCCAAACACAGAGATAACATAAATCATTGACTAGCAGCAGTCCTGCTGCTAATCGTAACATTCACGTAGCAAATTCTCAGGGCAGGGGGCAGAGGTTTGTCATGAATCACTTAGCAAGAGGTCTGGGCAGACTGTAGGCAAGGATGGTCAAAGGTACACAGGAATCCAATAAACGAAATTGCAGATGTACTCTAGGAACACTACATAAAACCAAATTGGTCTGACAATGAGTCCAGGAGAGGAAAGTGATTTTATGCCCAGGGAAAGCTATGTATTAAATTTAAGAATCTCAGATGCAAAAGTCAGAAGGTGAGCGGCGGCAGCGTGATAGGCCAACAGAGGCTGGAGCAGAGAAGCCGTGCTGGCCAGGAGTCAGGACCTGGTAAGTACGGCTGTAACAAGTACATTTGTGTAATTTGCCGATATTAGGATAGATCCTTGATAGCTGCATTACATCATATATATATATTTTTGTTCTTGTGTGAAAAGAGAGCAGCATTAAAACTGGTGTAGGTAAGTGTGGTGCAAGGCCAGAAAATAAATATTGAGCATGTGCTAGTAAATCTTGCAGCATGGGACTACTAGGCAGCTGACACGCAGGGACTTCTATGAGGCTGGCATTATGGCTTTTAGGGCTTGTTTAGACGAACATGTAATACGTCCGTGCAACGCGCGTGATTTTCACGCGTGTCGTACGGACCTATGTTAGTCTATGGGGCCGTGCAGACAGACCGTGATTTTTGCGCAGCGTGAGTCCGTTGCGTAAAACTCACGACATGTCCTATATTTGTGCATTTTTCGCACATCATGCACCCATTGAAGTCAATGGGTGCGTGAAAATCACGCATGCCACATGGAGGCACCTCCGTGGGACGTGCGTTTTTCACGCATCACTTGTTAAGTGAATGTAAATTACTTAGAAAACTTGTCCAAACAAGCACAAACCAGGAAGTGCTTTATTCTAGAACGTGTTTGGCCCATACATAGCTACACACAGAGAAGTGCAGCCATGCCTTGAGCTCTGGATGTAGGGAAATTAATCTGCCTTGTGCAGGAGAGGCCGGAGGTGTGGGACACCCGTGCGGAGTCCTACCATGACCGGTCGGCCAAAGAAGTGGCATGGGACCACATAGCCCAGTCGCTATTCAGGAACGAATGGGCTAAAAGCAGCACGCGCGACCGTCAGAGAATTGGTGAGTGCATGTATTTCTAGATGAAATGTCATCCATATTCAGTAGTGTGTTCCTGTGCTAACATTTTCCCAAATGGCCAACGTTTCTTTTGTGTCGCTGCATCATCACCTTGTGGAATGTATTTTTCTGTGTAAGGACCGGAAATTTGTTTGAAGTATACACCGCGTTCCAAATTATTATGCAAATGTTATTTTTCGCTGATTTTCCTAAATAGTCGATGCAAATGACAGTCAGTATAATCTTCAAGCCATAAACCGTTGGAGTATAATGCAAATTTTATTGAACAAATCTCCTAATGATAACAGATATTTTTTTAGAAGTAAAAAACTCATAATGCACTGTTTCACATTATTATGCACAACAGAGATCAAAACATTTTAAAGGTTGTAAAGAGAACTAAAATGGTAATTTGTTGAATTTGCAGCATCAGGAGGTCATATTTACAGGAATCAAAAGCTCTTTCAATCAAAAAAACTGAACAGGCCAAGTTACAAGTTAACATAGGACCCCTTCTTTGATATCACCTTCACAATTCTTGCATCCATTGAATTTGTGAGTATTTAGACAGTTTCTGCTTGAATATCTTTGCAGGATGTCAGAATAACCTCCCAGAGCTTCTGTTTTGATGTGAGCTGCCTCCCACCCTCATAGATATTTTGCTTGAGGATGCTCCAAAGGTTCTCAATAGGGTTGAGGTCAGGGGAACATGGGGGCCACACCATGAGTTCCTCTCCTTTTATGCCCATAGCAGCCAATGACACAGAGGTATTCTTTGCAGCATGAGATGGTGCATTGTCATGCATGAAGATAATTTTGCTACGGAAGGCACGGTTCTACTTTTTGTACCACGGAAGAAAGTGGTCAGTCATAAACTCTACGTACTTTGCAGAGGTCATTTTCACACCGTCAGGGACCCTAAAGGGGCCTACCAGCTGCTGTAAAAAGACAACGCTTCAGAAGAGCTGAACCTGAATGGTTGCCATAAAAACACTATACGGCAGTCGTTAAGGGGTAAAAGCAGAGGTGTAACTTCAAAAACCAATGCAAAATCTGGACGCAGGTGTAAATGTTACATCAGCTACCCCGGATTAAAAAAACACACATAAGGATCCTGTTATGTTGCTAAAATAATAATAATATTCTGTGCCAGTGCCTACACTGTCTCTCTGCTGTCTCCTTCTGCTACTTCTGGATGCAAAAACACCTGTAAAAAAAACTTCAATATCCACAGTAGTGTCCATCTTGTCAATCTTAATAATCAAATGTAACATCAACCTCATTGCCCCATCAAGTCAGCCATAGTGAAAAAAAATGTGAAAAAATGTTGGTATCTCGGACAACCCCTTTAAGTATGGTGTGTAGCTCTGGCAGCCGCCGTTCGCAGCTATCCGGCTTCTATGAGCGGCCGCCAGCATTTGTTAACTGTGCGCCGGCGTCGTCCTCCCTGAGGATGCCGGCATGTACTGCTCCCATCCACTGCTCGCTCCCGTAGGGTGCGCGTGCGCCCTGGTGTCCTCTTAAAGGGACAGCGCACACCATTCAAATCTTCCCCAGCCTATCCCTGTGCACCCTGTCCTATATTAGTCTGTTCTGCACTCCTTCCTCTGCCTGAGCATCTGAGCATTGTTGTTGTCTTCCCATGTTTGTTTAAGCAAATGATCCCATAATTGTATTTTGTTCCCAGTGTTCCCATATTCTGCTTTCTGTATCCTGTATCCCGTAACTGTGTTTGTTCCTGAGCTAAAGTCTAGTGTTGGAGTTGAGTTTATTCCAACTGCCACGCCAAGCGTCAGCTGCAACGCCAAGCTTCATCTGCCACGCCAAGTGTTATCTGTGCCACGAATCATCTGTGCCAAAGCGTCTGCTGCATCTCGTGTCTGTCAGAACTCTCATACTGGTACTCTTGTGCTAAAGACTTTTCATTGACTGTTGTTTGACTAGCTGCCACTCTGCTTCGGCGGAGTGGCCTAGTGTGTCCACATATCCCAGAATCATGGCAGTACGCTCAGGCCATTGTACCCGCTGGTCAAGCCAAGTCTGCAGTCAAATTATGCAAATGGACATGCGTGACCTCCGGGCACGCCAGGATCAACTACTACAGGCGGTAAACTCCATCATAAGTCGTTTGGATCATTCTTCTGCGCCTCCTCTGGCTGCTTTTGCTGCTCCACCACCTGCTATCCCTCCTGCCTACCTTGGCCCTGCAATTTTGTTACCTCTACCTCCTCGCTATGATGGGGATCCCAAGACTTGCAGAGGGCTCATCAATCACTGTACTATCCATTTCAGGTTACGTGCTCACCTCTTCCCCTCTGATGAGGCCAAAGTTGGTTTTATTATTTTTCTCCTCTCCGGCAAAGCCCAATAGCCAAATCATCTCTTAATTTATCCATTCCAGTAACAATTGTTTCTGGTGAGAAATCACACACCGTTTTTGCTTATCTGGACTCCGGAGCTGCTGCAAATTTTATTCAGCAGAACCTAGTAGATCGTCTCCATCTGGCCACGGTTCCTCTGGAGAGACCCGTCAGTTGTCTCTGTGGATGGGCAACCACTTCCCGATCCTATCCTGTCCATTACGGAACCGTTGAGATTACTAGTCGGAATCTTCCAATCGGAACAGATTGCCAAAATCAACTTTATTCTGCTGTGCCTGCCTTGGCTTCGTCTACATCAGAGGTCTCAAACTCGGCCGGGTAAATGGGCCGCACATAGAAAAAATGTGACGGGCCGCATTACCTTCAAATTTGATACAATACAAAATTATTGTTAATCAATTACTTATTTGAACTACTATAACAGTACTACATTACTATAATAATAGCGCTAGATTTAAACGTAGAAATTTGCGTGTTTACTCTATGTGCTTATTTTAACAATCCAGTTTTCCAGTTTAGGTATCACTAAAGGCAGTCTGGCTGCTCAGTTCGCAGCGTTTGGCAGACACAAGAATATAAAGATTGGGCAGCCACTTTTTAGATAGTGCCACAGTGCCCTTTGTAGATAATGCCACAGTGCCCTCTGTAGATAATGCCACAGTGCCCTCAGTAGATAATGCCACCCACCCGTGGATAATGCCACAGTGCCGTCATAGATAATGCCACAGTGCCCCCTGTAGATAATGCCACAGTGCCCTCTGTAGATAGTGCCACACATACATCCCCTATAGATAGTGCTCCCACCCCCGTAGACAGCTCCTTTGGGGCTCCCTCTATGAGTGGAATGCCCAGCCAGAGCGTTGTCCATAGACAGTGATGTCAGGGGATCCTGCTGGACCGGAATGTGATGTCAGGGGCAACCCCAGAGCCAAAGTCCCAGACCAGAGCACTAGTATAGGCTCTGCTCCGGAACTCTGGGGAAACCCCTGACATCACTGTCCATATATGGACAGTGATGTCAGGGGCAACCCCAGAGCCGGAGTCCCGGGCAGAGTACTAGTAGCACTCTGCCTGGGACTCCAGCTCTGCTCCTGACATCACTGTCCATATATGGACAGTAATGTCAGGGGCAACCCCAGAGCCGGACTCCCGGGCAGAGCGCTACTAGCTACTAGCGCTCCAACTCTGCTCCTGACATCATGGATGGACAGTGATGTCAGGGGCTTCCTCAGAGCAGGAGTCCCGGAGCAAAGCGCTAGAATAAGCTCTGCTCTGGGACCCCGGATCGGGAGAAGCCCCCGACGTCACTGGACAGTGACGTCAGGGGCTTCGCCATTTGCTGGCGCACTCCTTTGGCCTGCTCTCTCCTCTCCCAAGGGAGCTACAGTGCCCCGCAGGCCACAGATGACAGCCTCAGGGGCTGCATGCGGCCTGCAGGCCGCATGTTTGAGACCCCTGTTCTACATGCTCGGGTTCTCGACTGGATTTCTGGAGAGAGCCTCCAATGCAAATCCAAGCGTCTTCATCACTGCCTGCCACAGGTTCATCCTATTCTGCCTCCACTGCCTCAGTCACTCTCTGGACTACCCACAGATTATGCCAGCTTTACAGACGTCTTTAGTAAAAAGCAGGCAGAGGTACTTCCTTCCCATCGTTCCTACGATTGCCCTATTGAACTGCTTCCTGACATCTCACCCACTCCTGGACGGGTCTTTCCTCTCTCTCCCTTTTTCTATCAGCATTTCTCTTACATGCGGTCTACCGCCTGTAGGATGGAGGACTTCTGCCAGATATGAAGAAAGTTTTCAAATGAAGAGTTAGCTGCAAGGTACTTGAGATGTAGCAGGCACTGGAAGAGAAACACGTAGACGTTGGCTATATACAATGAAGAATGGGGTAGAGGCAGTGGATTCACTCGTGTAGTGTTGTAGGAGAACTCGGCCCAAGGAAGAAGCTGCACCCAGTTGTCGTGTTGAATAGAAATAAAATGACAAATATAATTCTCCAGTATTTAATTAATTCTTTCAACTTGGCTGGTAGACTGAGGATGATACGCAGAAGAAAAGTCCAACTTCACATCAAGGAGTTTACAGAGGGCTCTCCAGAATTTTGAAGTGAATTGTACCCCCCCATCAAGACTATATGGAGGGGCAGTCCGTGCAGATGGAAGATATGCTGTATGAATAGATTTGCCAGACGAGGAGCAGAAGGAAAACCAGTTAGTGGGATGAAATCCGCCTTCTCAGAAAAGCGATCCACCACGACCCAAAGAGTAGTACAACCTGAGAAGGAGGAAGGTCGGTGATAAAATCCATGGCAATGTGTTGCCAAGGTCCATCAGGAAAGGGCAGAGGCTGAAGCAAATCTTGCTAGAAAAATTATTTTTATAGCAAGATTTGTAAATTTTAACTATCAAATTATAATTGCAGTCCACAAGGATGCATTGAATTTCATGCAATTAAGTGAACTCCTGCGGACAGCAGCTATCACTCACTTAGAAAATCTTGCTAGTCTATTGCTCCAGACGATGTAACTAGCGTATTCAAGGGTGACTCTTACTTCTTGGCATGCCATGATGTACTCAGCTTGTGTACCTATCCATCTTTTATATCACTTTGGGGAGAGGAGGGCATTTCGTTTGGCTTGTCTATTCCCTCCATGCACATTTGTGATGTCTGTGCCGGACACTCATAATGTTAGGGGAATCAGTGCAGATCGTATAGGCATTGCCATCTTTAGGTTATGTTCACACGACCTATTTTCAGACATAATTCAGCCGTTTTACGCCTCGAATTACGCCTGAAAAGACGGCTCCGTTACGTCTGCAAACATCTGCCCATTGCTTTTAATGGGTTTTACGATGTTCTGCTCAGACGAGGTGTAATTTTACGCGTCGCTGTCAAAAGACGGCGCGTAAAAATACGCCCGCGTCAAAAAAGCGCAGGACACTTCTTGGGACGTTTTTGGAGCTGTTTTTCATTGATTACAATGAAAAACAGCTCCAATTATGTCCGTAAAAGACGTTGTGAAAAACGCGAGTACTTGCAATTACGTCTGAAATTCAGGAGCTGTTTTTGCCTGAAAACAGCTCCATAATTTCAGACGTATTTGGCGTTTGCACGTGAACATACCCTTACACATCACAGACAATCAGATATGGGTCAGTATGAACAATTGTATCACCTACTTGCCTACATACTCTAGTAGTTTTCCTTCAGGGTAAGTTCACACGTAGCGTAAAAACTGCGGATTTTCCTCAACAGATTTTGTTGCGGAAAAAACACAGCATAATACAGTAGCAGCAAAGTGGACGAGATGTGAACAAATCCCATCCACACGTTGTGTAAATGCTAAGCGTAAAAAAACGCTCTGAAAGATGCGGTTTTCTAATCTGCATCATGACAATTTGGTGCGGTTTTTCGGCCCGAATTCCCTGCGGCACCCAGGGATACACTGTGTGCTTTTACGCAGCGTATCCGCCCTGTGTGAACATACTCTTACACTAGTTTTCATAAATCCCCCATTGTTTTAGAAAACTTAGCACAGAATGGAAGCTGGTGTTAACTATGAAAGACGATCATTTTTATTTTTGTTAACAATCCCCCCCCCCTTTACTATAAATAATACCCTTTCCTCTAGCTGTATTCTAATTTATAAGGGCGCAACGTGGGACTTAATGTGTTTAGGAAAGTAAATGGCTGTGTTTACAGATCTGTAAATGTTATTAGTAATGTGAGTAGGGTTGTCTCTCGGTAGGGAATGAAATGTGATCCGGGACGTATGAGAGAAAACATCCAGGCGGAGGCAATGATTTGCTCCTGGAGATGTATCTAGTTGTATTGCAGATGGCTCCAGCATCTCACAATACTAAACCCATTTCTTATTCAAATATTCTGGAGGTCTTATTATTGGCCTTCAGATTTGACTGACACCAGAGACCTCACCTCTTCGCCTTTCTAGAAAGCAATCATTGCCCCCGACACTATTGTGACTTTTTTTTTTCCTTCTAACAGCCCTCGCACTTATTTGGTAAACAGTTTTTACGAGCATTTATTTTATTACAGTCTTATAATGGGCTACATTTGTATATTGCAGGTGGCAGCACAGCAGGTGTGGATGTTAAGGAACCATGTGAGCATGTTTGTATATGTCTCAGTAACGGTTTCCCTTCAACAACGGTTAATACAATTCTTACTCCTTCCAGGAACCTCAACAGTAATATATTTCCTGCTCTTTGCAATCGACGCTGATGGCAAAGCAAAGTATCATTGCTTAGTTGTTTCTATAGATAAGAATGAAGTCTCTTAATGCATTCATTATTTCATTGCAATGCAGCTTGCTAATAATTATCCTCCTTGGCAGCAGAACAGACTGAATGTAGATAGTTAATATCATAATCATAAATGAATGATCATTTCAATTGGCGTAATTTAAAACACCATAGAAAACAAGCACAGGTTTCCGTTATTATGTGAAGTTTAGAAGTAAACCCACTACACTACCCGATGTAAGCCCATACTCACACGTTGAGGCATGGTGGCCTTTCGGCCACAGCGTGAATTTATCACAGCGGCCAGATGTTACTTTGGAGTGTATTGGATTTTAAAGAATTCACATTATGCTTCACAGAGTTGGACAATTTCAAGAGCATGCCCCAGTTTTGCAAACTGCTGAATGCCCCCTTCTCAACTGCATTTTACAGACCTGATCCCCTGGCCATAGTTCCTCATAAAATTTCTTGCAAATGTACTTTATAAGATACCAGTACTTCAAATTGTAGCAAAACTGCAGTAAAATAGCATATATAAAAGACAACCCCTGTCCGTATGCCCTATTAAGACATATGGACATCATACAGGGGGTCCCCCATTTAGAACCCCCTTTATGTGCCAAAACAGACCGCAGCTCTATAAGAGCAGCTTTTGCACTAGTGGACCCTGCGTGCCTATGCATTTCATTAGCTTAAAGGGATTTTCTGGGACAACTACCAATTTTTGGTAATATAAACAACTCCGCCATCCAACAATTCCAAAAAACTAGTGGCCATATGTCAACAAAGTAGCTGAAATAATATGTGACCTATACCACTGTTGACATACGGCTATCGGTTTGCATAATCACCAAACTGAACATAAATTATATATATCAGTATGGTTATAGCGAGAGCTTTTTTGCACCTCTTTTGTAAAATTTGGCAATTGGAGATAACAGTTGAGTGGGGTGCTGCAGGTAATTTTTAATATGAGTTTATTCTCGCAGTAGGAGTCCAAATTATGGAGGACGTCATGTCTTATTCCTTTACCGAAAGTGCAGGTGGCATCAGCATGAGTGATTATCGTCCAATCACGTTAACGTCTCATGTCATGAAAGTCCTGGAGATGATGATCTTAAGTCATCTAAAGACTCTGTTTGAGGGTTATGGGGATCCGTGGGAGTTGATGATGCACTGATTTATCTTCTCCAGAAAGCATATTCTTGTCTTGACTGAAGTGGCAGCGTTGTGTGGGTAATGGTTTTTTACTTCTCTAGTGCATTCAACAACATACGCCTAATGTTGTTGCAGAACAAGTTGATGAGAATGAACTTTGGGGTGCCAATGATAAATTGGGTGAGGAATAATTTGATGGGGAGGCTACAGTCACTGAAAATTGGAGATTGCATGTCTGATAGTTTCTTGACCAACATAGGGGCGCCACAGGGCACTGTCCTGTCTCCATTACTGTTCACCCTTTACACCTCTGACTTCCAGTATCATAGTGAACCTTGTCGTCTACAGAAGTTTTCTGATGACACTGTGATTATGGGATGTGTAGGAGAAGGTAATGAAACGGAGTATAGGCAGTTGGTGAACAATCTTGTTATATGAAGTGCTGAAAATGGCGTTGTTTTGAACGTGGGGAAGACAAAAGAAATGATTATAGACGTAGGAAAGAAGAGTAGGGTTTTTCTCCCCATGGTTATCGGTGGTCATGATGTACAGAGTGTCAATACTTATAAGTATTTGGGTGTACATCTGAATCGGAAGCTCGATTGGGGAATAAATGTGGATATGGTGTAAAAAAAATACCTGTAATAAGATCTTGCCGATATTCTATGAGTTGGTGGATGCTAGCTCGATTTTTGTTATGGGGCTAATAGGTTAGAGGAACTAATTAAGAAGGCAGGGCAGGTTGTGGGGTGTAAATTTGCTACTTTTAATGATGTAGTGGAGTTACGGACACCATCTAGTTTCATGGTGATACTTAGAAAAGACGCTCATCTATTAGGTGAAGTGGTAAAGGTACATCGTAGTACCTTCAGACGCAGATTTGTTCAGTTGCGATGCATAGGTGTTCTTTTCTACCATAGACCTATACAATAAATCACAGGCAAGGAGAGATGGATGTGGATTCTGTTAATGATGAGTAGGTAGACTTTGTAGTGTAATTAGTGATCAGACGTTGGTTACTTAATGATGAGGAGGTAGATTTTTTACCTGGTAATTTATTGACTCTGTATGGCTATATATTTATGTTTTTAAGTGTGTTATTGTTTGCAAGTTGTTTTATGTGATGCTGTAGCACAATAATTTCCCGCTAGGGATGAATAGATTGTTTCGTTTTCCATTCTATTCTATATGTGTGCATCTGTATATGATAAATACCAGTATACTTTAATGAACATTTCCACCTATATCACCAATAAAGAGGATCTTTTACTAGTTCTCATAAGTTGAACTGGTTTACTGCCCTGAATAACACTGCTCCCTGATTCCAGCGCTCCCCCCCCCCCCCCCCCAGATATGTCTCACTGTCGTGCTGGCTCCCTCTATGCTATTTTGCTGTAGTTAGTCAATGGGGCATGAACAACACTCAAGTTGCCTTGCGCTGATTGGTCAGCATAAGAGGCAGGGAAGCTAGCTCCACCCTGTTGGCTAACTACAGCAAATTAGCATATAGGGAGCCAACACAACAGTGGCCCATATCTCTGGAACCGTGAGGGGTCCAGGAAAAAAAAGCGCTATTTAGGTCAGTAAATCAGTTCAACTTATATGACCTAGTGACAAATCCGCTTTAACTATGTGACCTTGAGAAAATATATTTAGCTATTTCTTAGTTATATCCATTTCTATATGACTATTGCTGCTTGTTGATATCCTAAATGGCAATTCTTCCTAGATATGTAGTGATGTATCCTTCCCTTCTATATCACTGCATAATAAAGCAGATTAAGCAGTGAGGAGCCTGGGAAAATTGTGTGATAACCCCGATGAGAGCTGTAATTGTGTCCATATTCACTGTCATGCAACTTGTCCAGAAGTCTAACTTCACTCAAAACCTGAGGTGTGACGGCAAGTAACCCTATTTTTCTACACCCCACATCAAACTCACACCGAATGGATCAGGAAGCTGAGATATAGGGAGCTGTTTGCTCAGGTACATGCATGGTAGAACTACATTAGCTGTGTCTCTGCTTTCCTTTGCATGGAAGAATCACTATAGTCAATTTTACATTTGTATCTCTGACAAACCAAATAGAGACTTAGCAAAGTTAATAAGTCAAAATGATGCTTTTTGTCTCAGCTTCCTGGACACCTGTACTTGTGACAATGGGGGAGGGGGATATTGAGGTTAACTGGAGCCACACTTCAATTCTCAGGTTTTGTGCAGAGTTAGGCTTTAAGTCTCTTGAGACAAAACACTTCTTCATATGGAAGAATTCAGAAGCATCTTGCCTGCGTTGGTACCAAAGGCACGTCATAAATAAGTCATTTCACCATACATTATTTATAGCTGATTGGTTGACCAAAAACATCATATATAACATACAACAACTGAATGTGTCATTTAACTGGGTTTTTTGTGTGCTCTGTGGCAACTCAGTGAGTAAAGAAAGTTGAATAAGTTTATCTGAACCTATGGAAAACCTGAGATAGATATCATAATACATGGCACCAAAACGCAAACTTGTGCTGGTCATACACATAAGATAGCGATCTCCCCCGACCGCCCCACAATCATGCCATGGCCGAGTATGCATATATATTTCAAAGGGCAGAGAGACAAGTCAGGGGCAGACTCCCCTGGCAGCAAATTATTTCTCTGGACAACAAATAACCCAACATGTCCGATCCTTGATTTCCCCAACATCTGCAGTTGGGGGTTACTTCCTTGTGAGGTCCCCACAGACTGTAGATGGTTAGTGGATCCTGTTGAAATCGGTGGCTTCCCCCAACATAAATTGAATGTTTATGGACAACTTAAGCCCTAGAGCATAGGCAAAATTCACTCTGCTACATTTGTAACATAAATAAGATGATAAAATAACTGTAAAGGGGGTTTTACACTGGACGATTATCGGACAGACGAGCATTCATATAACGCTCGTTGCCGATAATTGCCCTGTGTAAAAAGGGGAACGATCAGCAGATGAACGAGCAAACGATCGATTATCTGCTGGTCGTATCGCTTTAAAAAAGTAAAATATTATCGTTGTCAGCAGCGCATATCCCTGTGTAAACAGGGAGACGCACTGCCGACATGATAATAATGTATGGGGACAAGCGATCGGTGGAACGAGTGCTCATCCCCATCCATAGCTATGTGTGACAGGAGCAAACGAGGGCCGATCAACGATGTCAATTGTCGGCCGATGTAAAAGGCTCTTAAGACTGAGATGCCTGATGTCACGTCCACCGGCATTGTGGACCCACTGGGCCACTCCGCCGTAACGGAGTAGCAGCTGTTCAAACAAATATAGGACAGTCACTGGTCGTGATACCTGGATGGCAGGCCGGTGCCGGATAGCAGGAAGCTGGTTTGTGCTGGATTATCGGAAGCTGGCATGTGCTGGATTATAGGAAGCTGGCTTGTGCTACATTGTCGGAAGCTGAACTGGTCTGGGACACTTGACGCAGATACTGGACTAGTCATGGACACTGGACACGGATACTGAAGTCATCACGGACACTGGACTCGGCACGGACATCGGACATGGATACTGAAGTCGTCATGGACACTGGACTTGACGCTATTATACTATGGGGGCAGCTAAGGGGGGCATTATAGTGTGTGGGGCAGCTATGGATAGCATTATACTTTATGGGGCAGCTATGAGGGCATTATACTGTGTGTTGGCATTATACTGTGGGGGCAGCTATGGGGAGGCATTATACTGTGGGGGCAGCTATGGGTAGCAATATACTATGAGGGCAGTTATGGAGGGGCATTATACTGTGAGATCAGCTATGGGGAGACACTACTGACACCAGACATGTATACTGAAGTTGTCATGGACACTGGACTTGACATGGACACCGGACAAGGATACTGAAGTCATCACGGACACTGGACTTGACATGGACTCCGGACACGGATATTGAAGTCGTCACGGACGCGGATACTGGATACAGGATACAGGAACAGGCTACGGAACCTTTGCAGACTAACACAAGGATAGCAACAACATTGGTCAGGCACTTTGGAGATGGAGGAGGTGCCTTAAATAGTCCTGGGACACAGCAGGGGTGCTTGAGTAACTTTTAGAATTTTGCACGCACTAGCCCTTTAAGAGGCGGTGAGAGCAGACACGCGTGCACTGGGAATCCGGTGGCCATGAGCCTCAGAAAACGGAATGCGCGAGAGGGTCACAAGACCCGGCGGCAGGGATCGCTGGCAGATGCGGGGCCTGCCTTAGGCGTTACACCTGAATTCTATATATGTGTGTAATACTCTGTATTTGTGGTCCCAGTACAATCGAATGTTGACACTTGAGAAACTATATAAGGCTCTGTTCACAATGGCGTTTTTAGGCTTCCATCACAAGTTCCGGTACTTTTTATAGAAAGAGTAGTAAAGTCTGCAGAGCTCTTCTTACTGTCGGAAACCAGAAAAGAAACCTGACGAAGCCCATTTTAAATCAGTGGGCTCCATCAAATTTTTTTTTTTTTAAACGGCCTCAGCATAGATGTTATGGCAGCGTTATATGGAACCCATGACGATAATGTGAACAGAGCTTTATAGTGTTGTAGCGTTTCTGATATTAGCTGATTCAGGAATATTTTTTTTTACAAATCCATGATCTGACAAATTCCTTAAATATTGGGGCCATACCAGAGTGAAGTGTCAGATGTTGTTTATACATGTGTGGTCTCCTCTGAAGACCACGAATGATAGGATGTATTATTTGCACCTGCAGTAATGTCTCCTCGATGTATTTTTCATGCTAAAGATAGTTCCAACACTGAGATGCGTATAAACGCAGCTGTCATTGTAGTGTGAAGATGCAAATTCTTACCAGCACAAACTCGGAATCTTCTTTGTAAAGAAACGAGGAGGCAGAGGATGGGATATCCATGGTTGTCTGGAAACCAGCGTAACAGTGGATACTAAACAACTTTGTCCATTCTTCCAGCATGATGACAAGTGTGTTTTATAGAACTGGAGGCTACAGATAGAAATTAGGCATAGGCGGTGTAAAGTGGGGGGAAAATATTATTTGGTGTTACGTTAATCTACTGAATTCCTCAAGAAACAATGTAGTGTTCTCAATTAATGTAAGATATATGTGTCATTATGTTCATGTTATTACCTATTAGTGGTAGCGGCAGTAGTATCACTCCTGGTTGCTCCTCCAAGATTTTAGGCTAAAAAGGTCATCTTGATTTACATCGAGGTGAAGTTTTTTACTCTCCTCCTTAATCTTCACTATATATACACCTCATTAACTAGGTTTCTGATGCTTGCAAGGATGGGAACTAGGGTTCCCATCTACAGGAAAAAATGGTTTCCAAGTAAGTTATGGAGATCATGAGACCTCAATGTAACACGAGAGAAAAGGAAATTTGGTTCTGGAAATTTTGGTGTGGTGGCTATACAGAATGACAATTTTGCTCCCATTTGATATGATAGTTATATTTATATTTGTCATTTTTCATGATGAGCATCTTTAAGTTATATGTATTCAGAATTGTGTCTCATTTTGTTATAATGGGAACATTTTCCCTATGGAAGCTCATAACCAAAATCACTTAAAGGGATCACTTACATTTTCTTAAAATTGAGGATTGTCGTTGTATACCTTGAGTATAATAGTGACAACCATCAGCAGATACATTTTAAAGAAGGTCTGACAGTCGGTCTCCTTTATTCTTTTTTTTCATGGTTTCTATACAAGACATATTGCCCTGTATACAAAAAAGTAAGTTCCGTTGGATCCTAATATTGCTTCCCCCTGGGCCAACTGCCACTTACCCTGCAGAGACATGAAATTAAGAGTCTCCCCAGAATGTAGCAGATGGGTGATCAACTACAGATAGGAAGTACTGCTCAAAACAAAGCAAAAAAAAATAAACTGGGGGCCTTTTAACAGAGTGATTTCATTTAAGCATTTCATTTAAGCATTATTATTTCATTTCCAAACTAATGGAACCGATTTACATTGTTCAGAGCAAGTTGCTTTGTTACAGTAGACTCACTGATCATTGGCATTATTGGTTGCATTGGCTGAATTATGATCAGAATTTTTTATCTAATCTGGGGTTTGATTCCTCCACTGCCCACATACTACATGTATTACCTAGCGTGTGTGATATAATTATTTGTGTTTTTTTTCACTCCCGCTTCCCTAGATTTTATTTCTGGGAGGAGAACTTCACAGTGGAGGGACACTACGTCAGCAGAGCCTGAAGAGGAGAAGAAGAGCGCGCCAGTACAGACTGCAGTACAGAGATTGAAAGTGTCGGACAGGTGTGCATCTGGCTGGCATTGGCACTGTGCGCCCATGTCTTTTCTCCTCAGCCTCTATATCTTATTAGATTAGAGGCGAATGGTCCATGGCTGCCAGTAGTGGCCGCAGAGTTGGATAGAGAGAGACTGGTAATCTACCGGGCAATAGAGGAGGGTGGTATCAGCAGGCAGCTCAGGGACCCCCTCAAAGTACAATTTCTGGGTGCGCCCCTGAGTGCGATCATCATTACTCTGCTCTTCAATAGCTTTGCAACTGCAAAGCCTTTCAATAATGGTAATTGTTGCCTGAGGGAGCAAAAAGTTAATGAATAACCTCTGCCTCATATTTGTGTACATCAATTCCATGTTTTGCCTTTGATCGTCCAAAGACACAATGATATCTATTCAATGGACTGTATAGTTGCCTTTGAAAGACCTCCATGTACGAGCCAAAAGTTCATGAGTTAAAAGTAGTTGCATCATAATCATAAAAAATGAACTGAAAAGAGTTAAAATTTACATCTAAATATTATAAAAGTGGAATAATTAACAGATTTCCGGAAAATAGACAATAACTAATGTGGAAAGACACATTAAAGAGTAATTTGGTCGATTTTAACCATGGTGTATTGTATTATGTGCAAACAATGCAAATTGTAAGGATGTTTCCTTGAAAAAAACAGGAACGGGGAAAAGGGATGTGGAGTGGGGAAGAAAAAAAAGAAACAGGCACTCCTCTAAGGTGATATTGCATGGACAAAGGAATATAGATGATGTTGTGTGAAACTTCTGGATATAGGCGAGTCAAACATATAGAATTGTAATGAAATCACTCCTTCTCGTGGCGCTCCTGTTGTCCTTATTTGAAACTCATAATGTCCCTTTCATTTAGGAGGGAACACTCCACAGTCCTTAGGTATCTTTGCGGTAAAAAGTTGAATCCTCTAAAATATATATATAAATTAATCATTCCATTAATACAGAAGTGAAACAAAAAAACTGAATAGGAACATGTGACGCGTTTCAACCTAGGACCTAGGTCTTCATCAGGCATAAAACATACAAAGGTTTCTATAGTGCTTAAATACTCGTTTTCTGGTTAATTAAGACAGGGTCAAGTGCTATGGGTACAAGTTCATGGAAGAGTGGTCTTTTCCCTTTGTCATATGATGCACCTATTTAGGGAATGCACTGTAGGAGCTACAGAAACGGAAAGGGGTGCTTTGATTTGAGGACTGATGTTTACATTTCAATCTAAATTATGCTACTGTTGTTTTTCACTTATTGATATGCTTTTTAGGTAGAATGCATTATTTTTTCTTTATTATTTTTATTTGCGGTTTCTGTTTATTATATATGATCCGTTCCTCTGTATATATCTTGTTCCATTTGATTCTGAACCTAAACCCTCTAGAAAATACTAAATAATAATCATCCTCATTTCGAGAGGCCGGTAGTTGAAATACGTTCTAAATGTTTATGATTCCGAAAGCATTCTCGTAACCATGACTCAGAGGCTCTATTTGTTGTTAGATGGGTGGAAAAGGGAGTTTCTGTCGTGATGACTATGGATACTCTAAGGCCCTGTTCACACAGAGTTTTTAGACAAATTTTTTTGATGCGGAAACCACGTCGGAAAACGCTCCAAAAATCGTCTGAAAATGGAAAAACCGTATCATGGGAAAAAGAAGCGAAATGCCCTATCTTCGGGCGTTTATGTCTGTGACCTCCCATTAACATCAATGGGGGGGCAGAGAAAGCGTATTTCGTGATGTTTTTGCCTGCGGCGGTCAATGGCCGCAGGCGAAAAACGCTGCGAAAATTGCGGCAAACAGCGTGCAGGCAGATCAAAATCTGCCTCAAAATTCCAGACAAATTTTTGAGGCAGAACAGGGCCTAAATACTGATTGGTTGATCGCAAACTATGTCATATGATCCCACACGGAGGACCCTAATGTGGCATTACTACAAGGGTGACAAATCTACCTTTCTGCGGCAACTAATCAGGCCAGAACTATGGACCCTCTATGGGAAGAAATCTGCATACGACGCAATGGAGCAAAGGGATGTGCAGTAATCCCTAACGAAACAGTGCCCAATCCAGCAAAATAGTCCTCTTCATCTTGGGGATCCACACACCAGCTCTTCATTATCCTGAGGGTCCATAGTTCTGGCTAGCACTCTATCTATAGCCCCCTCTATAGATAGCGCACTACATATAGCCCCCCCTTTAGATAGCGCTCTACATATAGCCTCCCCTGTAGATAGTGCCCCATATAAAGCACCCCCTGTATATAGTGCCCCACATATATCCCCCCTGTAGATCGTGCCCTGCCATTCAGCGCTTTTGCATGTAATTGTATCTGTGTCATATAGACGCAGGTACAACTCTTGAAGGTGAAGGTGCCGGCGGCTGGTTTCCGTTGCGCCGCTCTCCCCTCAGACGCAGCAGGCCGCCCTGTGTGGCTTGGCCGCGGCAGGGGCAGCGGGAGCAGCGGTCATGATGCAGGTGGTCGTGATGGGCCCCACCAAATCAGTGGGCCCGGGAAGATTTCACTGTATATTTTTGTCATTCTTTTTATCTATCTACACTCCTCAACATTGAAATTGCAACACCAAAAAAGAAAAGTTTTGGAATTGTGGAACTCACAGGATCGTTACACATGTTAATTATATGCAAATTATAAAAAAAATGGAAACAAAATATTCAAAACATTTGGATTTATTCAGTTTCGAGTATGTGCGCCATGCGCAGAAATACACGCACTTACAATCTTTACATGCTATCAATAAGGTTATTAATGGTTGTGTAAGGAATGTTATGCCACGCCGAATGCACTTGGGCACGCAAATCCTTAAGATTGTCTGCTGGCAGCTCCCATTGCAATTGCCGACCAATGACGACCCAGATGTGCTCGATGGCAGTCAAGTCCAGGGACGCTGCAGGCCATGGTAACACTTTTAGGCCATGCAGGCTGCTCAGTAGCACGAGCAACGTATAGCCTGGCTTTGTCCTGTTGAAAAATGGCTTCTGGAACACTTTGGAGAAATGGCCAAATCAATGTAAAGCCGAGATGTTGGTGTACCTGGCTACAGTACATTATGCCACCCCACACCCTAATCCCGGGAGCAGGACTGGTGTGACGTTCCCTTGTGAAGGCCTCTTCATGGCGTTGCCCACGTGGTCTCCAGACCAATCTCTGGCTATCATTGTGTCTGAGACAAATGCTGGACTCATCGCAGAAGAGAGTAGCCCTCCATTCCAGTCTCAATTGCTGTCTTGCTGTGCACTATGATAGCCTTTGGGAGCGGTGGCATGTGGTCAATGGAACAAATGTAGCTGGACGTCAATGTTACGCAAACGCCTTCTGATGGTTTGTGTCGACACTGGTTGCCGCCCTAGGCTTAGGATGTGATTTCACTTACAGTACAGAATGGATCACTATTCGCCATTCTTCCAATCAGACGATCCGTCCGTGCAGAGATTCACCTCCGCACACCTCTTGCTGTCATTCCCGTTCGTTGTTGTTCTCCAAACCTCCGGGACACGCACCGTTGAACAGTGCTGACATCTCGGCCTAGGCACATAGCGATCTACCGGAGTGATAAACCAAGGTCTCTTAGTTCAAGGATTCTGTCCCTCTCAGTTTGTAACAAGTGGCGAGAACTGGCATGTTGATGAACAGGAGGCATCACACAATCATCCCACACCACTTGATCCGATGTTTGAGGTTTTATGGGGCTAAAAAACGTTGCTTTTAATATTTTATACCCCTTGTAATGTCCACTGGGGATGTGGACCTACGGGGCTAATCTGGAGTAGCTGCTGGCCAGACAGGTATAGGACAGTCACTGGTAGATGGTACCTTTAAGTCAGGCTGGTGCTGGATCAATGGAAGCACAATAGTGATGGATTACTGAAAGCAGTCTGGTGCCAGATTACTGGAAGCGGGCTTGTGCTGGATAGCTGGAAGCAGGCTGGTGCCGGAGTACTTGGAAGCAGGCTGGTGCAGGATTACTGGAAGCGGGCTGGTGCTGGATAGCTGGAAGCAGGTTTGTGCTGGATTACTTCGAAGCAGGCTGGTGCCGGATTACTGGAAGCGGGCTTGTGCTGGTTAGCTGGAAGGAGGCTTGTGCCAGATTACTGGAAGCAGGCTTGTGCTAAATAGCTGGGAGAAGGCTTGTGTTGGATTACTGGAAGCAGGACTGGTCACGGACACTGAACATGGATATAGGACTGGTCACGGACACTGGACTCAGGATACAGGACTGGTCACAGACACTGGACACAGGATACAGAATAGTGACAGACACAGGTTTCAGGATACAGAACTTATTCACGGACACAGGCTACAGAACTTAGTCACGGACACAGGAATCGGAAACTTCGGAGACTAACACTGGGTTAGTAGCAACATTACTCAGGCCCTGGGTAAATGGGCAGCGATCCTTAAGTAGTCCAGGGTATGCAGGGATAGGCTGGGGGCAAAATAATTCTGGTGCGCACACTGGCCCTTTTAGAACTGGAACCAGCGCGTGTGCACCCTTAGGGCACAGGTCCGGGGGAGAAGGAGAGAGCAGAGCGCACCAGCATCCCTGGGCGAGGAGATGCCGGCGATGAGGATGAGCAAGCTGGCGGCCGCTGGATTGAGTGAGACCTGCGCCCGTCGGCACTACACCCCTTCTACATGCTACAGATTATATCTAGGTGCTTAAAAATTTTATCATTTGCAGATCTTAGTGACACCTGATACTTCCTCGATTTGCATAACCTTACGGCTTGTCCTTATTGGTGTTGCAATTTCAATGTTGAGTGTATTTGTCTATCTGTCTGTCTATCAAAGCTTATCAAGCATAATATGATAGACAGCCCTGTTGTATTATATTATGTGCAATCGCTTGAAAAGTTAAAAATACAAATCGTATACAATAATCAGAAATATAAATAGCATACAATAATCAGGCAAGAATACGTAATATCCTTCTATCTATCTATCTATCTATCTATCTATCTATCTATCTATCTATCTATCTATCTATCTATCTATCTAGCTCTATCATTTAGCTATCTTCTAATTTGACTGTGGTATGTTTTATATCTATTTTTATAATAACATTTCAGCAAATGAAACTTTTCACAGGGGAAAAAAACAAACACAACATGATATCATACCACTTGATAGACCAATCTGTGCTGCTTCTTTTTATTAATCTTTGCATATTTTAATGAGAAAATAGGGGGTATTAATTACATCTCATTATGTTAATATATATCTTGGCATGTTATGTGCATTGTAGACATAGGGTTTCACTGTCATGGTGCCAATTTCATAAGAAAAAGTTAATTAAAAATAATTTCACTAATTGTCTTAATTAAACATGTAATTAACATTGTTATGAACATTTTTGGATGATGCATATTTAAGCCTATTGATCTCTTTATTTTTTTAAACTCTCAGATGTAAGTTGTATTTCACAAAGTAAAGCTGTTTACGCTTTAACATTTACTAAGAATGAAAGAAAAAGTTTCAGGTCTTCTATTAAGTCCAGTGGTGGTGGTGGGCTGGGGACTTTTATCTTGAACAATGCCACAATTTATGAAATGAAATATTTTATTAATGCAGATTAATGATATTCTTTATGTTAAAAAAATATTCTCCCGATGAAGACAGAAAGCGAAATGCATACTAGTGCTTGATAAAGAAATGTATTTGCAGCCAGATACGTTTCTCTTAGCTTTTAGTTGGAAGTCATAAAAATATACACAGTCGAGTCACATTATTATGACCACCAGCTGATATCCAGAGTAACCGCCGTGTGCAGCACGGACAGCAGCTAGAGGGTCTGGGAGTGACTCAATAAGGTGCTGGTCGGTTGTCTCAGGTATCTGGGGTAATGCTGACTGCAGTGCATCCGACATTTGGTGGAGGGTGCAAGGGGAGGATTCATAGAGCGAACAAGATGATTGAGGTGGTCCCACAGATGCTCAATTGGGTTCAAGTCTGGCGAACTAGGGGGCCAGGGAAGTACTTGGAAGTCTTGGTCGTGCTCTTCCAACCACTGTCGGACATTTCTAGCCGTCTCACATGTGGCATTGTCTTGCTGGAAGATTCCATCTGCCCCAGGGAAGACAAACAGCATGTATGGATGAACGAACGTGATCTGCAACGATGGATTCATACCCAAATTAGTTCTGAGTGCCTTCCACATGGATGAGTGGGTCCAGAGAATGCCATGAAAAAAATTCCCAGACGATAACGCTGCCACTTTGTTTTCTGATTTTTCTCGCCTGACACGCCAACATCCATCCATTTGATGAAGCAGATAGCGTGACTCATTGGAGAAGGCAACCCTTTGCCAATTATCAGTGGTCCAAATCCGGTACTGCCGTGCAAATGAAAGCCTTTTTTTCCCATGCACCATTGTTAGAATAGGAGCAGTGACCATCCATCTGCTTCGGAGCCCTATACGCAGTAGGGTTCGCTGAACTGTTGTTTTAGACACACATCTGGTAGTCCTCTGGTTGATTTTCACAGTGAGTTGCTCCACTGTAGCGTGTTGTTCGTCCTCCGGGCACCTTAGTAACCAATGTTTACCTTTCACATCAATGGCACGTGGTGCTCCGCAGTTTCCATGCTGGTTATTCCCAGTGGTGCCATTTGTCCACTCACAATACACTTTCACCACAGCAGTTCACAAACTGCGCTGTTTGAGAAATACGGCCACTCTTGGCCTGAAAGATGTTTTGCAACTCTGATAAATTGCGCCTTTTATCCATGGCAACGAGTGATATGTGTTCAGACAGCCTATCGCGCACCTTATATACCCACCAAGCCAGCCCACGACACATCACTTCCTCCATGTGTAGAAGGTGGTCATAATAATTTGACTGTGCATATATACATAAAAAGGTTCTCCTCTGTGCATGGTGCCTGATGTAAGTGAAGGTTATCAGCTGAGTATAGGTCCTAGCACGGACGGCCACTGCTCCATTCACTTCCTATGGTGCTAACGGAGATAGTACTTGGCTATCACCGGCAACCCAATAGAAATAAATGGAGTAACCCTCCATTCAGATGGGGAGAACAGGGACAGCCAGGTAAGCTTGTTCCAAGGATCGCTGTGGGTTCCTGAGATGGAACCTTCACAATCAGATATATATCACCTATACTGTGCATAGGTGATAAATATCGATGATGGTAAACTTTAATATAACATGTTATGAAGCTTGGTCAATTTATAAGTCATGCATAGTCTGCAACCAGTGAAATTAAATTTCCCAGATTTGAATCTCATAATCTTTGGACCAAAAACTTGGCAAGTATACATTTAAATAAGATGAATGCAAGCCCAGACACAACATCCATATTTCATTCTGCTTCTTACAGCCCACAGAGTTCCACTACAGGGACACAACCTCTTCTTCCCTTTAGCATTCTGACTGATGAGATCACAGACTGTTTCTGCTCAGACCCCAGTAGAGCGCTGTACAGTAGTAGCTGATGTATGTTAAAGAAATAGCCCATCCCCCATCCGGATAATCAGCAAGTTTACAGTTAAATGCTGATATACAATTCTCTGTTTTTACTTATAGTTACTTACTGTCTGAAATGATGTAGGCACAGATAGCACTATTTTCCTGCTCACCCTGTGAATAATGTAGACATAGATAATTCTGTCTCCCTTTCTCTCCTTCCATATGATCTAGGCAAGGAAAGTGATGCCCTCCTTAAGGGAGTCTTACACTGGGCGATTATCGGGCAGACAAGCGTTCATAGAACGTTCGTTGCCGATAATTGCCCTAGAAACAGGGCAGCGATCAGCAAATGAACGAACAATTGCTCGACCATCTGCTGATCATATCATTTAAAAAAAAGTAAAATATTATCGTTGTCCGCAGCACACTTGCCGGTGTAAACTGGGAGACGCGCTGCCGACATGATAATAAAGTATGGGGACAAGCGATCGGAGTAACAACCGCTATTCCCCATCCATAGCCCAGTGTGACAGGAGCAAACGAGGGCCGATCAATGATGTCTCCTTGACCAGCGCTCGCTGCTCTGGCCGATTATAAGCCAGTGTAATAAGGCCTGTACTCTCCATTTAAATGATGTAGCAAAGATAGTGCTACCTCCCTGTCTCTTTATTTAAAGGCTACCTGTAGTTTCAGGTGACTTTTCAAAATAAGCTGTCACATGAGTGTTTTTCTTGCCTATATATGACTTGTATGTGGCATTATTTAGTAGTTTTCCCCTCTAAAGGCTCTATCTCACCTTCTCAGTTTACTCTGAGCTAGTGGGTAGAGCCTAACTTCTATCATTGCATACATTGCACACATAGGGAAGAGAACATCCCCTATCTCTCTATATCACATATATAAAAGAAGAAGCATTTTTTGATCTGTCTGCGTCCTGCTGGGAACGGGGTTTCACCCACCTACCTAGTAGGTATGGCCTTTTTTGTGGTTTTGATGTTATCTATGTCCCATTTTTTCTGCTTGTGTTTTTAATTAGGAATGAAAAGTTCTAGTTAGGGACTCGCAAGGCACTGGGGACCCTTGACGTTGGGTTGCGAGCTTTGCGTATTTTGGCCAAAATAACAACTAATACCCCATCTCTCAAGGATATATTTTTTACTATGTATACTACTTTTTTTCAGGACGCAGCCAGGTCTTATATGCTGGGAGGGCATGATGTGCTGGCGTTTGGATCGGCATGCAGAGCAGCCCGCTTTAGCTAACAGTAGCGGCGTTACAAATAGGCTGTTATTCGGCAAGATATGCTTTGCCTGACGACCAGCACATCATCCCTCCACATATTACACATAGTACTGACACCCCATGTACTATTCACAGCACTGACCCCTATTCATCACATTTATTTATTATTTATTTTTATTACATTATCACACAGTTCTGACACTTTCATACATACACATTTCTTTTTTACCATACATTTCACACCCTAGCACTACACTAACACTGACACTCATTTATCGCACACCTTTGAGCACTTAGTTCGCCCCTCCCCTCAAGACTAGTGGGAGTGGCTATTTCTATTTAATGCACCCTCCTTCTGCAGCATTTTTTGATCTGTCTGCGTCCTGCTGGGAACGGGTTTTCACCCACCCACCTACCTAGTAAGTATGGCCTTTTTTGTGGTTTTGATATAAAAGAAGAAGCAGCAACATGGAGGAATCATACAGCAGAAACAATCAGTGTAACTGTGAATCCAGCACTGGGGTGAGATATAAAATGTATTATAAGCTGCAACAGCATCTGTTTCTCTTTGCCTCCTTATCACTCTGCTCCTGCTCGCCCCCTCTACATAGACTTCTATGGCAATAAATCAGTAAATTTAGAGTGAGTGAACATTTAGAAAAGAAGGGGAGAAAGAGGCATTTTTCTCTACTAAGATATATTACAAAGTATCATATATTCGCTTGTACTATTGATATATGCAAAGTTTGTTCAAAGTGCATCTCCTATTCAAATAATATCTCCATACTTCCCAATTGTCCTGGATTCAGCGGGACGGTCCTGGATTCCAGACAATGTCCTGCTGTCTCAGGTGGCCGGTTGTATGTCTCAGGGTCAACTGTATCTACGTCCTCAGGACGCAGATACAATTGAATCCAATGTTGAAACAGGGGACCGTCAGCTCCCTGATACAGTATTAGTACAGAGCGGAGGAGCAGAGGGCGCTCCTCCACTCGTCGAGGACTCCCTGGGTACATCGCTACTTTAAGCGCTGAGCCCTGGAAAGCCCTTCATGTAACTGTCCATATATGGACAGTGATGTCAGGCTTTTAACTATGGAGTCCCCAGCCAGAGCAGTGCAAGCTCTCTTGCTGAGGACTCCTGTCTTGGGAAAGCCCTTGACGTCATTGTTTATATGGCCAGTGACGTCAGGGGCTCCTCCTGGTGCGGAATTCCCTGCCAGAGCATTGCCGACGCTCTGGCTGGGGTTTTCGCTCCTGCAGAATCCCCGGATGTCACTATCCATATATGGACAGTGACATATGGGGCTACTCCTGGAGTGGAATTCCCTGCCAACAGCGTGGCCGATGCTCTGGCTGGGGCTTCTGCTCCTAGAGGGAGCTTCACTGGTGATATATACAGGGGGGGCGCTATCTTAAAGGCGGTTGTGGCAGTATCTACATGGGCACTGTAGCAATATATGGGCACTATCTACAGGGGACACTGTGCCGCTATCTACATGGGCACTTTGTGTGGTACTAAATACATGGGCACTGTGGCACTATCTACGTGGGCAATGGCTCTAGTGGCAGCTAAGGCGGCATTATATTGTATGGGGGCAGCTATGGGGCATTATACTGTATGGGGCAGCTAAGGGGGTATTATTACTTTTTTTTTTACAATAGGTTTTCTTCCTTTTTAGTTTCTTTGATGAAATATTCCCTGAAAAATGGAAAGTGATTACTGGCAGCATGTCAGCTTTTTGGATAGTGCAATTGTTTTGTATCTTTACTGTTCAGCAACAAAGTTGAAGCATCCTGTCTTGTTCAGCGGCTATCTAGTTGTAGCGTCTATGGCTGCGGGCCGTCGGGTTTACTCACCTCCCGACGCCCATAGCCACTTCCGCTGTGTGCCGTAGGGTGCGTGCGCATGTTCGTGCCTGGTCTTAAAGGGCCAGCACGCGCACATGTGAACAATCATCATCAACTACACATGATTTCCTGGACTATAAGAATGGCCCTGCCCTTCCGATCGTTGCCTGAGCATTGTTACTGTATCCCAAGTCTGTCTTGCAAATGGTCCCTTAGTGTTCCAGTTGTTACCCTTGCCCTGTTACCTGTTCCTGTATCCCGTGCTGTGTCCTTGTTCCTGTGCCTACCGGTGTTGGAGTCGTGTCTACTGCACCTACTGTCGTTTACCACATCCTGTGTCACCTGCCACGTCCAGTGCCATCTTCCACGTCCAGTGTGATCCACCACGTCTGGCGCAACGTGTTGCACCTGCTGTCATCTGCCACATCCAGGTCTATCTTCCTCGTCCTGTGTGATCCGCCACGTCTGGCGCATAGTGCTGCACCTGCTGTCATCTGCCACGTCTGGCGTAACCTGCTGCACCCACCTCCATCCATGCCAAAGCCTCGACCACTGTCTGGACTATTCAGGTACCCTTGTGCGGGACTTTGTATTGCTGGGGTGCTCTGTGGTTTGGCCAGCTGCCTCCCCGCTACGGCGGTGCAGCCTAGTGGGTCCACATACCCACAGACCGTGACACTAGTTGGTATCAGACCACTCTCCAAATGCCAGAAGAACATTCCACACATAAATGGACCCATCTACAAATAATAAATAAGTCATTTTTATGTGTTATTTTTTTTATTTTTGATGGGACTGGGTCTCATTTGATGCACAGCACTATTTTTGTTGGATAGCACAAAACATGATAAGGAACCACAAGTAGATAATATTTTACAAACCACTGTTGTATTGATCAGTTATTGGCTGGATTGTGACAAGTTGGTAAGTTTCCTGTGTCTTCACTCATTAACACAGGACTTTTGCTCACAGCATTTTTTATTTTTACTTTTGAATGATTCTCGATAATCCAGCTGTTATAAATGAAATACTCAAAAGGTTAATAGTGTTATTGATCCTATAGTCTAGGATCAATGGTCATAGTCATACCACATTCAAAATTGTTAGTTTGCCCACTAGGGTAAGCTTACTGAAGATGAATTTATATAGGTCCCATTAAAAATTATAAACCTAATTTCAGTCCGCTACAAAGCTTACCCTAGTGGTAACTCCGGACAACCAGAATTTTAGCTTCAACTATATTGCTGTGTGAAAGGAATCAAGGGATTTGGAGCTCTGTATCCGAATGATTGACACTGTTTTATGCAATAGGCTTCAGATACCTTTAGCTTTGCCCAATACTAGAAAAGCACAATACTAAATCAATCTATCATCTATCTATCTATCTATCTATCTATCTATCTATCTATCTATCTATCTATCTATCTATCTATCTATCTATCTATCTATCTGTCTGTCTGTCTGTCTGTCTGTCTGTCTGTCTGTCTGTCTGTCTGTCTGTCTGTCTGCCTGCCTGCCTGCCTGTCTATCTCTATCGTTTAGCTATCTTCTAATTTGACTGTGTTATTTTTTCCCCTGTATGTTTTTTTCAGATGCAGCAAAATCTATAAAAACAACTTTTAAAACGGCGCACACTATATGCTAATTACTCATTAAAGAGTCATGGGCTGTACCGCTATACTGAAGAGTCACATCGTCCTGCCTCCAAATCCACCTTTCCATGCATGCTTCATTGACATCCCCTGGATGATATACATCACTACTAGTCTGCTCCAACTTTCTCAGATGAGCCATTGCCTTTTACTACTTGGGAGTGCACCGTGCAGCGAAGTGCACTCTGCCCGGCTGCACCACACATGCCAGTACAAGGCAACGGCGCATCCGCAAGAGTTGGAGGAGGCTGCTAGTGATGTTGAACAGCCAGGGGGATGTCAATAAAAATCTGGGGGGCGCCATTTAAATTTATCTAATCTAATCTATCTTCTATCTGTCTTTTTATCATCTGACTACTTAAACTTAGAACTAATAAGGGTTGTGGGATGGATGGGCTAATAAAAGTGAGCTAGAGATGATAGAATCAATATGCCAGATGTAACATTTACAGTGAATGAAAGTGGTAAGTATTTGGAAAAATTAAGAGAGAACGTAATTTTTTGTTACGATTTGCTCATCTTTAGTGACAGGAGGCAAACACTTTTGTTTTTGCTCTTGTTTCTGTTTTTTGTACAAATCACGATCAGTGCTACTTCTGGTTCTTAATCCTAGAAATAATAAAATATGCATTACAAGGACCAAAACAATAAAAAAAAAGTCTAAGGCTCCATGCACACATCCGTCGGCCGTTGTACGCCCGCTAATGACGGATTCGTGAAACACGGACCGCACACAGATGGCTTCCGTGTGAAGTCCATTGTTTTACGGACCAAATCAATGTAAAGGCCGAGGCCTTTCCGTCAAAAACGGACAGGAGTAGGACCTGTCCTATTTTTGACAGAACGGCCACACTTTTCCGTTAAAACAATGGAAGTGTTCATGGCCCCATTGAAATGAATGTGTCAGGGTGTTATCGGTTAACCCCTTGGAGACACAGCCAGTTTTGGCCTTGTGGACACAGCCTATTCTTTTAAATCTGACATGTGTCACTTTATGTGGTAATAACTTTTGAATGCTTTTACTTTTCCATGCGATTCTGAGAGTGTTTTCTCGTGACATATTGTACTTTATGTTAGTGAAAAAATTTGATCGATAAATTCAATATTTATTTGTGAAAAACACCAAAATTTCACAAATTTTCATTTTTCTAAATTTAAATGTATCTGCTTGTAAAACAGATAGTAATACCACGCAATATAGTTACTAGTTTACATTTCCCATATGTCTACTTTAGGCCTCATTTACACGAGCGTGTGCGTTTTGCGCGCGCAAAAAACGCTGCGTTTTGCGCGCGCAAAAGGCACTTGGCAGCTCCGTGTGTCATCCGTGTATGATGCGCGGCTGCGTGATTTTCGCGCAGCCGCCATCATAGAGATGAGGCTAGTCGACGCCCGTCACTGTCCAAGGTGCTGAAAGAGCTAACTGATCGGCAGTAACTCTTTCAGCACCCTCGACAGTGAGTTCCGATCACAATATACACCAACCTGTGAATAAAAAAAGACTTTCATACTTACCAAGAACTTCCTGCTTCCCCCAGTCCGGGCTCCCGGCCGTTGCCTTGGTGACGCGTCCCACTCTTGTCATCCGGCCCCACCTCCCAGGATGACGCCGCAGTCCATGAGACCGCTGCAGCCTGTGATTGGCTGCAGCCTGTGCTTGGCCTGTGATTGGCTGCAGCCTGTGCTTGGCCTGTGATTGGCTGCAGCTGTCACTTGGACTTAACTGTCATCCCGGGAGGTCGGACCGGAGTTATCGGTAAGTCAGAACTTTTTTTTTTTTTTACAGGTTCATGGATTTTCGGAGCGGAAGTCACTGTCCATGGTGCTGAACCAGTTTAACGCTTTCAGCACCGTGGACAGTGACTGTCTCCTGACGTCGCGTACCCGAACATTTTTTACCGGTTTCGGTCAAAACGAGTTTGGCCGAACCCGGTGAAGTTCGGTGCGCTCATCTCGAATTTGACACTCCGTTTGGATGTTTGTAACCAGAAAAGCACGTGGTGCTTTTCTGTTTACATTCAGGAGTTTGACAGCTCTTGCGTGATTTTCGCGCATGCAACGCAGGACCGTCAGTGTGGCATGCGTTGTTTTCACGCACCCATTGAAGTCAATGGGTGCGTGTTGCGTGAAAAACGCAAGAATATAGAACATGTCGTGAGTTTTACGCAACGCACTCACGCAGCGCAAAAATCACGCATCGTCTAAACAGCCCCATAGACTATTATAGGTGCGTACGACACGCGTGAAAAGCACGCGCGTCGCACGCGCGTATAATACGCTCGTGTAAATGAGGCCTTAGATTGGCATCATTTTTTGAATGTCCTTTTATTTTTCTAGGACGTTACAAGAACTTTAGCAGCAATTTCTCACATTTTCAAGAAAATTTCAAAGGGCTATTTTTTCAGGGACCAGTTCAGATCAGAAGTGTCTTTGAGGGCCTTATATATTAGAAAATCCCAATAATTCACACTATTTTGAAAATTGCACCCCTCAAGTATTTAAAACAGCATTAATAAAGTGTCCTAACCCTTTAGGCGTTTCACAGGAATTAAAGTAACGTGGAGGTGAAATTGACAAAAAAATTTTGCCGAAATTAATTTGTAATAAATCTTTTCTTGTAACACAGAAGGTTTTACCAGAGAAAGGCACTCAATATTTATTGCTCAGATTCTGCAGTTTTTAGAAATATCCCACCTGTGGCCCTAGTATGTTAATAGACTGAGACACAGGCCTCAGAAGCGAAGGAGTACCTAGAGGATTTTTAGGCCTCCTTTCTATTAGAAAATATTTTAGGCACCATGGCAGGTTTGAAAAGGTCTTGTGGTGCAAAAACATAGGGAGAACCCTCAAAAGGACACCATTTTGAAAACTACACCCCCAATGAATTAATCTAGGGGTATAGTTGGCATTTTGATCCCACAGTTTTTTTGCTAAATTTCTTTGAATTAAGCAATAAAAATGAAAATCTATATTTTTTCAAATAGAACAGACAATGTTTTCATTTTTACAAAGATAAAGGAAAAAAGGCACCCCAATATTTGTAAAGCAATTTCTCCCGATTACGGAAATACTCCATATCTGGTCATAAACTAATGTTTGAACACACGGCAGCCCTCGGAAGGGAAGGAGCACCATTTGGGATTTTGGAGCTCAAATTTTGCGATAATGCATTTGCAAAGCCCCTGAAAGACAAAAACAGTGGAAACCCCCAAAAAGTGACCCCATTTTGGAAACTACACCCCTTATGGAATTTATCTGGGGGTATAGTGGGCATTTTGACCCCACAGATTTTTTGCAGAATTAATTAGAAGTAGGCTGTGAAAATGAAAATCTACATTCTTTTCCCATAAAATGTAGTTTTAGCTTAGATTTTTGTAAAGCAACTTCTCCTTAGCACGCAATACCCCATATGTGGCAGGGCTTAGAAGGGAAGGAGCCTTGATTGGCTTTTGGAGCTCAAATTTTGCTGGAATAGTTTGCGGCGCCATGTCACATTTGCAAAGCCCCTGCGGGACCAAATCAGTGAGAACCCCCTAAAAGTGACCCTATTTGGAAAACTACACGCCTGAAGAATTTATTGAGGGGTATAGTGAGCATTTTGACCCCACTGTTTTTTTACCAGAATTTAGTGTAGTTATGCTGTGAAATTGAGAATTAAATTTTTTCGGATAAAACATGGAAATGTTACATTTTTTCAAGGCATAAAGGAGAAAATGCACCCCAACATTTGAAAAGCAATTTCTCCCGATTGCGGCAATATCCCATATGTGATAAACTGCTCTTTGGACACACGGCAGGGCTCAGAAGGGAAAGAGCGACATTTGGCTTTTGAAGCTCAAGTTTTGCTAGAATAGTTTTTGGGTGTCCTGTCTCATTTGCAAAGCCCTGAGCAGGGGCGTAACTAGGAAACACTGGGCCCATGTGGTCATAAACTTCTGTTTGGACACACAGTAGGGCTCATGTCGCATTTGCAAAACCCTAAGGTACCAGAGTACCTATCTTGGAAACTACACCCCGTAGGGCATATTAAGGGGTGTAGTGAGCATTTTGACCCCATGTGTTTTTTCATTAAAAATGAATGTGTAGCTGATGGTGCATAGTGAAAATTAAAATTTTCCATTGATAAGCCATTTTAGGGCACAATTTGTTGTGCCCAGTTTGTGCCACTGAAGGCAAATACCTCATAAAATGTTAAGCGGGTTCTCCCGGGTATGGCGATGCCATATATGTGGTCGTAAACTGGTCTTTGAGCACGCTGCAGTGCTCAGAAGGGAGGGAGCGCCATTTGGCTTTTGGTGAGTAGATTTTGCTTGGTAGTCGTTCTGTTTGGGGTTTTGCTGGTATTTTAGTTTATAATGTGGGGGTATGTGTAATCTGTGCGGAGAACATCAGGGCATAATAGAGGGTATAATAATGCGGTAAATAAATAATAATTCATAGATATGTGGCCGGTGTCGCACTGATAAATCGCGCTCCCGATTTTATCCGCTTTTGGACACTCTGCACATTATGTGTCGCTATATTCTGAGAGGCAGAACTTTTTTATTTTTTCACCACCGGAGCTGTGTGACGGCTTATTTGTTGCGGGACAATCTCTAGTTTTCATTGGTACCATGTTGGGATAAATGCAATTTTTTGGATCACTTTTTATTCCATTTTTTGTCAAGCAAGGTGACCAAAAACCAGCAATCCTGATTTTTTTACAGCGTTACCGTGGGCTATAAATGACCATTTTACTTTACTGTGTGTGTCGACACGATTACATCTATACCATATGTATATTGTTTTTTTATGTTTTACAGCATTTGCACAATAAAATCACTTTTTTTTTAAATTATTTATTTTTTGTGTCACCATATTCTGAGAGCCATAACTTTTTTATTTTTCATCCAAAAAGCTGTGTAAGGGCTTGTTTATTGCGGAATGGGTTGTGGTTTTTATTGGTACTGTTTTGGGGTAAATGTGACTTTTTGATCACTTTTTATTCTATGTTTTGTGCGGGGTGGTGAACAAAAAATAGCGATTCTGGCATTGTTTTTTTCATTTTTTTATTTTTGCGGTGTTCACAGTGCAAGAAAAATAACATTATAGTTTTACAGTTTGGGTTATTACGGACACGGTGATACCAAATATGTGTACTTTTTTTAACGTTTTAATTTTTCTCCTCATATAAGACATATAGGAAAAAGGCAGTGTTTGTTTTTTTTTTAACTTGAACCTTTTATTTTTACACTTTTATTCAACATTTTATTAACTTTTTGTTTTGTCCCACTAGGGGACCCGAAGACCTGCACTTCTGATCTTTACCTTAATACATTGCACTACCCACGTGGTGCAATGCATTAGAGCTATCCGTTATTCACTGACAGCAAGCCTATTCTGCCACAGGGCGGGGCCTAATTGGTTTCCATACATGGCAGACCAGAAGGCCATTGTTAGGCCTCTGGTTGCCACAGCAATGATTGGCAATGCTGCGCATCGCAGTAATGCCGATCGGCTAATAACCACTAAGATTGCTTTTGATCGCGGCATCTAAGGGGTTAATGGCAGGGATCGGAGCTAGGTCCGATCCCTGCCATTACAGCACGGTGTCAGCTGTAACATACAGCTGACACCGGCGGCTGATGTTGCAGGCTCAGCTTCTGAGCCTGTGCCATCCTGTTTCTGGGGACAGCAGCTTTTTAGGACCCCTGCCTCCGAGTGGGACCTAACAGGCTTCCGTACTTGGCAGACAGGAGGCCATTTGTTAGGCCTCTGGTCAGCCAAAGCAGCTATCGGAACCCCACTATTACATTGCTGGGTTCTGATCTGATGGTAAAAGCCCATAGATGCAGTGCTTGCTTTTGATTGCTGCATTTAAGGGGTTAATCGGCCGGATCGGAGGATAGCTCCGGCCCTGGTCATGCAGCTTCTGAGCCCGCACCATCATCATCCCATACTATTACATTGCTTTGCCTTAAGACCTTGGCGACAGCAATGTAATAGTACTTAACATGTCGCCAAGGGGTTAAAAAAACAGATAGAAACCCTGAAGAAAAAAACTGAAGTGGGCATGAGGTCTTAAAAAATGAATATTGCGGCACATTATTAGCCACTTCTACTGCTCCAACAAGCAAATATTCACCCGACCTCAACTGGCTGTGTCCGTACTTGACCAATTACTTTATAAAGGTCACATTAACCCGTTAGTGACCGGCCCATCGTGTTTCTACGTCGGTCACTAACGGGCCTTATTCCGATGCCATAGACTTTTTATGTCGCGGCATTGGAATAAGTAAACAGAGCAGGGAGCTATCAAATCTCCCTGCTCTCAGCTGCTAGAGGCCGTGTGTGATCGATATTAGTATCGATCTCACACATTTAACCCCTCAGATGCGGTGCTCAATAGCGAGCACTGCATCTGAGTGGTTTTGGAGAGAGGGAGGGAGCTCCCTCTCTCTCCCACCGACACCCGACGATACGATCGCCGAGTGTCTGTGTCTCTAATGGCAGCCGGGGGTCTAATAAAGGCCCCCAGGTCTGCCTGGAGTGAATGCCTACTAGATCATGCCGCAGGCATGACCTAGCAGATGCCTGTCCGTGTCAAACGGACAGGCAGTAATACACTGCAATACAGAAGTATTGCAGTGTATTATAATAGCGATCGGAGAATCGCATATTATAGTCCCCTAATGAGACTAGTAAAAAAGTGAAAAAAAAAGTTTAATAAAGTTAATTTAAAAAAAAAAGTGAAAAAAAATGAAAAACCCAGCTTTTCCCTTTACAAAATGCTTTACTATTAAAAAAACAAAATAAAGTTAAAAAGTTACACATATTTGGTATCGCCGCGTCCGTAACGACCCCGACTATAAATCTATTACATTATTTAACCCGCATTAAGGGGTTAAACAAAACACCTAAACATGAAACCTAGAATATCAAGGTGGACAACCCTTTTAACTCATTACAGTAAATGCTCATTTAAGATTTAGTATTATTTTCCTATTTTCCAATATATTAACCTGTGTGGGATATTTTCTATCACAGAAATTTTGGTCCAAATGAAAAAGTCCCTTCAATTCAGGAATAGAAAAAGATCTAAGATCGCAGTCTCCCATCGACATAATTTTATCACGTTTTATGTCAGTTGCACACAACCGAGTGCCTCTCGGGACGTTTTTCACGGATTCCAAGCGGCATCTGATAGAAAACGGACCCGACTCTCCAATCCGTGGAAAGATAGAATATGTCCTATCTTTCCACAGATCACGGACGGGACTGTTACTTATCAGATTATTTTAAGGGGGACCATTAAATTCCTACTAAAAGTTTTATGCAGCTATTAAGGCTAATAACCTAAAGGGAATCGGACCAAAAAAAAAAAAAAATGATGAATGTCAAGATAAAAATAGGTTTTTGTTGAAAAAAAAAATAATAAAAGTTTAATTGTAAACATGCAACTTTAAATAGGAAAATTCAATAAAAATATTGAATAAAAAAAAAGACAGTTTCTCTGCTGACAAGTCTATGTGGAATTTGACTGATTTATTTCATAGCGTGATCTGCCGCTTATCTCCAGTCAACAAATCCGGTTTATTGACTCCCCGTAGCCCATCCCCCATTACAGTACATAGCAATTCAGTGGTGATTTCTGACCCTTTCAAGGAGAGAACTAATATGTTCTGACCACTAAATAATATACATTAAGTCTATTCCGGAGCAACATTTTGCATTATTCAGTATAACTTTACTTGATATTCTGTAAATCTATATTGTTTATTAATAGCTACCAAATAATATATGAGATGCATTTCAACTTACTACAATATTTAAAATTCCAATTACATCCCAGTCCAAGTTTACAAGAAGTAAATGATGGTCTGGCCAATGATGGGCACATACAAGCTATATATATATATATAAGCTGTTTAATCTTGGGCAGCCTGGCTAACCAAACAGTGCATACCATCTCTATATACACACTGTAGACGGGACCGATGACTATATATCCATCAACTGGCTCCAATATGTCAGACATTGTTTCCGGAAATTCACGGTACGGGTCTGCCAGCTATCATTTATTATTATTTTTTTAAACCATGGAAAGAAAAATCTCTTAAATGCTTAGTTTAGTGGAAGCCGCACAATTCATCAGAGACTTGTTATTTTTCCCGCCATCATACGTCTTTCTTGGGTCTATTCATCAAAGTGTCTGGATCGTGACCTTGTTTTTCCAATAAGTCCTTATAGAATTAAAGAGGTTTTCTGGTTTCATGTCCATAAAGCCTATTCATTATATAATAAGAAATGATGTTCACCTCTAATAGGCTTTGTGTATGAATTCCTTACGGTCATCAAGATCTCTGCTAGCAGTCAGTGAATGTATGCATTCTTGTTTACATTCAGAAGCTGAAAACGCACAAACATTGTACACAGACATCAGTCCCTGTCCCCTGTGTAGTTCACAGCTCAATTTCCCTATCTCAGGCATTCATACACATATATTTCACACATATGCTAGAGACTATTTCATTCCTGAGGTTCTGACCCTAAGGCCTTAATCACACGGACGTGTCCGTTTTGCACGCGCAGAAAACGCTGCGTCCGTGTGTCATCAGCATATGGTGCACGGCTGCATGATTTTCACGCAGCCGGCATCATGATGACACTGGTTTTATGTTTACAAACAGAAAAGCACGTGGTGCTTTTCTGTTTTCATTCATTTATTTTACTACTGTAGCGCGCATCACGCGCGGCACCCGGATTTGCTTCCGTGTGCCGAGCGCGATTTGCACGCACCCATTGACTTCAATGGGTGCGTGCTGTGCGAAACACGGGCAAATATAGGACATGTCATGAGTTTCACGCAGCGCACATACGCTGCGTGAAATTCACTGAGTCTGAACGGCCCCATTCATTAACATAGGTCTGTGCGACGCGCGTGAAAATCACGCGTGTAGCACGGACGTATAACACGTTCGTGTGAATGAGGCCTTAATGGTTAGTTCACACGTTGCGTAGATACTGCGGATTCTCCTCAACGGACCTCGTTGCGGAAAATCCGCAACATAATACAATAGCAGCAGAGATAGAACAAATCTCATCCACACGCTGCGTAAATACTGAGCGGAAAAAACGCTCAGAAATTGACCTGCAGTGCATAATTTTATTCCGCAGAATGTCAATTGTATTTGCGTAAATGCTGCTTATGTGTTATGAATTTAATGGGCTGGTAAAAACCGCAACAAATAGAAGTTATTGCTTTTCAGCGGCGGAATCGCAGCAATTCAACTGCAAAAAACGCAACTTAGAAAATAACAAAATCTTTTACTTACTCAGAAGTCTGCGTTTGTTCCTCCAGGCCGGCCTCCTGGGATGACGGTTCATCCCATGTGACCGCTACAGCCAATCACAGACTATAGCGGTCTCCTGGGATGAAACGTCATCCCAGGAGGCCGGCCTGCTAGAGCCGGCTAAATGCTGCAGTTTTCCACAGTCGACATTCCGGCCGAAAAACGGCACCACTGTTTGGTGCGGTTTTTCTTACGAAATTCCCTGCGGTGCACAGGGCGGATACGCTGCGTGCTTTTACACAGCATATCCACCACGTGTGAACTAAGCCTAAGGGTCAGTTCACACGTAGCTTAAATACTGTGGATTTTCCGCAACGGATATTGTTGCGGAAAATCCGCAGCATGATACAGTAGCAGCAGAGTGGATGGAATTTGAGCAAATGTCATCCACACACTGCGTAAATGCTGAGCGGAAAAAAACGCTCAGAAATTGACCTGTGGTGTGTTTTTTTTAATCCGCATCATGTGTATTGTATTTGCATAAACGCTTCTTATTTGTTGCGTGTTTTTTTAAGTCAATGGGGAAGCAAAACCCACATCAAATAGCAGGTGTTTTTTTGCGGCAGAAAAGCAGCGATTCCGCCGCAAAAGAACGGAACTCAGAAAAAAAAGATAATCTTATACTTACCCAGAATTCTGTGTTTCTTCCTCCAGGCCGGCCTCCTGGGATGACGTTTAATCCCATGTGACCGCTGCAGCCAATCACAGGCTGTAGTGGTGGTCACATGGGATAAAACGTCATCATAAGAGGCCGGCCTAGATGACATCAGAGGGCCGGCCTCTTGGGATGACGCTTCATCCCTTGTGTCTGCTGCTGCAGCCAATCGCAGGCTGCAGCGGTCTCCTGGGATGAAACGTCATCCCAGGAGGCCGGTCTGCTGGCAGGCCCGTGAAGTGCTGCAGTTTTCCGCGGCAGACATTACGGGCGAAAACCTGCGCCACAGTTTGGTGCTGTTTTTCGCCCGGAATTCCCTGCGGCGCAAAGGGCGGATATGCTGTGTGCTATTATGCAGTGTATCCGCCCCTTGTGAACTCAACCCTAGACTTTTTGTAGTGCTACTGATTGATTTTAACTATTAATCTACAGCTGCAGTCAAAAGGAATACATTGAGTTGCATGCAATCTTGTGGACTGCTACTGTCACTCAAGAGTTAAAATTAATCCAGAGTGTTACAAAAAGTCTAGGTGTAGCCCTGTCCTTAATAAACAGGGGTTTAAGTTGTTTTTTTTACTGTTCCATATTATTTTTATTGATTTGGATGTAAGAAAAGATCATAATTTTTTTATTCATACTGGAGATCCTCAGGAGACAACATTGTCCTAGGTTTCTTCCACCCACCAAGGGCCAGCGTCAGCACCCGGCGAATCGGGGCGCCCACTCGGCTACCTGGTGCTGACGCTGCCGTTATGGCTCCTCCAGGAGTGGAATCCCTGGCCAGATTCTTGCCAGGGATTCTGTTTTTAAATGGAGCCCCTGTCTAGGAAGCGGCGTAACTACCGCTGTAGCCCGTGCCACTCGTCATCACGGCCCCCCTCCAGTCCTATGGCTGCTACAGCGGTAGCGACATATATGGACATATATGAACAGTGATGTAAGAAGGAGAGACGTAGTCCCAGGCAGCCCCTGACATCACTTTCCATATATGAACAGTGATGTCAGGAGCAGAGTAGTGTTCCAGGCAGAGTTCTAATAGTGCTCTGCCCAGGACTTTGGCTCTGGGGTTACCCCTAACACCACTATCCATATATGGACTAGCACTCTGCCTAGGACTTCAGCTCTGGACAGTGACGTCAGGGGCTTCTCCTGAAATTGAATCCCCAGCCAGAGCGTCGGCAATGCTCTGGCTGGGGATTACACTCCTAGCGGGAGCCCCAAAGGCGCTACCTACAGAGAGGTGTGCTGTGTGGCACTACCAGGGAGGGGGACTGTGTGACACTACCAGGCTGGGGGCTGTGTGGCATTACCTGGGAGGGGGAACTGTGTGGCACTACCTGGGAGGAGGGGGCTGTGTAGCACTAGCTGGGGGGCTGTGTGGCACTATCTACAGAGAGCACTAAATTTATGGGGGTACAAACTGGGGGCCTAACTTCAATATGGGGGTGTAAACAGGGCCTAACGTCTATATAAGGGCACATAGTGACGTTTTCTGACATTTTACTGCCGCTGTGAGTTCCCCGCAAAAGGGCCTACTAAGTCTGTGTCGCCCAAGGGCCCACATAAACCTAGAGCCGGCCCTGCACCCACCTATAGATTTTATTCGCCCTAACCATTGGGATTCCATATCTACAGATAGGGTTGGCCCTATGGGTCCTCTTACACAGCCGAGACAAGCCCTTTTTACATAGTATGGTTGAAAAAAGACACATGTCCATCATTAATTACGATTGTTCGTCCCCCTACATTTCTATCACATCGGCAGCACGTCTCCCTATTTACACAGGGAGATGTGCTGCGACAACGATAATATTTCATGCTGCAGAAACGATACGTTCATCGGCTGATTGTTGCCTTGTTTACAGAGTGTAAATGCTCAATTGCCCGAGAATTGGCTCGTGTACCTTAGCCCTTACCCTTTCCATCCCTACAAAATGGGGGAGTCTAAATAAGAATCAAGCTGGAGTCAGATGTGACAAAAAGCGCACACCTCTTAATAAATTTGTCACATCATCTGTCCGTGTGCCACTGAATGACATCTACTACAGCCACAAGCTGTCTGCTACCTTTTTTTCTTTTGCACTACTACTGTAGCATTTACACTGGGGATATGCTGCCGACAACGATAATATTTTGTTCTGCATAAATTATATAATTAGCCGATGTTCGAGCTATTACGGGCGATTATCGGGAATGAGCGTTCATATTAATGCTCATTTGCCCGTGTAAAAGGGCCTTCAGATTGTGGAGCCATAATACAATCGTGTGCATGAGCCATTATGGTCTAGACCGTAGGTGAAAATGCTCCTTATAAATATATCCATTCATGCCAATACAAGGCCTTAGACGTGAAAAGTCTGTAATAGAAGATAATAAAAGCCTATTAAATACATGTATACTCTTCACTTCTCTAATAAAGATAAAATCCTAGATCAATATTATCCAGCGCAGAGAGGGGTTAATAGCAGGGAACGTCAGTGGTGGTTAAATCAATAGACGTGTTCGAGACATTGTGTTCGTATCCAAAGAACATCTGAATTTTTCAGACAAGAGAAAAAATCCACAAGGCTAAGAACGAGCTTTCTGTCATTATTTTAACATGTTCCCTTTTCTCAACTCAGCCTAATCATTGTGCAATGGATGTTCACAGGACGGTGGATAACAATAGGAGAAATTCAATTTCCTTGACCGTAGAAACATTCTTTGGGGAAATCAGCCGAGTCAGAGACATCATGTGTTCCGATAATATTCATGCCGACCATTAATTAATCAATGGGATTTCCAAATGCAGATCAACCCTCTCAGCTACCCTGTCGAATGGCACTGCTACGGTATCGTAGTCTGTAAACCTATATGTCAGAGGTTTGGATTTTCTAAATTAATTAAACTAATTTGATCATTCAATTTTTTCACCGAAGATTATGCAATAAAGCGAACAAGATGGCTCTGTTCACACTAGCATTGTGGCTTGCATTCATTATGATGCCATGACAGATCTATTTTCAAAAGGATCCCAATGAATAATGATGGTTCTCATTGACTTGTAATGAGGCACAACAGGTTTCCATTGTGGTTTCGGATGTCCAAATGCCTCCTTGACACACACAACATTTTTGGCATTTAAAACTGCATAGAAAACACTTCTAAAAACGCTAGCGTAATTAAAATGAAACATGCGTATCTTAAGGTGTTTTTAGTGGTGTTTTTCATTTGGTGTAATTTTGTACATGCTTTTTTTTGTGTTGTTTTTGAAGTTTTATAGAGAAGTCTATGGGAAAAATGCCTTAAAGAGGCTCTATCACCACATTATAAGTGCCCTATCTCCTACATAAGGAGATCGGCGCTATAATGTAGGTGACAGCCGTGCTTTTTATTTAGAAAAACGATCAATTTTTACTACTTTATGAGCGATTTTTAGCTTTATGTTAATGTGTTTCTTAATGCCCAAGTGGGCGTGTTTTTACTTTAAACCAAGTGTGCGTTGTACAGAGGAGTGTATGACACTGACCAATCAGTGACCAATCAGCGTCATACACTTCTCTCCGTTCATTTACACAGCACTAGCGATATAGTTATATCGCTATGTGCAGCCACATACACACACACACTAACGTTACTGCAGTGGCCTGACTATGAATATAAATTACCTCCAGCCAGGACGGGATGTGTATTCAGAATCCTGTCACTTCTGTAGCGTCCCTGTGAGATTTACAGTAAGGCAAGCGTAATCTCGGGAGATTACAATGTAACCTGTCATTTCAAATGAGATTACGTTTGCCTTGCTGTAATCTCACAGAAAAGATTCAGAAGTGTCAGGATTCTGAATACACATCCCGCCCTGGCTGGAGGTAATGTATATTCATTATCAGGACACTGCAGTAATGTTAGTGTTTGTGTATGTAGCTGCACATAACGATATAACTATATCGCTAGTGCAGTGTAAATGAATGGATAGAAGTGCATGACGCTGATTGGTCACTGATTGGTCAGCGTCATGCACTCTTCTGTACAACGCCCACTTGGTCTAAAGTAAAAACACGCCCACTTGGGCATTAAGAAACTAATTAGCATAAAGCTAAAAATCGCTAATAAAGTGGTAAAAAAAGATTGTTTTTCTAAATAAAAAGCACGGCTGTCACCTACATTATAGTGCCGATCTCCTTATGTAGGAGACAGGGCACTTATAATGTGGTGACAGAGTCTCTTTAAAAAAACACCATACCCAGTGTATGCGCTTGGAGAAAAAAAACGCCACTGACCACAAAATTACCTCAAAAACGCCACAAACCAAAATGCAATTGTGTGTAGTGCATTTAATATTTTACTATAGACTCTAATGTAACATCTAAAAAAAGCACTAAAAAAAAAAAAAGCACCACAAAACGTTTACAAAAACACCATTAAAAACTCCACAAAAAAACACAGCAAAATGCTATGTGTGAATCCAGCCTAACAGAAAATAGCAATGTGAACAGAGCCTCAATTGGACACCTGAAATGAAAGTGAACATAGGAATATCCTTTTTTTACAGGAGGTGCTAGGGCTCATCCAATAAAAGACTATAAGTAATCATGGAATAGACATGACTATATTTTAGACTATTCACATTAACATCATGGGGTCCATTTTTAATGGAGCCATGACAGCGTTGCTGGAACTTTTTTTTAAATGGATCCCAATCCTGATGGATCCTATTGAGTCCATATGAGTCCGTCAGGTTTCCAACGTTTTTTCATGGCATAAATAGTATTTCAGATTATGCTATTCTTGCCATCAAAAAGCAACGGGAACCCAATGGAATTGAGATCAATGCTAAAAAAAATCCTTAAATATTTCTGAGTGAAAAAAATCTGATCAGACCACTACACGAAAAAAAAAAAAACATAGAGAAAACCATAAGAAGAAAAAAATACCCAAGATAATCCTTACCTACTCCGACCCTGCAAATAGAAAACAAGAAATAAACCACATGTAACAATGATCCCCTGACCTATGGAATCCTATAAACCGCCAAATTCTACGCTTCTATTTTCTCTGCGACTTCATAATCAGGAACCTGATCTGCAAACAAGCAATATAAGAAAATATCATTCAGAATAAAGATAAATGGAGATCCGTCTTGATAGGAAAGAGGCAACCGAAACAATAGAACAGCCCTATTCCTTGCATTAACCCTAAGAATCCTGCATCTTTTTTTATTAGGAGGTCGGGTATTATTTCAATTTGTAACAGAAGGGACTTAAGTGCGGCTGATGATTACTTAAGCCAAATTAGGGTCCGGAGAGAGAGCATTTAACGTTATTAAACCTGCCCCAAAACATTGCAAGTCGTTTTAATTGTAATTGACCTACATGCGCTATTGTTTTCCATATCTTCATTAGTGCCGGGATATTGTTCTTGAATTGGAGAGGAACAACTAGTCATGTGCTGCTTTTATTTGGCATTATCCAGGTTGTTGGTGTATTATGCTGCTCTTGAAATAAATTCACAGTTTTTGTTGGGAAAATAGAATTTGAATATCAGTACAAGTAAGGCTGGGCTCACACCACCTTTGGGCATTACTTCGGAGTTCTTGTTTGAAACGGTCCTTGAATGTAGCCCCCAGAAGCTAATATAGTAGCATGTGTCTGCCATTGACTCCTATTAAACATAAACGCATTTCGCATTCCATATATGTGTTTTTTTGCATGCAGTTGTATTGAAAATTGTGGTCCACTATGCTTTTCAATACAGTTGAGGCAAATATATACGATGTGTATGACGTATACCGGCCAAACGTAAGGTAAAAATATACTCTTAAAACATTTGGCTAATTTTCCGGCATATACGCCGAACGTGGATCCTAAATATGGTGTGGCACCAGTTTATGGATGCTTTAATACCAGATGTAATACCAGCAATCCAGCATTGCAAATATGCAATAATATAACATTTATGGCATTCATTTTCCAAATAATACACTATACAGTGGCAAAATAATTTTTTGCTTCTGAATTATACTTCAATTTATTTTCTGATTTGTTATTTGAAATGTAACAGCAACAATAACAATAATAATAATAATATTTAATAATAATGAATAATAATAATAATACTTCTAATAGTAATCACTATAATAATAAAATCATGAAGAATATCAGCACCTGCCTGAAAATCAAACGTAGCAGCAATGGCCTCCTTGTCTAATCCTAATCCCATTACATATCCAAGATATTTTATTTCATTCCCCCACCAATCGCGCACTAATACATATATAGACGACCAGATAAAGTCAGCGGTCAATATGGCTCCAACTGTACCATACACCAAAATTCAACTGAGCATTTCCCATACAAAACTGTATGACTATGACACGAGAGGAAACATTTTCCGATGGGATCCTGGTAAGCGTGTCCGCTCTGATGAAACATACACCACGATATTGGATGCCTATTGGGTTGTTCAGATCTTTGGGTCTATACTTACCTTCAATGATTTTATATACATCACCCTCTAGATTATTAAGCGTTTTTCTTCAGGGATCCAGGTCTTCTACCTTGGGTCATGCTAAACAACCTAGAGACATGTCAATACGAGAGGTTAGGGAGGAAAGGAACAGTTACACCTCTTTGTTTTCTGCACCACCATTACTAAATGCAAAAACAAACAGACTGAAAAAAATGAAGTAACAGAAGGGGATTAGTGGAGACATGTAAAGAGAGGCTGGGATTGTAACTGCACTGTCTGCACAGTGATGAGTCCCAGGCAGAGAGGCAGCCAGGAGGAGCTCTGCATCCAGATGGCCAGGGAAAGTGCTGCTCTTGGGTTACTGCAGGGCAGGCAGCTTGGGAGCATGTTACAAGTCCACCAGGTCTGAGATAGGAGAGAACAAGGGAGAGTGTGAGTATAAAGAAGTAACTGGCAATGTGCTCTCCCCATTGTTAGCATTACTTGACCCCCTGTGACCTGTGCAAGACACAGATGTCTGCTACCTCTATCACCTCCCACTGCTGGGAGCCCTCCCACCCTTGCACCTGGGTAGCTGAGCCTGGCTGTCTGCTGCCAGTGTGCTGCCTGACTTTACAGGGAGAGCAAGAGAAATAAACATTGAATAGAAGGAGGAGGAGGAGGGGAGGAAGAGATTGCAGCCTTATGCTGGAGATCAGCGCAGATCAGGCTCCTTCCTCCTCCATGACAGAGCCACACACCACTGCTGCCTCTCAGCAGACCACCACTGACAGCAGCAATCCTTGACTTCTCCAGATCACTCTCTTCTGCAACACCAGGATCTTGTCAGCTCAGTCTGAAGGAGCCCCTAGTCGTGCCCCCCTGTCCACCCCCTGCCTGGGTCCTCAGGAGCTGTGGGCAGCTGGAGTTCTTCACTTTGTTTGGACTTGGATCATCTGGACTTGCAGCATTCCTCCTCTTCTTCTTCTTCTTCTTCTTCTGCTCCACCACCACCTTGGTTATTATTACTGTGCGCACCCCTCCTTCTCCCCCAATCTTTTCATTTCTGCACATCAGAGAACAGGAACTTTTATTTGCAGTCACTGTACAAGCCTGTGGCGAATGGTGGGAATTTCAAGCCCCTTCCAGTGTAAGTAACATCAAGTCATGTCTCAATTCTTCTCAATGAGCTGTCAGCTGGAAGACCTGGGACCTCTTACCTGGTCCGTGAAGCTCTGCAGAATGTATTGTATGTTAGGGGATGTAGGGTGTATAGGCATGAGAGTACTGGTGTTTATAGGGGGGTTACACTGTTTGGGGGTCATGTCCTATAATAATGGGTTGCATAGAAATAAGTTATATATTGTTTGGGGGTGAAGCATCTGTGATTTGTAGGATCTGCAGGTTATAGTGATGTTTGTAGATTATTGTATTTTGGGGTTGATTTTCAGTAGGATGTACAAAATCTGGAAATCTGTCTCTATTGAATGTGTGTGGAATAGGGGTTATTGCATATTGACTTATATTGATGCCTTTATAGAGAGGTAAATATATATTCGTTGTATGTATGTTCTTTTAGTTATTTTCTCAGCACCCCTATGTTGCATATGAGGGGTACAGCTCATACTGATAGAACAAAGACTTCTTTATGAAACTTGAGAGTGTAAAAGCCCCAGGACAGTGGATAAAGTAGTAGTATAAAGTTTAATGTAACAGCTATGATACAGCCAAATAATATTACAATGAAAACTCTTGGTGATACCATGTATCCATGTATGTCCATCTCTGCTTCCTTTACTGTATACAGTCTTACTGTATGTACACTGTGCTGGGAGGCAGGCTGACATGAAACAGGACCTGGCTCACACTCCATATACAGTATACACAAGATATATACACTGCATAGTGTCTTGCAATTCTCCTGGCATTGGAAAAGCTTAGATGTTATTACTATTATTATTAATAATAATAATAATAATAATAATAATAATAATAATAATAATAATAATAATAATAATAATAATAATAATAATACAAACTGTAATTAACATAACAATATAAAAAGAAGAGGAGTGTATTCAGTGATTGAGGTCCATTTAGATGTTGACCCCTTTTATTTATATATATATATATATATATATATATATATATATCTATATATATATATATAGATATATAGATATATAGATAGATATATATAGATATATGGATATATATATATAGATATATAGATACATATATATATATATATATATATATAGATATATAGATATATAGATATATATATATATATATATATATATATTTATATATATATATATATATATATATATATATTTATATATTTTTTTTCTGATATGGAGCTGTAGTCTGGGGGGGGGGGGGGTTCACTCCCTGGCTGTAAATCATAGCCAAAGACACAGATAATGACCCCTGTAATTGGTTTATATACAAGTGTAGGTGCCAGTAGTCTGGGGGTAGAGGTCCATCTCACTGCTATGTAGGTTGGCTGAGAACTGTGTATATATATTGTTGCTGGAGCCTTTAATCCTGTGGTGGAAATGAGCAGGCATCTGGCCTTGCTGCAGAGCAGATTGAGTCTGGCTGGAGATAAGCAGGAGCAGCTTTGGGTTGCTGATAGTGTGCTCTGTGTTTCCTGGTGGGACACACAATGTCAGGCATAGTTTCCTTGCTGTGGAAGCAGATTTCCTTAGGAAACACAGGCAGCTTCCTTCAGTGTTTTTCAGGCTCCAGCAAACCTTTCCAGGAAATGATCATACAGACTAATAGTTGCATTTTTGCTTTGGAAATCTGTATTTTGTGGGTGCAGATGCTCCTTATGGACAGGCATATGGATAGTGGGAGCTCCCAGCAGCCTGGCTGCTTCTATATTTGGTTACACTGGATCATTTTACTAATTAAGCTGTGTGGCTGAGGCCAGCAGTCACTGTATATTGTGATGAATGCTTAATACAGACCCGCAACATTATTGCTGTCAAATTCTAGAAATCAATGTATGGAGAGGGCACCAATCCATAGGCTGGCCAAGTAACAGCTTATTAGAGGTTGGAAACAGCATAATCTATATAGGGTTAAATCCAGTGACTGATGTAGAACCACAAGTCCCACCACCAATAGAGAAGTATAGCACGATTACATACATCTGGTTTAAAGCTGTGGATGAATTGTATTAATAGTAATAATAATAGTTATTGTTCCTCCACATAGTTGTGATTTCCTTATCTCCTGATCTTCCGTGGGATACAGATTCCTCTTATTTCCTAGTGACACCTGGTAGTGTGAAGTGACAGCCATTGTATGTCCCTGTGAGATGGCCAGTCATTACTGAGAGTGTTTATCAGGATAGTGCACTTGGCAGCTATGTGCACCTTTAATGATGTATTTTTTCCAATTAAATAAGGACCTGATTATAATACTAGATAGCTGAGTGTATATTGTGTGATGAGAGCTGTGGGAAGCTGTCATATGTCCTGTGCTGTTATCAGCCACTGCTATGGAGGTGATCTGGGGACTGTGTGCTCTGTTCTCACGCTCAAGTCCGGGTCTCTCCTATATAGTAAATGATGTCTTATCATCATTCCCAGCACCAAGTCACAATCTGCGCACATTAACATGATATATATATAATCTATCTTTCGTTTTGTTTATTTATTTGTTTATTTACTTTATCTCAAATCTATCTATCTATCTATCTATCTATCTATCTATCTATCTATCTATCTATCTATCTATCTATCTATCTATCTATCTATCTATCCAATATCTATCTATCTATATCATATCTATCTATCTATCTATCTATCTATCTATCTATCTATCTATCTATCTATCTATCCAATATCTATCTATCTATCTCATATCTATCTATCTATCTATCTATCTATCTATCTATCTATCTATCTATCTATCTATCTATCTATCTATCTATCTATCTATCTATCTATCTATCCATCTTGTATGATATAGGTGGTATTTTCAATATACTTATGTATGGTGTACAAATTGTATATAGGTTGATCAATAGAGGAGAAAATATCAATATATACTTCTGTAAAATGTATTGTATGTAATAATTTATTCAAACATTAAAATGATAAATATAATATAGGCCACAGTCATTTCTTCATCTTTACATTGAAAAGTCATTTAATTGATGTAACAAATATTGTAGTTAGTTGTAGGTGTGAAGCCATTGTCTGCAGTGTAACCTCCAGTGCCGGTATAGGGGATGACACCTGTCTATGTAATAACTCCACACAAGATACAGTTACACAATACAACCTATTCATATCAAATATTACACAACACACTATACATTTATTTTCTACTCCTTATCTATATTCTTTATTTATATTTTTAATTAATCTAAAGTGATGAAGGTAACTTTAAAGCTACATAACTATGGGAGTAACTGTATAGAAAATGATCTAATGATTAGTATATGTTTTGTAAAATAATATGCATATATTAAAAGCTATATATACATTAGATAGACGTTTAGATATGTAGATATGAGAGATAGATAAATGTGTGAGAGAGAGAGAGAGAGAGAGAGAGAGAGTAACATGAATGGTCTGGGCATCTGTGTACAGTAATTATGAGTATAATGAAGATATGAATCCCATATGAAGTCGGGGGATGTGTGTTGGTCATCTGCTGTATTTCTCACATTATCACACAGGACACTACACCTCACTCATCCTCTGTCTATACCAGGCACGGCCAGCCCAGGGATTTCCAGTAAAATGGCTACATTTCTTTAATATCTTTATACAGTTATCGGAATAGACAATGTTTTGAATTAAATGACTATGAGTTAAATAGCAAATTCAGCTCTGCTACTCTGCGTGCTTCTGCGATATATATACAAACACACGCAGTATATGGATACATTGTTTCAGTTTGTTTTGAAATAGCAGTATGTTTGTTACAGCACAATAATGCAGTATAATATAATAGTAATAATATTATTAGGCGCTGTACACATTGCACATAGATACTATCTGTCCAGCTGAAAGCTTTGCTGCTGTCTCAGATATGTCCATAAATAGATCAATTGTATGAAGTGCTATTACCCCCGTGTTTGTCCATTATTGGATTAGTGCTGGATTTGTGAGAGACCCCCGTGTATATGCAGTGACACTGGCAGAGAGATGTATCTCCCCCTCCCCCATCACATCACACGTACAATCCATACCTGAGAATAGTGCTTTACATGACTATATGGACAGGGGAACAGGATGCACGTAATACTAAACTTTTTTGGTTGAAAAAAAAAAAAAAAATACAACAAAAAAAACACAAGTATATTATAGGTTTAGTATTATGGAATGGATGCAGCAGTTTATGCATTGCAAATCTTACGTGTCCTAGCTTATAATTCTATCTATCTATCTATCTATCTATCTATCTATCTATCTATCTATCTATCTATCTATCTATCTATCTATCTATCTCATATCTATCTATCTATCTATCTATCTATCTATCTATCTATCTATCTATCTATCTATCTATCTATCTATCTATCTATCTATCTGTCTGTCTGTCTGTCTGTCTGTCTGTCTATCTGTCTATCTGTCTGTCTGTCTGTCTGTCTGTCTGTCTGTCTATTTATATCTGTAACTTCAGACACAAAAATGTGTAAATAGGAAAATAATAGAAAACCAATATATTTTTTTTAGGGATTGGGAATTGAAGGGTTGACCATTCCTCTGCCATCATTGTATAAACATAAGGGATTATTACCCTAGCATTAGGATTATCAAAAAACATCACTGAATTACCATTCCCACATCAGCCTGTGAACTGCAAGCCGGGCACATTACCCCCTGTATATATAATGTCATATACAATCATTGTCAGTAATTAGCCTGAATAATTAATAAAACAAATTAAACACCATGGAGCTACATATTCCTCAGCATCTGCTGGAAGAGAGAGCGGCCGAGAACTGCTGGGGATTATATACTGGAATTTTCAGTCTTCTTATAATGTTTAATTAATAGAGGCAATATAAACCCAAATATATGTATACAGATGTAACAGTGTTGAATTTGTTGCTTGGCAAAAGTTATTTGTCATATAGAGATGTGCTCTGTAATTTTACATAGGACTGCAGGTAATCCTAAAGGGGTTTATGTATTCATGCATTTTTTGGTTCAGCGTAATTTCTGCAATGGGATGATAAATTAAATAAATAGTTGATTAAAAATGGCGCAATTGCGTTCATTAATGTGGTTCTGGCTTAAACACCATATTATCTGACTTTTATTTGGCATAGAAAAATTAATACATGAAGCCAAAGGAGTCACAACATTATTAAATGACAGACTCAGCTCTGCTACATCTCTATCTATAATAATGATATTTTAGGAAGGATTGGTGCCAGGGAGTGGAATGTGTTGTAGACATATAATTCCATTTATGATACTTATTTTTCAGGTCCGGTATTTGCTTCTGTCTTATGTACAGGGCATTGTCTCACTACACAGTTTTTTTGTTTTTTAGAATCACTGTCTTATACGGTGCGCCCACCTCTTTCCTCCTGTGTGGCACACACCTTCCTCTTCTGTCTTCCCCCTGGCCCATAGCCTCCCCTCTTCCATGTGGGCCCTGCTGATACTGTAATCTTCCTGCTGCACATTGCCTGTCTCCTCTGCTCACACATTGTGCTGTGCTGATGACAAGCCCCTGGCTCTAGATAAGCTAAGAAGGCTGCTTCATGAATACAGAAGCCACTGCACCTCGCCTGCCCTCAACCACTTCTTTATTCTCACCTTCCTTCCTTTTCATACATTTATAACATTATTTTATCCAATTCAGGGAAGTTTTCTGTGTTGTTATGTTCTAAAAGTCATTATGTAGTTTTCTTGTTAACTTTTTAGAACTGTCTTTTATTTAATTAATATTTTATGTCGATCTGTCTGTCTGTATGTAGCTATGTGTATAATATCTATCTATCTCATATCTATCTATCTATCTATCTATCTATCTATCTATCTATCTATCTATCTATCTATCTATCTATCTATCTGTCTGTCTGTCTGTCTGTCTGTCTGTCTGTCTGTCTGTCTGTCTGTCTATCTATCTATCTATCTATCTATCTATCTATCTATCTATCTATCTATCCATATAGCTTCTATACACTATATGTATTTTTATCCTCCATTATCTAATGTCATCTCCACAAACCTACCCATTGTTTGATTATCTGACAGACAGTAAACAATAAAAATACTATTTATTTGGGGAATAGTTTATACCTTCAAGAAACAGAACATGTGTCATAAATAAATGAATTTCATAATTCCACTCATGTTTATTCTTCTATTCATTCCCCATTATATCCAATACACACCCTACAGCCTCTTACATAAAGGCCGCTAAGCATGATTTAGCTTTTTAGGATTATTCATGTACATGTGTGTGTTTATGAGTATATAGTGTATGTGCCTGTGTGTGTCATGGTATGTGTCATACTGGCTCCTGCAGGGTACATCTTGACTTTATCTGCCATCGCCTCTTTCCTCAAAAGCACTTCCAAGAGGGAGATTAGCAGAGCCTTTATCAGGAATTTGGGGTTAGTTTAGTCAGTTGACACAACAGAGCTGAGACCACTGGAAATTTATGATCTGGTCTGAGGGCCGCTTAACGCAAACAAAAAAATGGAGTGGGACCTTATTATCTGGAGGAAGTGAGTCACATGGGGAGTTTTGATTTATGACAGATTCGACTTCCTTCATCCTATCATTTATTTATCTGGAGATCGATCTGCTGATCGTTCACTTTCCACAGGTCAATACAAACAAGTGTATATATATATATATATATATATATATATATATATATATATATATATATATAAAAACTCACACACAAAAAACACTCACACAAAAATCACACACATTCATACATACATACATACATACATACATATATATATATATATATATGCATACATACAAACATACATACATACATACATACATACATACATACATACATACATACATACATACATACATACATATATATATATATATATACATACATGCATACATATATACATACATACATACATACATACATACATACATACATACATACATACATACATACATACATACATACATACAATAGAAGATCACATTCACCATTAAATGTGCACTGAGGGTAGGACAGGAACAGAAATTCTCCTGAGTTCAGAGGAGTAGCTTGAAGTTCCTGGGGACCAACACAAAATCTCTAACACGTTCTTCCAACTATCACATCAGTCATGGTATCTATCTCCTCATACAGGGTAAAGGGACCTTTGGTTACCCTTTGACTCCAGGGTCTGGGTGAAGCTGTAAACCATGTACTACCTATAGTTACAACCCTGCCTTAGATAGTCCTGGACAAATCCAGGTAGGTAGCCAGTAGATTTTCTAGTAGCCTTAACAACAGAGCGAGATTTAATAATTTGGTTGAATTAATATTGTGCTGTGTCATTCATATTTCATTTACATGGCTATTTTGGTTGAAGCAAGGCACAGATCCATCAAGTTAAAGCATTGATGAATTGTTGTATGATGTATACATGTATTTGAGAGTAAGGCCTTAGGCTTCAGGGTTTCCCTAATATATTAATCTCTTCTAACAGTTACCATGTTAAGGTCATTGAGAACTTAGTTGGAAAAATACTGCCGCCATGTAGCCACCACGTCTTGTTAGTGTTAGTCGGTATTGAGGAGCACTGTCAATACAGCAACCTATTTCTAGAGTCTCAATAGACGCAAACATTTTCCCATGATCCCATCCGTGATCAAATATATTAATTATCAAAATGTTTATAATTAAACTATATAGATTTTTTTCTTAAATTGGAATTTTCAAGACCCCCCAAAAATATTCTGACCATAGCAAAAGTCACTATGATATAGCACTCATATAGGCATATATAGGTAAAGGAATGTTCCAGGCAAATCTACTGTATATTATGCCTGAGGGGGGCGCTGCATTACACAGGCATTCAGAGAACACCAAAAGAGAGAAGTAATGCCCAGCCCTGTTAGGCCTTGTACTAGTCCTAACACAGTGTTATTTGCCCAGATTGTTCCTTTAATTATCTACCACTATACAACACAAATAATATATTCAGGTGAGATAAAATTTGTCTATGGCCAATTTAGGTTACCTCTACATGAAGCCTGGCATAAGGAGGTGGTAGATAAAATGAAAGGGGTTGGATAGTTTAGACAAACCCTTCTATTAGGACATGTAAGGTGGATAGGACTGGATTCCGGATTCAGGGCTCCCATCTATTTTCTATCATCAAGAGCTGCATCTTGGGACGCCCCAATGATCAGTATCTCTTGAGGGTATTTGCAATCTTATAATGTCAGGAGCATTATGTCAAGACATTGCATGGTCTTGAGCGCAGGAGATCAATAGGTTAAGACAATAAAGCCCCATTATTTCTCTTCCATGAACTGAACATATTGACATTTCAGGTCTTCCATTGCTTCAGTGCACATGATAAACCACTACCATTTACAGAACAACTGGCTGCAATGACACTTATGTTAATGTATGTCATCTGTGCCTCCAGGTTATAGGAGTTGTAGAGGATGGCACTGGGAGTTACAATGGGTGGGGGTTCACATTTTATGCAGTAAGGAACAGAAGAACATATTAGTTTAATTACATTCAGAATCACACGGTAGGAAGGTGTCGGCTCCTATGTGGTTTATATACTTTTCAACATGCTTGGAATTTAGCACTACAGACAATGTGATTCATTGTGTTATCATAATGAATACTATTACTCCTACTTCAGACTTTGCAGCAACTGCTCAGCTTCTATGTTTGGAAATGTGAGTTCGCCCTGATCCGGGTATGATTTTGCGCAGCGCTTGTATTAGAAGACACTGTGGGGATCATGCACTAATAGAGAGGCTGAAATCCACATGATGTTGTTATCTATTGCAACTATTAGCTGATGGACTGCAGATTTTTTTGGACAGTTTGACGACTTTCAAAAGTTTCTTTCCAGAAAAGCAGAATGTGTGTCATTTGTGATGGTCAAGAAATAGAATCTTGATACACTGATTTTTCTATTATTTCTATAATTTTTTTTTCTAATGGTCCAATGATGACAATTGCAGCATAAAGAAAGCCACAGCATTTATGAGGTTGATAGAGAAGGGGCCCTCAAACCATTTTTTAATAGGTAGTAGAAAAGTCCACAATCCAACTGAACCAAATTAGAAAGGCGATTTCGTCCTGAAAACTACATCATCATGGTTTTGATATGCAATTAGAATCTGATCCTGATTTCAGACTTTTCCTATGGGGGGGGGGGGGGTACTCCCGGTAATACATGCTGGATGTGAGGTCTGTGTATCCATGATGCTGCTGTTTTTACTAGCTCTTATGTATTAGCACAGCTTCATTCCTGTACTGATTCCCCTTTCAGTGCAGCCCCTGCATGATGTCCTCTCTCTTGTTCCAACACAGACACTCATGCTAGTGAGTGTCTAATCCCCCCTTTCTCCCCCTGCACAGCATGTGTGATTCCCCCTCCTTCCCCCTGCAGACTGCCCTGTGTGCTTTCCTCCCTCTCTTCACTCTGATACTAACAGCCTGTGTGAGCGGCCATCCTTGAAGACTTGGATGCTTCCCTCCCTCTCCACACTGTGATTTGCCATGTTCAACTTTTTCCCCTTCACTGCTTCTACCTCTAAGGCCCCATGCACACGAATGTGCTTTTGCGGCCGCAATTCCCACGAAAATCCACAGGAGAATTGCGGCCCCATTCATTCCTATGGGGCCATGCACACGACCGTAGTTTTCACGGTCCGTGCATGGCCCCGGAGCTCATTGAAAATAATGGCCGCGGCCATGTGCACGGCCCACGATTTGCGGGCGGCTCGCTGCTGTCACTCCCTGGCTGGCCGACCCTGAAATCACAGCCGTGCACATGGATACGGTCGTGTGCAAGAGGCCTAACACTGAGAGAAGGGAGGAAGAGAGGAAAGAGAGAGAGAGAGAGAGGAGAGAATAGAGAGTGAGGAGAAATAGAGAGAGAGGAGAGAGAATAGAGAGTGAGGAGAAATAGAGAGAGGAGGGAGGAGAGAGAGAGAGAGAGAGAGAGAGAGAGAGAGAGAGGCAATGTGCCGTTTAATCTATGTCAGAAGCAGCAGCACAACCAGCAGGGTGAAGGAGTTACACAGATTCTACAGCAGCAAAATGGTAGGAATTTTTTAATGAAGAGCATTTAAAAAGTTGCTTAGCTTTACAATTAGGAAGTGAATGAACAATAAAATAAATTCAGTCTAAACTTGTTCATAGTCTTTCGTAATATCCTATTGTAATTGCATCAGGTATCTGTCATCCTTGTACGTGACCTTTTTGCAGTCTATCATATACTTTGTCTTTGTATGCAAGAATATTTCCATTCACTGATAGCAAACAGAAATTTTGGAAATAGTTAGAGATTGAACCACAAAGAGGGTTACGTTTAAAGGAAATTATACCCGTTATCTGCCATAATTGTTTTAAAAAAGTAACAATGGACATGAACACCTTTTGGATAGATGTTCCCCAATACTTTTCCAGACAGAACAGGCTTTTTCAAGTTCTGTCATTTTTAGGCTTGGGGTTGTTCCATTCGTTGAGCTATATTCTCCTACAATCATGCACTATGTTGCAGTATACAGTCCACACTACCCCACTCAGCTGGTACACCAGTCTTCATTTATCATCCCCAAAAAGTGTCCGAAAGTTGAAACACTTTTCATTATACAATGGTTAAGCTTTATTTATAGAAAACCAGAAAACCCCTTTAAAGAAATAGTGCCGATGGTTAAGGTTTCATTGTGCGGGCACTTTTATATTGCTGATCTATTTTCTCTTTTAGTACATCACTGCCTAATACAATGTTACTGTCAGATGCTATAGGTTAAAAATCCCTCTCGAAGAATAATAATCAGTAACAAGGGGCTCTTCTACCCTTAAGTTATACCTATCACCTGCTCACAGTGGTATTCCGACGCGCCCAGCAGAGATCCTCAATACGTCTGCCTTTTTTACGTGTAGGCGACAGATGTACTCTAAGATAGCGAGGTGAAAACCGGTCGTCCTGTCAGTTTCCCTGCCTAAATGTTAGGTTTTGCAGCAGATCAGCAGGTGCCATGTGTAAATTTTCCGAAGGCCAAGTGTGTCAATTCACAAAAGAAGAGTGATAAGAGGGAAGAGACAAGCGCAATCATTTTTTTTCCCCGTGTTTTTCAATTTGTGCGGGATTTGAAGAGCTATTTTGTTAAACTGCTACATCTGCTTGAATATGAATATTGAAGCTCTACCACTAAAATAAACACCCTGTAATTTAGGAGCCTCTGTAATCTTTTGTTAATGCAAGTGGTTTTCAAAAAACATCAATTTTCTATTCTAAAATTCCGTTGCCTAATGTGAATTTTTGGCTCTTATCACTTATCTTTGGTGGATAAAAATGTTGTTTTGCAATTAGAATGCGCTGGATATGCCGGGTTGAATGGTTTACTTCAGATACCATTAGTGTCTGCAGAGATGCAAGCAATAAATCAAATGGCATATTTTAAATATTTTATATGGCACGTAGGGCATTTGTTGTTTGTGTAACTTCCCTCCGCTAACTGATATTTTATGTGAACGGAACTTCAAATTCCCCAATATAGCTATAGAATTACTTTTGCTGCCCTATTGCAACCCTGTGCATGTAAACTAACAACATGTTTCACAAAGTCAGATGTAATGACTGTCAAAGCACCATGAGGGCATTGTGCAGAGTGGAGAAAAATTATTTGTATTAAAGGGCCTTTGTTGTTTGTTAATAACATTTAATAACTTCCCAACCTTCAACCTTACACATTTTCTCTTTGTACTGTCAGATAATGCCAATGACAAAGTAATAAAAAAACTTTTATTCCCTTATCAGCTACTGGGACCCTAATTCCTGGGCACAGAATTCATCAGCAAATTTCCAGGTGACTAAATTTTTGTCCACAGGAGTCAGGAGCACCTACGTTGTCACCAGCTGATGGCAGCTCTTGTTGCTAGGGAAGTGGTTTAACATATTTGGGTACTGCCAAACAAACACAGTGAATGAAAAAAATATTTATATTCAATATGTAGTTTTAAGTATGATAGCTGATAACTTTAATAACTTATAACTTTGTTATGCCTGAGAGGAAGGTGTGTGATTCAAAGAAAGATTTTTTCCTGGAGTGTTCCTTTAATGAATTTTTGAGTGACATCATACTTATTCTTCAGTTACATCCAAAGCTAAATTCAGAATTCTGTTAAGAGAGAGAGAGTAGTGCATTGTGGAACCTCAGATGAACGGTATATAGTCATAGTCTAAAGGGTTCCGTGCTAATAATTAGTGATAGCATATCATTAGGATATTCTATTATACATCAACTATTGGGACCTCCACTGATCACAAGAAAAAAGGGGCTGCTACGGCTGAATCCGGGGACGTAACTAGAGAGTATGGCCCCATGCCACACTTTTGAATGGAGCCCCACAAGCATGGATCCGCCTAGCATAGATTCACAAGATTAGCCCCCTAAATGAAAGGCCAGAGGAGATATAAAAAAAAGTCATATACTCCCACCCATGGCTTGTCTTCAGGGCTTATCCAACCCTGGCTTGTCCTCAGGGCCCACGCCCACCGTATGCTGTTGTTGCACATACAGGGTCCTGATGCTGCTCGACATCATGACCTTCTATGCCCACTGCAGGCCCTCTTCCCCATTTTTTTTTTACTTTGGACCTAAACAGTAGAGTGAACTTTAAAAAGCTCTGTCTGTATGCAGATAATATAATGATCCACAATGCTCCGCTCCAACTCAATGATAAACAGTAAATTCTTTTGGGCATAGGTAGGGGTTCATTTGTAAAAAAAAATAAAAAAACAAAAAAAACAGGCCCTCTATCTCCAAGGGTCGATGAATAGTTACACATAACTCACCTGTAACTACAATCAGGAAATTGTGACGGCGGGATAATTATAGCTTCCATTCATTAGAAGCACTAATTACCTTTAAGTTTAGGGACTTTAGGGACTTAAGGTGGGTCCTTTATCAGATAAAAGGGGCACAAAAGAGGATGTTATTTAGTAAACATATACATTGTGGCAGGTTGTGGCCTGGGGCTTATACCTACTAGTCATTCCTGGCATATACCATATTGTAGAACTCAGCTGTGCCCAGAAGCAATGGATCTTCTCTAGTTACTGCACATACTATTGTGTTTTCATGTATCCTAGCAGAAACTTGCATTTCTATTTGCATAGTTGTTAAGCTATATTTAGAGAGGATGATTTATCTGCTTATATATTTATGGTACTAGACCTTACACATATGCATCAACAATGTTCTCCAGTCATGGTATCGTAAACTGGAGGAGTCTACAATTCAGTGGAACTCAATTTGTTATGTAACTTGCTCCTATTACCCATATTGTTAACAAATCTTCTGTAAAGATCTGTTCAGTGGTGTAACTATAGGGGGAGCAGAAATTGTGGTTACGCTTGGGCCCTAGGGCCTGAGGGTGCTTGAAATGTCCCTTTGCCTCATATATTGAAACTAGTACGGGTCTGATGTTCTGTTAACATGTATGGATCTTATATGGATATATTGATCTTTAAAAGTGCCTTTGGTTGGCATTCTGTCACTTATATTACCTATGGAATGGTGAGTACATAATTATACTATGATTGATGATTTCATTAACAATATAAAAATAATTATGTAAGCTTAAAAAAATAAATGTTAAACAAAAAATAACCATGTATTAAAGTTTTGCCTACATGATATCAGGAGGCACCAATGGACCTAAAAACTAAAGGTAAATAAGTTGCCCATAGTAACCAACAAGATCCCATGTTTCGTTCTATAACCTGCTTTAGAATGATGAGAGCTGTAGTCTGGGTTGCTCATGGCATCTGCACCACTTTTTGGACCATTGCCAGAACATGATGCTTTACAGGTCACCTTTTTACAATGCCTTGAATTTTCTATATTTTGTCTACATAGGATAGGACAATTGTTACAGTATGTGGTTTATAATACTATGCGTTCGCATGTATTATTTTTGCAGTGTATACTATATGCAAAAAACAATCCGAATCATTAAACACTGCAGCTTATCAATACTTTGTTAATTTGAAGGTCCGACAATGCAAGAAAGCCTTGAAAACCGCCATTTATGCAGAAGCCATTCTTTTACATGTCTATGCGGCTTTTGAAGTCACATCATCTATTTGTGTTCAGTTGTGGGATCAGCTGAGAGAACATGGACTAAATCATATTTGCAGCTGGGCAATTACAATGCACCCTAAGATCTGTGAGCTTCAACCATGAACACAGATGCCTTCAAAGTTCTGTTTTTCTTCCATGTGGAAGTCATTGGCATAGAACAGATGCCTTCATTTTGGAGAAACCAGCCTCTGGATATAATTGGTTCTCTCTTCCCATGTCCTCTAGGGACAGTCTATTGCAGATTAAATTAGATGAAAAAGAAGATGAACACAAAACAAAAGCTTTTCATGGTGTTTTCACCGTTCTTCCCAGGACGACTTTACTGTTGAGAGATTTCTCCGTATTTAATGATACCACATTGTCTTTAGTACACAGTAGCATAAATTAAATACATATATCACGATGGCATTCGAAAAGCAGAGCTCATCATTTATTCATCCTGATTTCTGGTTATAGTAGACAGATTATTAGACTTAGTTATTAAGCATTAATGGTGAATGCCATTAAGTTTGCCTTGCATTGTAATTTTGTAAAGCGTTTATTTTTAACAACCGACATGCATTTGCTGATAGTTAAAGTAGATGATACGGCGGACAGGATGTAAGATAATCAAAATAAAGCGCTGTACGCAGCACGGTGGAAGAGCTAATGGATCACTCCCATTAAAGAGACAGCCATTCACAAAGATGGACCTTGGATCAACAGATTTGTAATTTCTATTGAACAAGAGTAATGGAGACCTGTATGCTTTAGGAGCCACTAAGCCCTGATGTATAGCATTGCCTCACTTCTCTGCTTAGATGGTAATGGCCAATTCTGTACAGAAGAAGAGAGGTAAATTGATGTATGTATAGATTCCATACATATTAATATACGTGAAGGAGGGGTTGTCTGGATTTGTAAGAATGACACATAGGTCTATTCTTATATGGTACTTATTTGACTTTTTGGGCTTTATCTATTTTTATATTAATATAAAATGATATACATATTATTCCCATGGCTTTAAACTAAGCTTAATCACATTTATCGATTTCATCCAAATTGAACCATGGAAATGGATTGGTACCATGGATCCTCCGAACAGTGATGAAACGGTGCCAACTAAAAGCCCGAGAGCATCAAAAGATGTAATCTAGTATAGCTGAGAGGATGCAACAGGGCTGGAAAATCCTAGAAGCTGGGTAGCCAGTGCGTCTAAACATTTGTGGACTAATTATTTTTCATTGATGTCTATGAAGGTGAGAATTTGAGTGGCTACTAAAAAACTTAAAGTCTCCTAAAGTCTGTAACAATTGTCCATCCTTGGATTACCAGAAGTAATAACACACAAAAAGTGGTGTAGATAGATGTCTTTCAAGGGTTGAGTTCTGACCGCTCTTGTAGGACTGTCTGTCTCCCAGCTCTGTCATTGACGCCCCCTATACCACCCAACACCCAGGCACATGCCCTGTCAGTCCTGTCCAGTTACGTCCCCGCACAAAAGGACCAACCTGATTGTGTTGTGTTTTTAAGCTAGTGGTGGACCCGGTAGCCTGTGGTTGGATGGAGACTTGAAATGATAGACTCTACATGCTGGCTGTTATAATAGTTTAGAGAAAACATTGCATATAGAAGGAAATGTAAAGCTTAGTACACCTTTAATATAGTCTAAGGAGTCCTTTTAGTTATTAGTAACTTCTGCACGTACATGCCTATACCTGTAGGACTGACTACTGTAGAAGCGTATTGTTACTGCTTTAGGACTCCACTCATGTCTTCTGCATAAAATGATATTTTGTGGTGGTTTTATGGGGGAATGGAGCTTCCCTTTATGTTTTCCAGTTGCAAAATAACATACTGTGATATGTGCAAGTGTGTGATTTGTCCATAGTTGGCTTCTCAGCCGGATGGCAGAAATAACCTCTTCTCCTTGGAGAGATATTGCACATATGCCAGACTTCTGTGAGAAAGGCTATAACACTATACTGTATATTCAGTAATACTATAGAAGCCTTTGTTTGTCAGATCATCTTACATTTCAGGCTGGTTGCGTAATTTAGAAACCTCGAAGATTCCTGTGCATCATTGTCCTCAGTTAATCTCCTTGTTGACTGCCTTATTGAGACTCTGTTGCTGAATGTTAAAATTTGCTTGTGAGAAACGTTGGATACCCCCTTTTTCTTACTGTGGTGTGGGAATTTCTGTAGAAACATTGAACATCATAAAAGAAAGTGCCCACTAGGTCAAATGTTCAGTCTCAGGGCAGAAATTGCCACATTGTATAGCTTTCAAGCAATTGGAACTTGTACCAGAAGATCTAGCTGTATGTAATGTTGAAGGTAAAAAAAACTTAGGGAATCATAGTTATAGGGGGTGTAGGGAACATAATGGGAGGGGAACCCTATTTACAATTTTACTTTAGGTCCCTAGATGTTCAAGCTACGCCTCTGAAGATAACCCAACAACTTATGTGCTCCCCTCTCATCCATTGTGATTTATTTCCTTTTTCATTGCTGAGCTACAGCACACCATTAAATCATCAGAATTTCCATTTAAAACGTATTTACGGGCCAAAAACTCAGATATTGGTATGTCGAAGAAGATGTTAATCTGTGACTATAAACTAAAGAAAAAATAAAAAGGCACCTGCATGTCAAAGCCTTCACCTGGTCTTCCCTCTGGAGAGCTTGTCATGCAGCTGGTTGTACTATTGTGTCTTTGTATGTGCAGTATGTGGTGATGCATTCAGAGCCTTTACATTTTCTGTTTGCTATGTCTTTTATATGATCCTATAATGTTCATATGAAATACAACAATCAACATTTAATGCTCAGGAGCCAGTATTTTATGTGTCAGATTCTACGGTAAAACGTATTAATGTTTTTTCCTTCTTTTGGTAAACCCATAGACAAATGTTCTAAAAGGGTTGTCTAGTTTCGACATCCCTGACTTAATAATTTGGGTCTCTTTATGCCTTTGTATTGAGGACTTGGACATCCTTATAACCCTTAAATAGATCAGAACTAATGGATATATATATATATATATATATATATATATATATATATATATATACAACGTTCAGCCATAACATTAGAACCACTGACAGGTGAAGGGAATAACTTTTATTATCTTGTTACAATGGCGCCTGATAAGGGGTGATATATTTTAGGCAGCAAGTGATCAGTCAGTTCTTGAAGTTGATGTTTTGATGTTCTGGAAGCAAGGAAATTGGACAAGTGTAGGGATCTGAGCGACTTTCACAGGGGTCAAATTGTGATGGCTAGACAACTGTGTCAGAGGATCTCTAAATGGCAGGTCTTATGGGGTGTTTCTGGTATTCAGTGGTTAGAGTACCTAACAAAAGTGGTCCAAAGAAGGACTGGCGACAGGGTCACCAGATTCCACAGGACACCTTCAGGAGTCTTGTGGGGGTCCATTTTTTGACGGGTCGGAGCTGGGACCTACACAATTATAGGCAGATGGTTTAATGTATATGGTCTTGGTAACTTTCATAACCTCACTTATTTCATAATCACACATTATACACATTTTTGCAAACCAATAAGCTAAGTCTATACATTGCTATTGCGTTGTACCTTAAAGGGGTTGTCCAGGCACGGAGCAGTTTTTCATACTGATGCCCTATCCACTGGATACGCCATCAGTATATAACCAGTGGGGTTCCGACACCCGGACACCGTACCGATCAGCTGTTCTGTGAATAGGTCATCAGTATGAAAAACCACCCCGTGCCCGAACAACCCCTTTAATCATATTTAGCCTATCAAGACATACAATTTGTCTAGTAACACTAACTAAATAGGAAGTAAATATCAATGTTTTTCTAAAATGATTTCTGAACTCCTATCCATCCATCTATGTAAGTATATATATATTTGGCCAAACCTTAACATTTTCCCTACTGCTGTTGATGTCCGTCCAACTTTTGCAGAGACGAGGTTGGTGGTGGTGGCTTATATTTGGGGGTAGATGAAAGTTCCACAAGATACAAAAGTAGACAGGAATTAAATAGAAACCTCTCGAATTATTTTTGCATTCTTTCGAAAAAGAAATACATTTCGCATATGGTTTAAGATTGATAAAAAAAAGAGTTTTGTGTTCCAGTGATTATATTCCCATCTGTGATTAAGGCTGTCTGTCTACATCTGGCTTTCACATTATATTGCTGTAACAAAAATCCTTTATAAGGCCGGGTTCACTCTGTATTTTATATTAGTTGCAGTCCCAACTACTGCACGGACTTGGCTTTTCACATGTGTAGCTCATTACTTCATACCATTGAGAAAAAGTAATATTTCTTTGGGAATGTATGTTTCTCACAATTTCCATAGCAATGCAACATGTTGAATCTTTTTTTGTTTTTTTTTAAATCTTTTTACAGTCGTCTTTGAAAGTTACAGATTGTTTACGACATATTGTTGGATGAGTTATTGCAGTACAGTGGTCTATCGCTTAACATTTAGGCAAAATGCGAAGCAGACATAACTAGGGTATTGGGAAAAAGGGACAACTTGAACATATGTAAGTGCACACACACACATAAAACCCCTGTGTAATATATACAAAAAGTCCTTGTGTCTCTTTTTTTTTCATTCTTATATTTTGGAGGTTGTAAGAGTAAAAAAAAAAAAAGTTATGTGTAAAAACTGAAAATCTTTCCTATGGAGTTGACAAATGCTATGGTGTAAAAACCGGTAACACTGCTGTATAAAGTATAAGGGGTAGTTCTGAGGCCTTTGCTTATAATCATTGAGTGGTGATGTCATCATACGAGAGTTTTGAGATAAACTTATTTATTTGGGATTTACCTGACCACCTTACAAAACAGGATCCTGGTTGTCAACGCGCCTAAAAATTTGCTGTTGAATTTTTTTTTATTTTTTTTTCAATGGAGGTCTATGAAAGTTTTTTTTTCCAGGCCACTATGGCTCCTGGAGTGGTCGTATTGGCTCCTACAACCTGTCTTTTCCTGGTTTGTCCTACAGCTTTATGTTTTATGAAACCAGGGCCAATGTGGTGGCAATAATGCCCCATGAGACTCTCAAGTCCATTATATGTGGCTTCCAGGCCATCAGTTAATGCTCATAGTGAAGAAGTGTAGTATTGACACTTGACTTTGTTATAAAGAAACAATAATGCATGATTGGCACCATCCACTGCATATGGTCACTGGATCTTGGCTCCAGTTTATTTGCAGTCAGATGTAGAATTATTAATCATTTGAATATTTTAAGGTCAAATAGATTTCCCCCACTTTGAAATTATTAGCACAAATTCATCCTGTAGATCATATGAGCTGAACTTGATACATCGAAGACTGAATGATGACTCCAACCCATATAATAATTTACTAGAATATGTAGATGTAGTGTTGGGGATTAATGAGGAACCAGGCATGGTGCTATATAAGAATCCAGGGGTGAACATTGCTCTGATTTTCCCATGCCCAATAAATTAAGAACTCCTAGAATTTAGAAAAATATCTGGACAAAGTATTCTAGTGTTACCACAATGGTCCTGTGCATTGAGAGTTAAACCACATTTAGAGCTGATGTGAAAAACAATCCAGAGCTCATATGACACAATTCATACCTGACATGGAGAGAGTTATGTCACTGGAATTCCTTCTTTTATAACAATGAGAATGTTTTATACATCTACATAAAACGTAACCTTTAATGGAGTGGAAATGGATTGTAATAGATACAGCACTGTATCCAGCATACTGGATTTATGGTAATACTATGGCTTGCTGCCACTATTAATCAAAAAGGAGCATGTCCTACTAAAATAATACAAAAAAAAAATCTATAAATATAAGTTAAGTTGTCCTCTTCTTTAAAGTTAGAGTATTTTATTCAGCAGTTTATTAGTTATTCCTGGGGGACAGTCAATATGGCCACTACCAGAGCTTCCAAAAGAGTTGTCTCCCAGCTTAATCCCTGAGATGCGGAGTGGGGGGTACATCACAGATTTGCCAAACAGGAGTCTAAGAAGATTAGATGACAATTCCTTTCGGACCTGTAATGGCAGTCATATCGGTTGTCACCCAATTTATTAGGGAAACAGATCTAGAAATTCTAATTTATAGCTTCATGGCTGAAGAGGACCATACAATAAAGAGATATAGATCATTCAGTATAACTAAAACTTGTACTTACTACTAATGTAATGTATATATCATTCTTGATGTTGCAATAAAGCCTATTACACAGCACCTTAACAATAAATACTTATAGTCAATGTATTTTTTTTTGGTGTATTTGTGCCAATGTAATTTGGGCAAGGAACAGAAATGCCCATCCCTTTTATTTTGTTTTGTGTATTTCTTCCATTGTATGGTTTCCCACTTGCTCTTGCATTATCTCTAGTATTAAGGTTGGCAAAGACTGAATGCCTGAACATTGGTTGCCAGGGTTAGCGAATCGTAGAAACAGCCGATAAAACAACTATAACACATAGATAACAGATGATATCAGCAGATAAACTGTTCAAAAGTATTGAATCAAAAACATATTAATTTATATGAATTAATATTGTAAATATAACTTGCATGATCATGGATTTGCTTTTGGTCACGTTATGTAAAAACTTGATAGCAGGTTCCCATAAAGGCGGTGATAAAAAAAATTTTTGCCTTTGTTTTCAGTGGTGTAGTAGTGGTGGGATTTTGTGCCGCTCCACCACCGTAGCATGTAAACAAACACTTAAAAGTGTTGTCCACTTTGGACAACTCCTTTCCATACGTCCTATTATGGCATATTAATTATCAGGATATATGGAGTCTAATAGACGGGAGATCCCCCACTCAAACTTTTTCTATTGGCCAGGATGAAGAGGGGCTAGAAAGCATGTCTTGGCCTTGAGGCCCAATGGCATTAGGGTATTACACGGAAGCCTATTTATTGGAATGATGCATGAAAACGCGTCGCCTGATCTTTAACCGAGGGATCTATTTTACAGAAAAGGGTTGTTCAAAGAGAATATCAACTTTATGTACATGTGATAATAAAGTAGGCATCAAAAATATCATGTGGGTCCAATTCCTTGAGGAAATATCTCAGTCATAAACTAAAAATGTCACAAAATGTTGTATGGATATGATGACCTATGTGGGTTATGTATGTTGGAAGTGGCGGAGCAACATAAAAAGTATTCGACAACCCTCCATCAAACGATAAAAAATACTAAATAAAAAAAAATTATACTTCCCTTAACGCTCCTTTTTACTACTCCCCTCAGGCTCCCTCAGCGTGCCGCGGCTTACGCTGGGCAGTGTCAGGACTTTGTATGTGACGCAGGATGTTGAGTGCTGCGTTGCATGTAAGGCTCTGACACTGCTCGGCATCGGGACCTTGTATGAGCCGCAGCACACCGGGGGAGCCTGAGCAGACCCGGAGGTCAGAAGTGAAGAGGAGCGTTGAGGTGAGCATACATTTTTTTATTTTTTGTCCAATGGGAGAGGGAAGTGGATTACACACCCGCAGTCGTTGTGCCACGATTTGTAGCGCACGGCCAGTAGAAAAATGCAATGTATTTTTTTAGTGGCGTGCACCTCGTAATAAACCTGTCACATCTGGCATATGAAACGCCAGTCATACTAAATCTGCCCTATAGTTGCAGCGTATTATAGGCTGTATTACAACGTCAATACATGAGCCCCATCAATCGATCATGGGTTTCCAGATTGTACGGTGGTTTGCTCCATTATCTGTTTGCACATAATAATAATTAGTTTAGATGACACATACAAACATTTTCTACTTTCATCCTTGTCATTTAAAACTTGAGGCCCTGGCATGGGACCACTTTTGCTCCCCATAGCAAAATTGACATACTTATATAAATAGCGCTACAAATCACAATTATAATAGTGATTAATTGCAATGAGCTCAATTATAAACTCAGCTCCGCTACATCTGTATGATTGATCTTTGGCTACTAAATCCTACATGTGATTTATTTTTTCATAGGATAGCATTGGCCATCCTTGTGTAGCTTTGTACAGTGATCAGAGACAGAAAACATCTTGTCCTCCCCTAAAATTGAGCTTTTCAAGTTCCAGGAAAGTCTGGATTTCCTCATGCAAATGTCTCCATTCAAGGACCCCATCTGATTTATCTTTTTTTTTTGTGCTGGGATGGAGTAGTGGTCTCCGCAGCATTAATGGGCTCTGCCCCACACAGAGGTCTGAGAATAATGTAGCTGTGCTGGCTGATCCCAGGTCAGTATGATGCGTGAAATCAATTTATTTGAATCTCTTTGCCTCCATAGGAATTTGGCTGTTTGCCAGTTGTTTTCATTTAATGTTCTTTGTGTTGAGCACAGACAAGCAGGATTGCTTTGTGTTTTTTTTCCCTCCGTCGATTGCTGCCTGTTCGCGACCATATTATACTCAATGATCTCCGAGATGTAAAGGAATGGATTTCTGTATTACAGTGAAAGATTAGGGTGAAATTAAATTGAATGAATACATGTGCAAACTATTAGCCAATTTACAATTCACAAATCATTTTGCTACGAATAGAAGGACGCGAAGGCGAAGGCAACAGTTCAGCGCATTTTTATATATATATATATGTATTCAGGTATGATAGGACTGGGTAATCTCTTGAGCATTGTTATTGAGGATGGTAAGGCGACAGTTCAGCTCATTTCTATATATATACAGTATATGTATTCAGGTATGAGAGGACTGGGTAATCTCTTGAGCATTGTTGTTGTGGATGGGAAGGCGCCCCGCTGGAATCAGTCTGGATTTTATGATGAGACGTTAGCGGGGTATTTGGGGGCAAGATTTAATCCTTCTCACTATTTGGAATCGAGCAGGAGATGTAATATAGTATTGGGAAATGGAGATAGATTGGGACATAATAAATAATATCACTAATGTGCCTGGTTCTTATGCTATAGATGTGGGGAAATGTTCCCCGGCACCAATATCCAGATATGTATCCTTCCTATTGCCAGTTCATACTACCACAGAAGGAGACAATATTTTCCATCCGACCCCATGGGTCCTATAGCATGTTTCATCTTCTTGCCCCATTTTCCTTCTTTGTAGAAAAGAAAAATGTTGTAAATCTTTTTCCTCCCTCCCTTGTTTGTTAATGTAGCACGAATATCTGGGAGCTGGAGCCCAGCATGAGTTCACACTGCCCATGAGGAAGGGGTCAAGGGCTAACCTTAATGGAGACCCTCAACTCAATGGGCCCCATAGCTGTTGGCTTCATCTTTGGCATATGTGCATAGGCATTTACATGCTGTTGTGATGTCCAAGATAATTGGTCATTGTATAAAGCTGGATGTACCCACAGGCGTTTCTGGAATGTGTTGGCTGAACCATAACCCTACATTTGATGTTATGGTCCATCAATGCACAGTTCCTATAACTATCATCAATCTCCTTCAACAACTATGGTCACCATGGGGTCATCTCAGAAGAACACTACCCAAGTTGATCTCTCAAGACCTTGTAATATGAGGCTTATACATACATTACGGCCCATATCCACTTATTATTCTGTATCCCACTGAAAGATTTTATTGAATTACAGGCACTTACCATGAACTCTAGACAGGTTCATGCCGCAAAGTCTATAACTCATTGTTATTATTGGAGTACATTTATTATTCGGGGGTTTAGCACAAAAAAAATATATTATACAATAATATATTAACTGCATTGGCGGGATGATTATTTGTATAGTTTACATGCAAGTCCACCCTCCACATTTTTATAAATGCATGGGAATTAAAAAAAAGCATTTCCAGAATTTAAAAAACGCACAATGTGAACCCAGTTACAATGAAGTATAACAATTGGGGGCCATGTAAGAAATATGCCATAGGGTCCCAGGAGCTTCAAGCTACGCCGCTGTATCTCTGACAATATAGTGGGGTTGGTCTTTTTGTCACTGTTAAAAGGTTTGTCTGGATTTAGCAAATTAGTGTTATTTTTTGGTATAATGGAAAGTTCTCCAATTTTCCGATATACTTTCTGTATTCATTCCTCACAGTTTTCATGATCTCTGCTTGTTGTTACTCAGTAGGAACATTGATTGTTTACTTCTAGAGAATAAAATTCTGTCCATGGTCATGTGATGTGAGAGCTGTCCATGGTCATGTGATGTGAGAGTTGTCCATGGTCATGTGATGTGAGAGCTGTCCATGGTCATGTGATGTGAGAGCTGTCCATGGTCATGTGATGTGAGAGCTGTCCATGGTCATGTGATGTGAGAGCTGTCCATGGTCATGTGATGTGAGAGCTGTCCATGGTCATGTGATGTGAGAGCTGTCCATGGTCATGTGATGTACACACAGCTGCTGGGATGGTTATTAGACACAGCTCTGATACACATACTGTAAAAAGAAAATGCTGCGAACACCGCAGGCAGGTCAAAATCTGCCTCAAAATTCCTGAAGGAGTTTTTAGGAAGATTTTTTTCTGCCTGCAAAAAACTCAGAGTGAACAGGGCCGAACTGTAACGAGCCGTGCACCTGTGTATCCATCACATGACCATGGAAAGAATTGTATCCGCTGGAAGTAAACAATGGATGTTTAAGGTCTGCAACTTAACATACTGATAGGTTAATGTGTCATTTAGATTGTGAGCCCCGTTGGGGACAGTGAGGGATGACAATCTCTGTACAGCGCTGCAGAATATGTTGGCGCTACATAAATAAAAAATACGGAATCCTAGGCTTCTTCTGTAGGACACTATGTATGTGACAAGATCATACAGTTCAGGACCAGACTGTCCGAACATCTTTCATTGTAGTGCTGAAACAGCGCTGTCTCTGTAGGGAATTACAGCTCATAAACAAGACTGTCTGGTCAGCTAGAGCCATATATTTAGGCTACACTAAACCCATTTCATATAATAACCATCACTGGAAGACCCCCCCCCCCCCCCCAACTGATTGGAAATGTACAGCGGATCTACATACTGCTGACTTTCACATGTCGACCCCGAGGGGATGTGTTTAACCCCTTCCCGACAGTGCTAATCAAAAAAGGATGCTGGCTGCAAATAAGGAGGGAAGGGGGTTTGTTTTGCAGAACACTTATATCCTTATGCATACGTGTCCAGTGTATATATACTGTATATATATATATATATGTATAGTACCTATGTATATGTATGGTCTACCTGTATTTATATCCATATAAGACTTATATACACTATATAAACATGGATATATATATGTGCCGCCTGTATAATTAGATACTCAATATATGTATATACAAGTATATATTTACATGCACCGTATACAGATGTAAATTTAATACATATACATAATAAATAATGTCATTATTTTTCAGATGTATGTGATATTCAGATTTATCCAACCAGAAAGGAATCCTGTCCGCAATACATATATACCAACTATAGTAGTCCCAAGGAGTCAGGTAGCCAATGTGCCTAAAAGGGTCCAAGTTCTAGGAGTTATAATATTGGCTCATGAAAGTATTTATTTGGATTTAACCCATTGTCTCCTGAATGTGTAACAACCAGACCTGATAGGACAGATCCCGCTCTGTATAGGACAAGTAGTGAATGAAATGTTGTATATAAGGGAAAACCCATACTTACAGTATATATGCACACCTTTCATACAGAAACCACATATCTTTGCTATACAAAATATATCAGAGCTGTGTTAACCATGACTGATAGTAAATGGCGCACTGTATGGAGGGGGGCACTTTGGAGGGGGACGTGAATGGATTTATACATCAATTAATCTTTTCATCTGTAGAAAGATGAGAAAAAAAAATCTATTGTGGCTATAAAATGATACTGATCGCTCGCAAGTGGGAGAGCAGAAGGCGTTATCAGTGAGCATTTGCTTCCAGGGGCTGGCCAGGATGGGGTATTGGGGGAAGGGCAGCAGGCTATTCTTGCGGAAGCTGATATGCAGAACATTGGAGCCGAGGCTCCGGGGTCAGATCCATACACGCTTCCTTGTTATAATTACCCGCAGAGCAAAACATCTAAGTACAGGGTGTGTGAACGGCCTGTATCTCGGGCTGCAGATCACACATCCTGCCGGTCTGTGACAGCGGGCTATCTGTGCACTGCCTGTGTTCCTTCCATTCAGTGAGTCCATTGTGTGCCGCAGGGCTGGGTCAGGAACTGGCCGGGCTCCTCTCCTCTCACTGCTGACAGATACAGTTTTTACCTTGGCGTATGCCCAGTGGCTTTGTATAGCCAGTGAGTTCTCAACATTATTGATTGTGAAGAAAAAAAAGGGTCGTGTTGAGGTTCTGGATGTATCTGTTATATTATATAGACCACAAAAGCTGCTGCAAAGACCAACTCAGCTGCTGCAGAACCTCATGACAGGCAGAGATGTATTTCACTATAAGGCTATGTTCACACAGAGTTTTTTTACGCAAACACCGCGCCGCAAAACTCGCCAAAAACAGCCGGAAAATGCCTCCCATTGATTTCAATGGGAGGCGGAGGCGTCTTTTTCCTGTGAGCGGTAAAACCGTCTCGCGGGAGAAAGGCTATGTTCACACAGAGTTTTTTGCAGGTGGAATTTCTGCCTCAAAATTCAGTTTGGAAGTTTGAGGCAGATTTTCCTCTCCCTGCACGCTGATTTTCGCTGCGTTTTTCGCCCGTGGCCATCGAGCGTCACAGGCATAAAACGCCGAGTAATACGCTTTCTCTGCCCCCCATTGATGTCCCTTCTTTCTCCTGCGAGACGGTTTTACTGCTCGCGGGAAAAAGACGCCTCCGCCTCCCATTGAAATCAATGGGAGGCATTTTCGGGCCGTTTTTGACGAGTTTTTGCGTAAAAAAACGTGTAAAAAAACTCTGTGTGAACATAGCCAAAGAAGGGACATGCCCTATCTTCGGGCGTTTACGCCTCTGACCTCCCATTGACATCAATGAGAGGCAGAGAAAGCGTATTTTGTGGCGTTTTATGCCCATGGCGCTCAGTGGCCACGGGCAAAAAACGCTGCGAAAATTTTCGCGGCGTGCAGGGAGAGGAAAATCTGCCTCAAACTTCCAAACGGAATTTTGAGGCAGAAATTCCGCCTGCAAAAAATTCTGTGTGAACATAGCCTAAGGCATCTGACTCAAGGATCCAGTCAGAGTTACTGCAGTTTTTTGGGGCCCTGGTCTGGCAAGTGATTGCTGGGATGGTGCATTGTGATGGGCACCAGATTATTACCCTGTGCAGCACTACATGGGGTGGTAGAGGCTGAACTTACAGAAACGCTGCGTATATGGGACTGTGCACCTTGTTTAACCACAAAACGCCGGTCTTAAACTAATTCAGGTCGGCAGAAAATGCAAAATACATGAAGAGGTGCACGCGGCTTAGTATATTTGGCGATCTTTGGCTGTCCGTACAACAAAAATGCACATCTACGCTTGCTATTAGAAGGTGTCGATTTGCCCCATAACTAACACAAGTTTCTGATGTAAATTATGAATAATATGTTGTTTCGGCAAAGGCTTCGCCCCCTTGGTGAAAGTGACGAGAAAAGTAAATATTGCAGGAAAATTTCGCAACTTTTTTACACCAGAAAACTTGAGTAAACCTTTTGATATTTTATTCCCCCCAGTGTCTGTTTTAGGCTGGATTCACACATCGCGTTTTGCTGCGTTTTGTACCAAAAAAGCTGCGACCAGTTGTTACTTTAAATTCTATGGTGAATTATTGAAAAGGCAACATAAAAACCTCATTGGTTTGGCGTTTTTGGGTTCATGATTTTGTGATTTTTTTTTCTTCAAAATGCATCATGCTTTTGGGTTTGACGGTTTTTTTCTAGCCTTTCCCTCATGGACTTAGTTGAAAAAGACCATAAAAAACACATGTAAAAAAAAAGACCCTACTTAAAATACATGACCGAAAACGAATGTTACATTTAAAAAAAATCTGCCATTTTTACATGTGTTAGTTATTTCAGGCAGTTTAAAATGACAGGCAAAAGCCCTGTGTGACTGAAGCCCAAAGGCCCTTTTACACCGGCCGATAAGAGGCCGGTGCAGAGAGCGCCGATCAACAAAACATCGTTGATCGGCGCCCGTTTGCTCCTATCACACGGGGCTATGGATGGGGACGAGCAGTCGTTACTCCGATCGCTCGTCCCCATACATTATTATCATGTCGGCAGCGCGTCTCCCGGTTTACACACCAAGATGTGCTGCTGACAACGATAATATTGCACTTTTTTAAAACTATACAACCACCTGATGATCGGCATTTGCTCGGTGATCTGCTGATCGCTGCCATGTTTACACAGGGCAAGAGCGTTCTATGAACACAATAATCGCCCAGTGTAAAACCCCCTTTACTCAGACTGGGGGATGCTGAGGATGGTAATTGCCTTTCATACATCTTGTCAGTCATGTCTACCAAATATAAAACCTATCTATTGCAAGAGGATTGCAAGTGCTAAGAAGGTTAAACCTGCGTAATTGTTCCCAACTTTAGTTTGGTTTGCAAAACTTTCAAGTGCCTTTACGCCTGGAAGACACACAAAAATATATATCACTGATGAAAATGGTGGATCTTTATAGTATCGACTGCCTGTAGACGAATCTTTGTATTTTGCATGAGAACAGGTGAAGTGATTTATTAGAGTCGGTCATTTTTGTCATCTTGTCTTATTCATTACTTTGTATTGTAGCTTGGTGATTTATTTTATCACTGGACTGTGTCTGGTGGTGATTCATAGCACTGCTCATTAGCGCCACCTGGTGGATCATGTGAGTAAAAAGGTATCACAATGACAATCCACTGCATTCCTCACATTCCAATTAAAATCCTTGCCTATCTATGCGAAGGTGACAAGTGAATATGAAGTATTGTCACCCTCCTCACTGAACCTTGCAGCAGGGATATACTTATCATTATCTGATAGCTACAAAGTCTTAGTGACGTATTAGCAAGAAATACTTTGTGCAGTCTGGATGATTTTCTGCATATTTTTCTGAAGTTGGGGTCAATGTAAGAATCATATTTGAAAACAAAATCTTCAAAATCCACAAAAAAAACAAGCTGTGCACAGAAAAATAAGAGTGTAACTTCATATCGGTCAAATCAGAAAATTGGATTAAGTCCCCCTGACCGGCTTTTATCTCCACACAATGCACGGCAGGAAAAAAGAAAGTTCTTTCCAGCTTAGAGGGTGTCACGTCTTATTAGTCACTCCTAAGATGTCTTGACTGGCTTCCTATTGAAATGATCTGTTTTATACTTTGATCCATATTCATGATAAAACACTGAAACGGTTTGGTTACAGTAGATATCTAAACTTTCCCTTTTATCATGGGTGTTGTAGTTGTTTAAATTGAAGGTGTAGCTATTGGGGGGCTCACGAGGCATGTGAACTGGGCACCAGGGAGTGATGCCAACATGTCACTCTGCCTCGACCAGGGTATTTAGATACAAGGCTACGGCAACAAACAAAATCTTTTCCCCAGGTGAAGGAAATTCTTCTAGATGTAATAATAATACAATAAAAGACTTTGCAACAATTTCGACAGTCACCCACATTGTATACTGAACTTATCCTCCAATCCCAAGGGGTATCTGACTATTTGCCATCATAGCACTGGTCAATGACTTGAGGCTTCATCTCCAGAATGTAAATCCTTTTATTTATTTGTGACAGCAAAATCCAAAACTTTGGGTTTTAGTCTAAAGTCAATGAATGGCAATAGTGACTCCCATTTCTGTGTGTCATAGAACTATGCCAAGTACGGTGGGTATCCTTGTGGCGAGGTGTGGTTATACAGGACATTCAATTTTCCATATTCTTACTATCTAGTTATCTAAATGTTCCTTGTTACAATATTGACAGTTCTTTATGAAGTCGCAACATTTCGACTTCTGTCGTCACTGCTTTTGTTACACATTATAGTATAATCTATAATAATTATTACCTATTATAAACGTGAATATTGTTGTGTTACCACAAGACCCATAACTCCTATTCTCTTGGATGGCCAAATGATGACAAATTTCAACGTCAATAGGCAAGGCCTCCGAATCTCATTCATTTAAATAGTAGCCATGCGATGGTAGAGCGATGAAGGCTCTACCATCGCATGGCTACTTTTTATATGAATGAGATTCGGAGGCCTTGCCTATTGTTTTAGTTCTAATATTGCCATTCATGTCTTTCCTGATTAGCATTTATTGTTGCAGAAAATGTGAAATTGGTATGTCATGAATAGCTGAACACAGCGCCGGAGCCTTGTAATGGTGCCCGCAGTGTTGTGTGGGGTGGGTACTCAGTGCAGGCTGTCCAGATGGCAGCCTGCATATAGCAAAGCTGCAGGTTTTTGTCCCTGATGATGAGAGGAGGGAAGATTCAGTGGAGCATATGCAATCACCCTCGCATTTTAACAAAACTAACTCACCATCAGTCACAACCCAGAGTGGCTGACATTAAAACAATGGCTTTTCAATAAAATGTTAAGAGAGCTTGTGCAATGAATTTAGTTGAATTTAAATACCGCCATCTATTTCGCCTGGAAGAATCACGTAGCGCACACACCCGTCTGTATGCCGCACAGTCTGCTCGCTTAATACAGACGTAGAGCAGGGACACTGAATAGACAATCCTATTTTATTTCATAGACTGTTTGCAATTCATCGGGATTCTATGCAAAGCCACCTGTTCACTTAACAGATAGAATAATTTATACACTACTAACATAGCAAGATTGAAGCTTGTGTCTATTTGCTAGTAGCCCATTCCCTGGTGTGTATATATATATATATATATAGCTGGCATTATTGAGCTCAAATATTTGCTTAGTGTTTCCTAACTATTATATATGTACGTTCGCTATGGAGAAGTGGGAGATATAACCTTGTAGACAAGTCACAATTTCATGGCTGTGTACTGTATTATAATCTATAGAGAGTTTATATTGGTCTATGTAGGCATTTTACAGCGTTTTATAATAGATCTATTTCAAGGCTGTCTATAGATTTCATGTATTGCATAAAGTTTCATTAATTTTTTCTTCTGATTTAATGCCAAGGCTGCCAACAGGGCTCAACCCACCCATACAGCTCCCCCCTTACGTGGGTTTGCTCTGCCAGTGGGATACTTTAGGAAAACACTAATAGCCTCCAGCTAGCTGGAACATTTGAGACACTTGAAGAAAACCTTGAGCACATTAGAATTTGAAATACTGGCAATTGCTTGTACTTTTTGTGCTCAAATCATTTTCCAATGTCGAAGTCTCAATTGGTAACCACTGGTCGGATAGTTATAATGGGGGAGAATGTGGACATTAGCAAGTCCGCCCATCCAAGCTGGTGTGTCAATAACTCATGAAGCCCATCCTAGGATGAGGGTCTATTGACCATTCATCAATGCTTCTTGGCCGATCATTGAGTGCCGCCTCTTCATTCAGTTTATCAAGTCTTGCACATAGAAAGGCAAGGAAAAAAAAGCCTTATTCAGCTTTGTTAAAGCCAACAAGGAGTAAAACTTGCCATTTGAACCCTTTCTGGCCCTGTTTTTCCCTGTTAATGCAGCCCTGCTTAGACGAGCGCCTTTATTTGGTGGGTTAGACTATCCGAGACTATTCTCTTGCTCTGAATAGCTGGTGGCAGGAAAGAGCAGATGTGGTAGGAGTGTATTTGGTCGGGTGTATTGCTTTCAATTAGGATCAATCAGGTGTCAGCTTCTTTACAATGAACTCACTTAATACCCACTGTGTGTAGTCATGAATTCTCCATGCATCACAACAGAGCAGCTTATAAGTAGCAGAACGCAGCCAGGACCAAGGCAGAGACACCGGTTCCTCGTCGACTCCTGGTCACTACCGTCCTCGTCGCTCTCCAGATGCATTTTTATAGCGTGTTAGACCATGCTGGTAAGTTCTGCAGATCTGTCCACTCTACAATGTATCAGCTTAGCACTTGGCGTGTGTCTGGGAAGACGCCATAGTAGATGTTCATTACGACGCTTTTAAGATGTATATCAAAACGTCTCTTGGTACCTTGTGTTTACGCAGCGATAGACCCAACTACGTTGTGTCTCGTGTTTTATCTTAAGTACAAATCTCCATCCATCCTGGAAATTGTCTGCGCCTTCTAACGCCTGGCCCTATAAATACCTTTCTAAATGATGCAAACTGTTATTGTAGCTGTGTTAAAAATAAAAAAAATAAAAAAACACCTATCAAGGAAAATGTATTCAGTGAGCGCTGCCAAAAAGGTTGAAGTCTGCAACTATTAAATAATGAGGACGGGGAAAAAAGTGAGCTTGCAGCTGGCTGCTGGAGGAAAAAAACACTGAAGTAGTCTCAGATGCTCAGGCATCCTGTCAAACCCTTCTCTACAACCAGCTTCAAGGTGACAATCCCCAGGGATCCTGCTGCTGTTGACGTGGATCAATTTAAAGTGGCAATTACTCCAGTCAGATAACGACTTTAAAAGCCTTTTTACGCAAGGAAAGGACGCATAATCACCCAGCTTATGGGAGGTGAATTTTAAGTCAGGGCACTGTGCAAATTTTTGTTCATCTGGATTTTTTATTGGAGACGTTGCCCTATAGTTGGCTGGAAATGTACAGTAGATCTGCTGTTGTCTTTGACTGAGGGCAGCAAGACTGTAACCTGGAATGGATAGTGTTAATCTAAAGCTGATAATGGGATGGTCGTATGGTTGCTGCAGTCATGTTAATATTTCTATTTGGGCTTTAATAATGAGGCAGTGTAAATCATGGGTGCCTGGAGTGTAGAGAATCACTTCCATCCAGCACCATGTGGTCTCCGATAGGTTAAACACTTCTGTGAATTGTGAACAAAGTGCAAAATGATACAGAAGAGGAGGGAAAGTAGTTGTATTTAGGTTGTTTTTTTTTTCTTATTGTGTCTTTTGTGCTATTTTTTATAGTCATTTACATTGCAATGTTTAACTGTTTTGTGCCTCTTTTTTGTGATTGTGGCTTTTCTTTGACTGTGAGAGTCTTTAAAGAGACATTAAAGCGAAAATATCTCCACTATGCAGTCTATTGTTCTCTGTACTCAGCCACATCAGGCTAAAGTAGTGTCTAGACCATGATCAGTATCATATCTCCAGTTCTGAGAACCAACGTGACTTTACTTTTAGAAGATGAGGACTTTAGGTTGGGAGGTCCTTCCAGGTACCATCTCTTCTCCCGCTCCTGAATATCTCACCACAGAGGAGATGTTTCTATTCAGTAGACGGAGGAGGAAGACAGTCAGGGAGGAGGGAACATTTTGTCACTGTTTAAACACATAGATCTCATTAGTCGACTGTATAGAAACGCTTGGGTTGAAATTGACATCAGCTAATACACTGCAGCCTGGAAATGACTATTCAGGAGATGGATGTGTAGAGAGGACTGTAGGCTGCAAGAGTTAAGGAGCAGCTTGTGGGTCTTGAGCATTGCTGGAATGATGCAGAAGGGACTTCCTGAAGATCTGGAATCTAATAATTGCTCCATCTCTCCTTGACTGAAACGTAGACTGGCACAGGTACTTTATAGAGCGGCGGCGTGTGCTGTTCATGTGCTGCAAAGATGTTCTTCACAGACACTGCTGAGGTTTAGGAAGGGTTATGTTCAAAGAGAGAGTTTCAAGCAGCAGTTATGTTCCTGGGGCTCAGCTTTTCTGTAGAAACCTGAGCTCGCTACATAAGACAGGCTTGTCAGGCGTATGTTTCTCCTATGAGGTAAGGATCTTATACAAAGGACTAAAGAGCCACTGCTGAGAGGAAAATAGCCAGCCTTCCATAAAGCAGCCTAACAAAAGCCTGCAGCTTTATGTATCATGGTGTCCATTAAAGCTTATTAGGGAAGAGTGCACTGAACCCAGAGAGGTTTGCGTTATTCACTGGAAGGATAAACATTTAAGGGTGTACAAAATTCACAAGCAGGAGGACATGATTGTTAAGCTTTGAAAAGGCTTCGCAGGAGATACTTTGTTTTCATCTCCTATGGATCAGCATGGAAAAGGTAAAATAGCACAAGCTGTAAATGTTTGGAGACTATCAATCCGCAGTTCCCAGGGGGGGTAGGACCGCTGTGCCCCTCTTCTGAGTGTGTTTTTACACATACTTCAAGGGCTAACAAAGACGAGGCATTGGATACTTTTGTTCAGTCGGATGAATTGGCCTATTAAGAAAAAAAATCATTAAAAAAACAGTTTATTGTGTGATTTCCAAATGCCAGACAAAGAGCGTGTTTACAGGTAATTGTGTCTGGGGGGGGATGGAGTTGGGGAGGGGGGGGGCCAGGAACTGGTTTCTTGACCTGTGTTTAAGTCAGGGGTGATAAATTGAAGGGTTAATTGATTTTCCCAGATTGCATTATTATGTTCGCCATCACAGTGTTACCTGTAGTTTCTAGTTTTACGCTGTACAACCCTACGGAAGAGGATGGCGCTATATAAATCAATGACAACCACAGTGATAATAATCAGCGAATTGAAAGCGGCAGACCGTCCTGTCCTCTGCCGGAGTCGCTAGATAGAGTGAGACGAGTCAGCAGGAGAGACCTGGGCTTGTGCTAATTTGCACACACATCCCTGTCATTGTTCTGCCTGAAGAGACAGGGCTGGGTTCAAGGCCACATGTGCTCCTGTCATCGTTCACATTTCTGCTCCAAGTGCAATACGGAGTGTCAGCTCTCCATCTGTCTGGCATCATCCTGCCTGCAGCCAGCAGCCCGCATGGCCAGGCATCTAGTCCAGAGCTGGAGCTCCTAGACCTAAGAGACGACAAGGGAGAGCTGCTTCCCAGGGCTGTTTCTCTGCAGGATGCCTGGTAAGTCAGGATGTCTCCTTCACTTCAATCTTGGATGCTTGTGAAGCCTTGGCCACAGCAGACACAACACAACATAGATGGGTATAGAATGACAGCATGTGCGTTGTGTACTATATATATATATATATATACACTATATGTACGTATATGTATCTATATGTCCACTATATGTGTATATAAATAATATGTGCATACATGGTGTCTATAGATCTATATATCTTGGTAAAAATGTTGAGTGTTTAGATTTGTGTGTTGCATGTACAATAGCATTTGTTAGGTTTTATATATAAACTATTGAACTGATGTTTGTTGCTTTTTATATGTCACTTTCTTACATGACTTAGGCTATAAATGGAATATCACAGCACTTCTTATTTAGGCACAGGGTCGAACAAGTTACACACCATACTAAGGCTGGGAATGATTTGGGCTTATTTTTTTTTTGTTCAAATATGCAGAAGAAAATATTAATCTTGGATGTGGGTCCAGTCCCCAATTTTCGATACGTTGCCAGTAAAAACACATCTGGCTTAGCTGGGGAGGGCCAGTGGAAAGAACATGGCCTGGGTGAATGTGTCGAGGGACAAGGTACGCTGTGTAACACTTTCTTTGCTAGAGGCCCTTTAGTCCTGGAAGAATGTGTCGAGGACTGCTGCTTGATTCCTCGCTCGTATTTAGGGAGGACGCGCAGCTTTTGGGTTGCACAGCCTGTGTACGGCGCAGATGGTGTTTTGAAACATTATCTGGCTGCCAGCTTGCTGTGACCACATTTGTGTGAAGGTATTGGCAGTTGTTTGAAGAATGTCTTCTCTTCAGGGTTGATCTGTGGTCACAAAACTGGGTTGGCATGTGTGGTTATATCAAGCAGTAGTGACAAGGTGGAGAAACCTCAATTGATTTTATGGTTGGAGGTTTAATTATACAATCCTATTACCGATACGATGCGTTTAAAGCGCCATGTCACTCCTGTACCTTCTGTTTTCAAAATATCACTCTCTTTCTTTATATTTTTACACTTGTTTACCAATCGATTCTGTTTGTTTATTTATTTATCATTTTTATTTATTTTATTTCTTTTTTATCCATTTGGTTTAGGCTGTAGTGTATGGATAGGTAAGAAATAAGAAGTATTGAGATTTTCTGGATGCGCGCGTGATTTGTCACATTAAGTGTGGAATTTTTGAGTAAAAATAAACCAGATACTTCTTAATACATAGTAATATTAATCTAAATAATCCCAATTGAATCTGTCATCGGTATTTATACCACATTCCTTGTTAAACAAGCTTAAATTATTACTGCCTTCCTCTAAAAGTAGACGCAAGCACTAGTGTTTTCAAATGTTTGCAGTGAATGCCAGCAAGGCTTGCACTTGGAAACAGAGAATACATTCACAGCTGTGACTGTGAGCATGTGCCAAAAGAGAAATACTTGAGCGAATCTGACACTTGGCTATTTTTGACACCCATCTGTAGTTTTTTTTTTAATACTCTTCGCTAGAATGAGCTGCCTCTCAATCTGTTTATTGCATATTTCAGCATTTTCATAAATATATTGGCTTCAGTGGTCACTTTGTGCTTTGCTTAGAGACATGATTTGATGTACTGCTGAATACTGGGATATTTTCCTTTAATGGAATCATGTTTCAGTGGCTACATCTTTAACCCTTTGCCTACCGGTCGTCTGTGTGTTTGGATTCTATTTAATGGAAATGATTATTGATGGGAGTAATTAGAAATAGAATATTGTAGACATGAGATCGAACACGGTCAGATTTTATTAGCTGAAATGTATATATTTGGGAAAATTGTGTACGTTGCTCAATGTTATGGTGAAACAGAGGCCTACCTACGCTATAAATAAATAATATATGTATGTAGAAAGATGATAGATAGATAGATAGATAGATAGATAGATAGATATGAGATAGATAGATAGATAGATAGATATGAGATAGATCGATAAATATGAGATCAATATATAGATATTAGATAGATAGACAGATAGATAGATAGATAGATAGATAGATAGATAGATAGATAGATAGATAGATAGATAGATAGATAGATAGATAGATAGATAGATAGATAGATAGATAGATAGATTGATAGATAGATAGATAGATAGATAGATAGATAGATAGATAGATAGATAGATAGATAGATAGATAGATAGATATGAGATAGATAGATAGATAGATATGAGATAGATGGATAGATAGATAGATAGATAGATAGATATGAGATAGATGGATAGATAGATAGATAGATAGATAGATAGATAGATAGATAGATAGATAGATTAGATAGATAGATAGATAGATAGATAGATAGATAGATAGATAGATAGATAGATATGAGATAGATGGATAGATAGATAGATAGATAGATAGATATGAGATAGATGGATAGATAGATAGTATAATTACGTGATATATTTAAGGCCTCTAATAAAGGCACACTATCTATCTATCTATCTATCTATCTATCTATCTATCTATCTATCATTTGAAATCATATATATTATTATTATTATTATTATTATTCATACATTTATTGAAAATACACTTTCAAATTCTATCACCTTATTATCAAATTTCACCCCAAAAACTTATTATGAGTGAATTCAGTCAATTCGAGATAATGAGCCATATTTAAGGAAAAAAAATTAAGCCGTTTCTAGCAAACCAAGACTTGTTCTTGGCATATGATACAATATTTATAATATGTAAATGTCTAAAAATATCACAGTGAATTCTGCAGAAAGCAATGTCTTATTTGGAA